>NC_090729.1:93380486-93497986 GCF_036898095.1 Palaemon carinicauda
ATAACTTTTGATTCAATTGATTTCAATTAACGTTAACAGCGTTTTGTTAACTTTAAACGGACGATGATGTGAAGAACAACTTCACTCATCATTCAGCCAGTAATCCTATCTCGCTCATACTAACAAGTAGTTGAATCACATTTGCCGGAACTAACCCCTCTCCCTTTTTTCTCCCCTTTATCCCCAGGGTGTGAAGAATTTTCTTCACTCTTCTTCTTTCAATCGTATTTTTAACTCTCTCCTACTAATACTATAGCTACCCCTTAAACGTTCTCTCCTACATCTAGTTTTCTTTAACGAAACATAGGAAGGACTATTCTAAACTTAAACTTGTTGACAGTGGCGCACGCCATGCTCGTGACGTCACAGCGTAGATACGCACGTTAGAGGGCCTTAGTGTAACCCCGGCGTATGTTGGTTCTTTCCTTAACTACATGGGTCGAGATTAAATTCATAAACTGCATTTTTTATATAAATTCCAATACTGCTGAATTAATTGCATCTTATATTTCTCAATACCAATTAAGGTTTGTTAATTTTAAGATGTATGCCCATCGTACCAGTCCATTGCTAATTAATCATTTTAAATATTATTTTTAGCAAGCCAGAATAGGTAGGATTATTGTATATATAAACTCCCTTAGAGCAGCAAGATTTCTCTAAGTATTTAGTACAAAATCCTGCCTCCTCTGCACTCCTTGCAACAAAATATTGCCCTGTCCTGAAGTCCCGATATGGCACCCTCAATGGATTACCGTGCGCATCGAGCTCCTCACCTGTCTGGAAAGGTGAAGCCAGGTGATCTCTTCGACCGTAGAGTCGACCCCCATGCTACGAGAAGCTGCCCTAGCCTGCTGACCTGCCTGGTCATCGAACCCGAGCACTTCTGGCTCACCCCCTGCACTCTCTCTCCCAAAACTCGACTCACAAAAGGTTGCTGCCGGTCGGAGAGATTGAGAAGAAGAGGACCCTGATGTACCTAGTTACAGCTACAGTGAGAATTCTTGGGGTGAGCCAGGCAAGAGGGCAACGTGCCCATTAGTGCAACAACCAGGTCAACAGCTATCACGGGCATAGGACTAATCTTCAAAGGAGTGCAGGTACTACATCAATGGCCATTTAGTTTTCCCCCATTTTTTCTTAGCTTAGACTAATTTTAACTTTATAGGGAACCTGGCTAATTACACTATTCGAGACTGTGTGCGGTGGGATTGTGTGTAAATATTGTTCCATTATTATTTCTTGCTTGGAGACTAGCATAGTCTCTGGGTCACGTGGGCCACGTGCCAGACCCCATTTTGATTATTGCAGACCGCGTGTCTAAACCATCATCTTTATAATTTTGAATTGCTTTTAATTTGCATTCTCTTTATTATTCCATTTTTGTCTTTGTTAAGATGCCCGTTTCTTTTATGTAAATTTGTGAATAAATCAATATTAGGTTAATTAAACCTCCTTAGTATTTTTGCTCCCTCATTTATTTTAATGTGTGAAATGAATAGTTGATCACGGACAAAGTCCCCAATATTTAAAGAGAAAACCTAAGTAAGTCTATAGGTGGTAACAGCGAGGTACTTTGCATTAATATATTTGCTTCGAAGGTAAAGATCCTTATCTTTAAACTTTTAAACTACTTTACATCACTGCTCCCATTTTTTATTTTGTCTGATTACATTAACGTAAAATACCTGTCCAGCATTTCATTGGGGTAGCTGGGACGGAGCCGGAACAGAGCCTGAGAATGAGATGACTATAGACCTGACAAAGCTAGAGTAGGCCATAAATTATTGATATTTCTGCGTGTGGAGTTCTCCGGCCTCTGGACAGTAAATTTGCCTTTTGTATTTTAGAGTGATGGTTTGTGAATTGTGACAGTAAAGTATTAGCAGGGTGTTTGTGCCCCGAGAGTAAGTGCTCATATCCTCCCCTGTTGAACTTTATGTAACTGTTATAAGGAGACTTTCCCGGACTAAGTTCCCACTCAGAACATAACCATTAAAAAATTCTCCACACGAGTGGTCCTTCGAACCGGATCTTTTACCTTTGACTTATGAAGCATTAACGTAATTAATCAGCTTGATTAAGCATATAGTAACTCGCTATATCACTTACCCACACGCACACAGCCAGTTGTCGAATGTGTAATGCCCAGACTTTAATTGGGAGGAGAAATTCGTAATCATTATGATGTTTTTGTATCGACCACATGTTTAAGGAAAGAGCTACGTAACCAGGTTAATTTGTTGCTTGAATGTTCTCTACAGAAAGACTAGAATTTGTCGTAGGAACTTCACTTTGTCTCGGATCCGTTCACCCACGCGTGGCGGAAATCCACTTATACCAGAAAGTTCTAAGCTACTTGAACTAAGGTTTTTTGTTGTTCAGACGCCCGTGTTTACTGCTCAGCTAGAGCGCCGGTGTACTCGTCCTGTCAACTAATTTTGCTAGCTAAGCATCTAATTTGTAACATTTGTACCTTGGTCTACCTTCCTTTGTGTCGTTTACCTTCCCTAACCAACCTTAACTTTTCTAACTAACATCACCGTATACCTAGCACATGTCCTTGTCCTACAGAGCGAATTGGCGCAACATAATTTTAAGTCTTCTTACGAGTAACGTAGAAACTTAACCCCAAGTCAGTTTCATTCCACGTGTTTGTTCCGAGATGGCGGATCTTGTTTACAGCCCAAACTAAGGGTTCGTAATTGTTTGCTACCGTAAGTAAATTACTGCGTGTAGTTAATTTAATTTCCTTTGGCGAGGAAATATTGTTTTTTGTCCTTTAGCGAGGATATTTTTGTTTTACCCTCCGCGTGAGGGAAATTTTATATTTGTTTAGCCTCCACGAGAGTGCTCTTTAAAGTCGCTGCCTTGTGCGCCAATCTACATTTTGAGTAGTTCAGTGGTCGCCTTAGTGCGCCCGTAATTGTGAAAATCGTCACAACAGTGTCAGCCTCGACCTGTTATTTTAACTTTTAACTTGAATCTTTGCATTCATAAGCCCGTGTGCTTTCTAATATGTTTCACTTTAAAGTAACTTAATTAGTCAGTATCGCCACGTGAGTGTATAATTCATTTTAGTAAAGTGTTTAACGTCACGTGACCTGGGTATCGTCTGCTTTGTTAGGCCCCAGTCAATTTGAATTTTAAAGTAGTTTTGTTATTTACCTTTGTGTTGTCATTCAACCAATTTTTCTCGTCATGAGTAAATTTAAATGTTCAATTACCATGCTATTAAATTTGTAAAGTTTCATTTTCATGATCTTTTGAAATTCAGTTACCCCTTATTTGCTTTTACGAATCCGTTCATCAAAACGTGGTCATTCCAAGATGGCGGACTTCATGTTTAACGTAAACAACCCTTCACCGCCCAAGGCGGAAACGCTTAGCCCCGAGGAGATTAACGCTAGGCTTAAGGAACAGGAATTAACATTCACCTTTGTTTGTGAGGACGCAGACCTAGCACTTCATGCTCTCGCTTCAGTAGATTTTCCCAGCATGGGTTCAGAAGCCGTAAGTCATTTTAAAACCCTTATTGGTAAAGTAAGAGATGAACTTTGTAATTACAAGAATTTTTGGAGACGTCATTACGACCATCCTATTGTCAAATTAAATTATCCCGTGCTTGCTGCTTGTTCAAGTAAAGTTGAAATTGCTTTTAATAGCCTCATGGCTCATCCAAATTTACTTATAAAACCTAATCAGTCTTGTTCTTCTTCGAATGCAACACCTTCAGTGACACGTCCCCTGATTGTAACTTCTAACGTCTCAGCAGTCAAGCACAATTTTGTCTCAATTCCTCAACCTGTAAAATCGTCACATTCCAATACTATGTTGCCAACACGGCACACAATTAGTAATTTTGTGTCAATCCCACGTGCTCCGTCCTCATCTCCCAACCTTAAGCCATCCGTGTTTGATCACCCTCAACCCCCTTTGTCTTTGTCGCCGGTGACAGTCCGTCCCGGAGAAAAACTCATTCACAGTCTTAATATGGACCCCCCAACTGGTAGCGCAAATACCCCTCAACCCAACCGTGTGCTTGAAGGCCAGCAGAGGCCTACACCGGTAAAGTCAGTCATTAAAATCGTACCATCCCATGGACCAGTGCTCACGTTGCCTGACTGTCCAGTTCTTAAGCCCGTAACTTCCGCTCTAACCCGTGTTGACGCTAAAACATCCCCGTCAGGATTTGAAACCCACCCTCAGAAAGAGCCACGTGATCGCAAGGTTAAGACCTTAGCAGTCAGAAATGAACCTTGTGCACTGACGGCGGATTTAGTGAAGGTCACACATGTAGACCTAGCACCGGAGCTAAGAGCCTGTTTACAAATAACTTTGCTTAAGGATAACGGTACATTGAACGCCATTCATTATTTTCATTCACTTTTATATGGCGCAACTGTAAGCATTTATTATTATTGCCAAGTCGTACAGCAGCATTTTTTCGGTCAGTCCCATGCTTTAACTTTAAAACGTAAATTTAATTCTTGCCTTGACAATTTGTCATTTTATTATAATCACCCTGACATCCTTCAGCTCGTGCTGAATATAAGCTTTGTTTTTAATGTTCTCCTTGCAAACATTTCCCTTGAAGATGACATCCAAGACCTTAGCTGTCAGAAATACGATGTCCCCATGGACCTAGTTCGTCTCACTTTGTCATTCAAACTAGAGTCAGATGATTTTTCAAATTTTAACGCTGAGAATAAGGTAACTTTTCTCCCTTTGTCACTCGACGAATTCAAAGCTTATATTACGATCATGCCAGTCACTTTATATGTAAAATCATTTCATGTAAAACGTTGGGTGTCAGACCGGGATTGGGATTCACCCCCATAATTTTTAATTTGTCATTTGGCCGGACTTGTTGCTGAACTCGACCGTAATTGGCTTACGTTTTGTTTGCTCTATCCGTACCCCTAGGGTGGGAAGAATTGAGTATTTTTAATCGTTCTGTTATTATTGCATCGTACGTTTAAAGTTAAAACTGATCATATGCTTAACTTAACGCTTCCGTGAAGCATTGCCTGCGTGGTTCAATATTCCCCAAATTCACGTGAAAGCATAACTTTTGATTCAATTGATTTCAATTAACGTTAACAGCGTTTTGTTAACTTTAAACGGACGATGATGTGAAGAACAACTTCACTCATCATTCAGCCAGTAATCCTATCTCGCTCATACTAACAAGTAGTTGAATCACATTTGCCGGAACTAACCCCTCTCCCTTTTTTCTCCCCTTTATCCCCAGGGTGTGAAGAATTTTCTTCACTCTTCTTCTTTCAATCGTATTTTTAACTCTCTCCTACTAATACTATAGCTACCCCTTAAACGTTCTCTCCTACATCTAGTTTTCTTTAACGAAACATAGGAAGGACTATTCTAAACTTAAACTTGTTGACAGTGGCGCACGCCATGCTCGTGACGTCACAGCGTAGATACGCACGTTAGAGGGCCTTAGTGTAACCCCGGCGTATGTTGGTTCTTTCCTTAACTACATGGGTCGAGATTAAATTCATAAACTGCATTTTTTATATAAATTCCAATACTGCTGAATTAATGCATCTTATATTTCTCAATACCAATTAAGGTTTGTTAATTTTAAGATGTATGCCCATCGTACCAGTCCATTGCTAATTAATCATTTTAAATATTATTTTTAGCAAGCCAGAATAGGTAGGATTATTGTATATATAAACTCCCTTAGAGCAGCAAGATTTCTCTAAGTATTTAGTACAAAATCCTGCCTCCTCTGCACTCCTTGCAACAAAATATTGCCCTGTCCTGAAGTCCCGATATGGCACCCTCAATGGATTACCGTGCGCATCGAGCTCCTCACCTGTCTGGAAAGGTGAAGCCAGGTGATCTCTTCGACCGTAGAGTCGACCCCATGCTACGAGAAGCTGCCCCTAGCCTGCTGACCTGCCTGGTCATCGAACCCGAGCACTTCTGGCTCACCCCCTGCACTCTCTCTCCCAAAACTCGACTCACAAAAGGTTGCTGCCGGTCGGAGAGATTGAGAAGAAGAGGACCCTGATGTACCTAGTTACAGCTACAGTGAGAATTCTTGGGGTGAGCCAGGCAAGAGGGCAACGTGCCCATTAGTGCAACAACCAGGTCAACAGCTATCACGGGCATAGGACTAATCTTCAAAGGAGTGCAGGTACTACATCAATGGCCATTTAGTTTTCCCCCATTTTTTCTTAGCTTAGACTAATTTTAACTTTATAGGGAACCTGGCTAATTACACTATTCGGACTGTGTGCGGTGGGATTGTGTGTAAATATTGTTCCATTATTATTTCTTGCTTGGAGACTAGCATAGTCTCTGGGTCACGTGGGCCACGTGCCAGACCCCATTTTGATTATTGCAGACCGCGTGTCTAAACCATCATCTTTATAATTTTGAATTGCTTTTAATTTGCATTCTCTTTATTATTCCATTTTTGTCTTTGTTAAGATGCCCGTTTCTTTTATGTAAATTTGTGAATAAATCAATATTAGGTTAATTAAACCTCCTTAGTATTTTTGCTCCCTCATTTATTTTAATGTGTGAAATGAATAGTTGATCACGGGACAAAGTCCCCAATATTTAAAGAGAAAACCTAAGTAAGTCTATAGGTGGTAACAGCGAGGTACTTTGCATTAATATATTTGCTTCGAAGGTAAAGATCCTTATCTTTAAACTTTTAAACTACTTTACATCACTGCTCCCATTTTTTATTTTGTCTGATTACATTAACGTAAAATACCTGTCCAGCATTTCATTGGGGTAGCTGGGACGGAGCCGGAACAGAGCCTGAGAATGAGATGACTATAGACCTGACAAAGCTAGAGTAGGCCATAAATTATTGATATTTCTGCGTGTGGAGTTCTCCGGCCTCTGGACAGTAAATTTGCCTTTTGTATTTTAGAGTGATGGTTTGTGAATTGTGACAGTAAAGTATTAGCAGGGTGTTTGTGCCCCGAGAGTAAGTGCTCATATCCTCCCCTGTTGAACTTTATGTAACTGTTATAAGGAGACTTTCCCGGACTAAGTTCCCACTCAGAACATAACCATTAAAAAATTCTCCACACGAGTGGTCCTTCGAACCGGATCTTTTACCTTTGACTTATGAAGCATTAACGTAATTAATCAGCTTGATTAAGCATATAGTAACTCGCTATATCACTTACCCACACGCACACAGCCAGTTGTCGAATGTGTAATGCCCAGACTTTAATTGGGAGGAGAAATTCGTAATCATCATGATGTTTTTGTATCGACCACATGTTTAAGGAAAGAGCTACGTAACCAGGTTAATTTGTTGCTTGAATGTTCTCTACAGAAAGACTAGAATTTGTCGTAGGAACTTCACTTTGTCTCGGATCCGTTCACCCACGCGTGGCGGAATCCACTTATACCAGAAAGTTCTAAGCTACTTGAACTAAGGTTTTTTGTTGTTCAGACGCCCGTGTTTACTGCTCAGCTAGAGCGCCGGTGTACTCGTCCTGTCAACTAATTTTGCTAGCTAAGCATCTAATTTGTAACATTTTGTACCTTGGTCTACCTTCCTTTGTGTCGTTTACCTTCCCTAACCAACCTTAACTTTTCTAACTAACATCACCGTATACCTAGCACATGTCCTTGTCCTACAGAGCGAATTGGCGCAACATAATTTTAAGTCTTCTTACGAGTAACGTAGAAACTTAACCCCAAGTCAGTTTCATTCCACGTGTTTGTTCCGAGATGGCGGATCTTGTTTACAGCCCAAACTAAGGGTTCGTAATTGTTTGCTACCGTAAGTAAATTACTGCGTGTAGTTAATTTAATTTCCTTTGGCGAGGAAATATTGTTTTTGTCCTTTAGCGAGGATATTTTTGTTTTACCTCCGCGTGAGGGAAATTTTATATTTGTTTAGCCTCCACGAGAGTGCTCTTTAAAGTCGCTGCCTTGTGCGCCAATCTACATTTTGAGTAGTTCAGTGGTCGCCTTAGTGCGCCCGTAATTGTGAAATCGTCACAACAGTGTCAGCCTCGACCTGTTATTTTAACTTTTAACTTGAATCTTTGCATTCATAAGCCCGTGTGCTTTCTAATATGTTTCACTTTAAAGTAACTTAATTAGTCAGTATCGCCACGTGAGTGTATAATTCATTTTAGTAAAGTGTTTAACGTCACGTGACCTGGGTATCGTCTGCTTTGTTAGGCCCCAGTCAATTTGAATTTTAAAGTAGTTTTGTTATTTACCTTTGTGTTGTCATTCAACCAATTTTTCTCGTCATGAGTAAATTTAAATGTTCAATTACCATGCTATTAAATTTGTAAAGTTTCATTTTCATGATCTTTTGAAATTCAGTTACCCCTTATTTGCTTTTACGAATCCGTTCATCAAAACGTGGTCATTCCAAGATGGCGGACTTCATGTTTAACGTAAACAACCCTTCACCGCCCAAGGCGGAAACGCTTAGCCCCGAGGAGATTAACGCTAGGCTTAAGGAACAGGAATTAACATTCACCTTTGTTTGTGAGGACGCAGACCTAGCACTTCATGCTCTCGCTTCAGTAGATTTTCCCAGCATGGGTTCAGAAGCCGTAAGTCATTTTAAAACCCTTATTGGTAAAGTAAGAGATGAACTTTGTAATTACAAGAATTTTTGGAGACGTCATTACGACCATCCTATTGTCAAATTAAATTATCCCGTGCTTGCTGCTTGTTCAAGTAAAGTTGAAATTGCTTTTAATAGCCTCATGGCTCATCCAAATTTACTTATAAAACCTAATCAGTCTTGTTCTTCTTCGAATGCAACACCTTCAGTGACACGTCCCCTGATTGTAACTTCTAACGTCTCAGCAGTCAAGCACAATTTTGTCTCAATTCCTCAACCTGTAAAATCGTCACATTCCAATACTATGTTGCCAACACGGCACACAATTAGTAATTTTGTGTCAATCCCACGTGCTCCGTCCTCATCTCCCAACCTTAAGCCATCCGTGTTTGATCACCCTCAACCCCCTTTGTCTTTGTCGCCGGTGACAGTCCGTCCCGGAGAAAAACTCATTCACAGTCTTAATATGGACCCCCCAACTGGTAGCGCAAATACCCCTCAACCCAACCGTGTGCTTGAAGGCCAGCAGAGGCCTACACCGGTAAAGTCAGTCATTAAAATCGTACCATCCCATGGACCAGTGCTCACGTTGCCTGACTGTCCAGTTCTTAAGCCCGTAACTTCCGCTCTCACCCGTGTTGACGCTAAAACATCCCCGTCAGGATTTGAAACCCACCCTCAGAAAGAGCCACGTGATCGCAAGGTTAAGACCTTAGCAGTCAGAAATGAACCTTGTGCACTGACGGCGGATTTAGTGAAGGTCACACATGTAGACCTAGCACCGGAGCTAAGAGCCTGTTTACAAATAACTTTGCTTAAGGATAACGGTACATTGAACGCCATTCATTATTTTCATTCACTTTTATATGGCGCAACTGTAAGCATTTATTATTATTGCCAAGTCGTACAGCAGCATTTTTTCGGTCAGTCCCATGCTTTAACTTTAAAACGTAAATTTAATTCTTGCCTTGACAATTTGTCATTTTATTATAATCACCCTGACATCCTTCAGCTCGTGCTGAATATAAGCTTTGTTTTTAATGTTCTCCTTGCAAACATTTCCCTTGAAGATGACATCCAAGACCTTAGCTGTCAGAAATACGATGTCCCCATGGACCTAGTTCGTCTCACTTTGTCATTCAAACTAGAGTCAGATGATTTTTCAAATTTTAACGCTGAGAATAAGGTAACTTTTCTCCCTTTGTCACTCGACGAATTCAAAGCTTATATTACGATCATGCCAGTCACTTTATATGTAAAATCATTTCATGTAAAACGTTGGGTGTCAGACCGGGATTGGGATTCACCCCCATAATTTTTAATTTGTCATTTGGCCGGACTTGTTGCTGAACTCGACCGTAATTGGCTTACGTTTTGTTTGCTCTATCCGTACCCCTAGGGTGGGAAGAATTGAGTATTTTTAATCGTTCTGTTATTATTGCATCGTACGTTTAAAGTTAAAACTGATCATATGCTTAACTTAACGCTTCCGTGAAGCATTGCCTGCGTGGTTCAATATTCCCCAAATTCACGTGAAAGCATAACTTTTGATTCAATTGATTTCAATTAACGTTAACAGCGTTTTGTTAACTTTAAACGGACGATGATGTGAAGAACAACTTCACTCATCATTCAGCCAGTAATCCTATCTCGCTCATACTAACAAGTAGTTGAATCACATTTGCCGGAACTAACCCCTCTCCCTTTTTTCTCCCCTTTATCCCCAGGGTGTGAAGAATTTTCTTCACTCTTCTTCTTTCAATCGTATTTTTAACTCTCTCCTACTAATACTATAGCTACCCCTTAAACGTTCTCTCCTACATCTAGTTTTCTTTAACGAAACATAGGAAGGACTATTCTAAACTTAAACTTGTTGACAGTGGCGCACGCCATGCTCGTGACGTCACAGCGTAGATACGCACGTTAGAGGGCCTTAGTGTAACCCCGGCGTATGTTGGTTCTTTCCTTAACTACATGGGTCGAGATTAAATTCATAAACTGCATTTTTTATATAAATTCCAATACTGCTGAATTAATGCATCTTATATTTCTCAATACCAATTAAGGTTTGTTAATTTTAAGATGTATGCCCATCGTACCAGTCCATTGCTAATTAATCATTTTAAATATTATTTTTAGCAAGCCAGAATAGGTAGGATTATTGTATATATAAACTCCCTTAGAGCAGCAAGATTTCTCTAAGTATTTAGTACAAAATCCTGCCTCCTCTGCACTCCTTGCAACAAAATATTGCCCTGTCCTGAAGTCCCGATATGGCACCCTCAATGGATTACCGTGCGCATCGAGCTCCTCACCTGTCTGGAAAGGTGAAGCCAGGTGATCTCTTCGACCGTAGAGTCGACCCCATGCTACGAGAAGCTGCCCTAGCCTGCTGACCTGCCTGGTCATCGAACCCGAGCACTTCTGGCTCACCCCCTGCACTCTCTCTCCCAAAACTCGACTCACAAAAGGTTGCTGCCGGTCGGAGAGATTGAGAAGAAGAGGACCCTGATGTACCTAGTTACAGCTACAGTGAGAATTCTTGGGGTGAGCCAGGCAAGAGGGCAACGTGCCCATTAGTGCAACAACCAGGTCAACAGCTATCACGGGCATAGGACTAATCTTCAAAGGAGTGCAGGTACTACATCAATGGCCATTTAGTTTTCCCCCATTTTTTCTTAGCTTAGACTAATTTTAACTTTATAGGGAACCTGGCTAATTACACTATTCGGACTGTGTGCGGTGGGATTGTGTGTAAATATTGTTCCATTATTATTTCTTGCTTGGAGACTAGCATAGTCTCTGGGTCACGTGGGCCACGTGCCAGACCCCATTTTGATTATTGCAGACCGCGTGTCTAAACCATCATCTTTATAATTTTGAATTGCTTTTAATTTGCATTCTCTTTATTATTCCATTTTTGTCTTTGTTAAGATGCCCGTTTCTTTTATGTAAATTTGTGAATAAATCAATATTAGGTTAATTAAACCTCCTTAGTATTTTTGCTCCCTCATTTATTTTAATGTGTGAAATGAATAGTTGATCACGGGACAAAGTCCCCAATATTTAAAGAGAAAACCTAAGTAAGTCTATAGGTGGTAACAGCGAGGTACTTTGCATTAATATATTTGCTTCGAAGGTAAAGATCCTTATCTTTAAACTTTTAAACTACTTTACATCACTGCTCCCATTTTTTATTTTGTCTGATTACATTAACGTAAAATACCTGTCCAGCATTTCATTGGGGTAGCTGGGACGGAGCCGGAACAGAGCCTGAGAATGAGATGACTATAGACCTGACAAAGCTAGAGTAGGCCATAAATTATTGATATTTCTGCGTGTGGAGTTCTCCGGCCTCTGGACAGTAAATTTGCCTTTTGTATTTTAGAGTGATGGTTTGTGAATTGTGACAGTAAAGTATTAGCAGGGTGTTTGTGCCCCGAGAGTAAGTGCTCATATCCTCCCCTGTTGAACTTTATGTAACTGTTATAAGGAGACTTTCCCGGACTAAGTTCCCACTCAGAACATAACCATTAAAAAATTCTCCACACGAGTGGTCCTTCGAACCGGATCTTTTACCTTTGACTTATGAAGCATTAACGTAATTAATCAGCTTGATTAAGCATATAGTAACTCGCTATATCACTTACCCACACGCACACAGCCAGTTGTCGAATGTGTAATGCCCAGACTTTAATTGGGAGGAGAAATTCGTAATCATTATGATGTTTTTGTATCGACCACATGTTTAAGGAAAGAGCTACGTAACCAGGTTAATTTGTTGCTTGAATGTTCTCTACAGAAAGACTAGAATTTGTCGTAGGAACTTCACTTTGTCTCGGATCCGTTCACCCACGCGTGGCGGAATCCACTTATACCAGAAAGTTCTAAGCTACTTGAACTAAGGTTTTTTGTTGTTCAGACGCCCGTGTTTACTGCTCAGCTAGAGCGCCGGTGTACTCGTCCTGTCAACTAATTTTGCTAGCTAAGCATCTAATTTGTAACATTTTGTACCTTGGTCTACCTTCCTTTGTGTCGTTTACCTTCCCTAACCAACCTTAACTTTTCTAACTAACATCACCGTATACCTAGCACATGTCCTTGTCCTACAGAGCGAATTGGCGCAACATAATTTTAAGTCTTCTTACGAGTAACGTAGAAACTTAACCCCAAGTCAGTTTCATTCCACGTGTTTGTTCCGAGATGGCGGATCTTGTTTACAGCCCAAACTAAGGGTTCGTAATTGTTTGCTACCGTAAGTAAATTACTGCGTGTAGTTAATTTAATTTCCTTTGGCGAGGAAATATTGTTTTTGTCCTTTAGCGAGGATATTTTTGTTTTACCTCCGCGTGAGGGAAATTTTATATTTGTTTAGCCTCCACGAGAGTGCTCTTTAAAGTCGCTGCCTTGTGCGCCAATCTACATTTTGAGTAGTTCAGTGGTCGCCTTAGTGCGCCCGTAATTGTGAAATCGTCACAACAGTGTCAGCCTCGACCTGTTATTTTAACTTTTAACTTGAATCTTTGCATTCATAAGCCCGTGTGCTTTCTAATATGTTTCACTTTAAAGTAACTTAATTAGTCAGTATCGCCACGTGAGTGTATAATTCATTTTAGTAAAGTGTTTAACGTCACGTGACCTGGGTATCGTCTGCTTTGTTAGGCCCCAGTCAATTTGAATTTTAAAGTAGTTTTGTTATTTACCTTTGTGTTGTCATTCAACCAATTTTTCTCGTCATGAGTAAATTTAAATGTTCAATTACCATGCTATTAAATTTGTAAAGTTTCATTTTCATGATCTTTTGAAATTCAGTTACCCCTTATTTGCTTTTACGAATCCGTTCATCAAAACGTGGTCATTCCAAGATGGCGGACTTCATGTTTAACGTAAACAACCCTTCACCGCCCAAGGCGGAAACGCTTAGCCCCGAGGAGATTAACGCTAGGCTTAAGGAACAGGAATTAACATTCACCTTTGTTTGTGAGGACGCAGACCTAGCACTTCATGCTCTCGCTTCAGTAGATTTTCCCAGCATGGGTTCAGAAGCCGTAAGTCATTTTAAAACCCTTATTGGTAAAGTAAGAGATGAACTTTGTAATTACAAGAATTTTTGGAGACGTCATTACGACCATCCTATTGTCAAATTAAATTATCCCGTGCTTGCTGCTTGTTCAAGTAAAGTTGAAATTGCTTTTAATAGCCTCATGGCTCATCCAAATTTACTTATAAAACCTAATCAGTCTTGTTCTTCTTCGAATGCAACACCTTCAGTGACACGTCCCCTGATTGTAACTTCTAACGTCTCAGCAGTCAAGCACAATTTTGTCTCAATTCCTCAACCTGTAAAATCGTCACATTCCAATACTATGTTGCCAACACGGCACACAATTAGTAATTTTGTGTCAATCCCACGTGCTCCGTCCTCATCTCCCAACCTTAAGCCATCCGTGTTTGATCACCCTCAACCCCCTTTGTCTTTGTCGCCGGTGACAGTCCGTCCCGGAGAAAAACTCATTCACAGTCTTAATATGGACCCCCCAACTGGTAGCGCAAATACCCCTCAACCCAACCGTGTGCTTGAAGGCCAGCAGAGGCCTACACCGGTAAAGTCAGTCATTAAAATCGTACCATCCCATGGACCAGTGCTCACGTTGCCTGACTGTCCAGTTCTTAAGCCCGTAACTTCCGCTCTAACCCGTGTTGACGCTAAAACATCCCCGTCAGGATTTGAAACCCACCCTCAGAAAGAGCCACGTGATCGCAAGGTTAAGACCTTAGCAGTCAGAAATGAACCTTGTGCACTGACGGCGGATTTAGTGAAGGTCACACATGTAGACCTAGCACCGGAGCTAAGAGCCTGTTTACAAATAACTTTGCTTAAGGATAACGGTACATTGAACGCCATTCATTATTTTCATTCACTTTTATATGGCGCAACTGTAAGCATTTATTATTATTGCCAAGTCGTACAGCAGCATTTTTTCGGTCAGTCCCATGCTTTAACTTTAAAACGTAAATTTAATTCTTGCCTTGACAATTTGTCATTTTATTATAATCACCCTGACATCCTTCAGCTCGTGCTGAATATAAGCTTTGTTTTTAATGTTCTCCTTGCAAACATTTCCCTTGAAGATGACATCCAAGACCTTAGCTGTCAGAAATACGATGTCCCCATGGACCTAGTTCGTCTCACTTTGTCATTCAAACTAGAGTCAGATGATTTTTCAAATTTTAACGCTGAGAATAAGGTAACTTTTCTCCCTTTGTCACTCGACGAATTCAAAGCTTATATTACGATCATGCCAGTCACTTTATATGTAAAATCATTTCATGTAAAACGTTGGGTGTCAGACCGGGATTGGGATTCACCCCCATAATTTTTAATTTGTCATTTGGCCGGACTTGTTGCTGAACTCGACCGTAATTGGCTTACGTTTTGTTTGCTCTATCCGTACCCCTAGGGTGGGAAGAATTGAGTATTTTTAATCGTTCTGTTATTATTGCATCGTACGTTTAAAGTTAAAACTGATCATATGCTTAACTTAACGCTTCCGTGAAGCATTGCCTGCGTGGTTCAATATTCCCCAAATTCACGTGAAAGCATAACTTTTGATTCAATTGATTTCAATTAACGTTAACAGCGTTTTGTTAACTTTAAACGGACGATGATGTGAAGAACAACTTCACTCATCATTCAGCCAGTAATCCTATCTCGCTCATACTAACAAGTAGTTGAATCACATTTGCCGGAACTAACCCCTCTCCCTTTTTTCTCCCCTTTATCCCCAGGGTGTGAAGAATTTTCTTCACTCTTCTTCTTTCAATCGTATTTTTAACTCTCTCCTACTAATACTATAGCTACCCCTTAAACGTTCTCTCCTACATCTAGTTTTCTTTAACGAAACATAGGAAGGACTATTCTAAACTTAAACTTGTTGACAGTGGCGCACGCCATGCTCGTGACGTCACAGCGTAGATACGCACGTTAGAGGGCCTTAGTGTAACCCCGGCGTATGTTGGTTCTTTCCTTAACTACATGGGTCGAGATTAAATTCATAAACTGCATTTTTTATATAAATTCCAATACTGCTGAATTAATGCATCTTATATTTCTCAATACCAATTAAGGTTTGTTAATTTTAAGATGTATGCCCATCGTACCAGTCCATTGCTAATTAATCATTTTAAATATTATTTTTAGCAAGCCAGAATAGGTAGGATTATTGTATATATAAACTCCCTTAGAGCAGCAAGATTTCTCTAAGTATTTAGTACAAAATCCTGCCTCCTCTGCACTCCTTGCAACAAAATATTGCCCTGTCCTGAAGTCCCGATATGGCACCCTCAATGGATTACCGTGCGCATCGAGCTCCTCACCTGTCTGGAAAGGTGAAGCCAGGTGATCTCTTCGACCGTAGAGTCGACCCCATGCTACGAGAAGCTGCCCTAGCCTGCTGACCTGCCTGGTCATCGAACCCGAGCACTTCTGGCTCACCCCCTGCACTCTCTCTCCCAAAACTCGACTCACAAAAGGTTGCTGCCGGTCGGAGAGATTGAGAAGAAGAGGACCCTGATGTACCTAGTTACAGCTACAGTGAGAATTCTTGGGGTGAGCCAGGCAAGAGGGCAACGTGCCCATTAGTGCAACAACCAGGTCAACAGCTATCACGGGCATAGGACTAATCTTCAAAGGAGTGCAGGTACTACATCAATGGCCATTTAGTTTTCCCCCATTTTTTCTTAGCTTAGACTAATTTTAACTTTATAGGGAACCTGGCTAATTACACTATTCGGACTGTGTGCGGTGGGATTGTGTGTAAATATTGTTCCATTATTATTTCTTGCTTGGAGACTAGCATAGTCTCTGGGTCACGTGGGCCACGTGCCAGACCCCATTTTGATTATTGCAGACCGCGTGTCTAAACCATCATCTTTATAATTTTGAATTGCTTTTAATTTGCATTCTCTTTATTATTCCATTTTTGTCTTTGTTAAGATGCCCGTTTCTTTTATGTAAATTTGTGAATAAATCAATATTAGGTTAATCAAACCTCCTTAGTATTTTTGCTCCCTCATTTATTTTAATGTGTGAAATGAATAGTTGATCACGGGACAAAGTCCCCAATATTTAAAGAGAAAACCTAAGTAAGTCTATAGGTGGTAACAGCGAGGTACTTTGCATTAATATATTTGCTTCGAAGGTAAAGATCCTTATCTTTAAACTTTTAAACTACTTTACATCACTGCTCCCATTTTTTATTTTGTCTGATTACATTAACGTAAAATACCTGTCCAGCATTTCATTGGGGTAGCTGGGACGGAGCCGGAACAGAGCCTGAGAATGAGATGACTATAGACCTGACAAAGCTAGAGTAGGCCATAAATTATTGATATTTCTGCGTGTGGAGTTCTCCGGCCTCTGGACAGTAAATTTGCCTTTTGTATTTTAGAGTGATGGTTTGTGAATTGTGACAGTAAAGTATTAGCAGGGTGTTTGTGCCCCGAGAGTAAGTGCTCATATCCTCCCCTGTTGAACTTTATGTAACTGTTATAAGGAGACTTTCCCGGACTAAGTTCCCACTCAGAACATAACCATTAAAAAATTCTCCACACCATCAGTTATTATCATTACTATTATTATTATTATTATTATTATTATTATTATTATTATTTGTATTACTATTATTAGCTAAGTTATAACCCTAGTTGGTAAAGCAGGATGCTATAAGCCCAGGGGCTCCAACAAGGAAAATAGCCCAGTGAGGAAAGGAAACAAGGAAAAATAAAATATTCTAAAATTAACAACATTAAAGTAAATATTTCCTATTCAAACTATAAAAACTTTAACAAAACCAGAAAAACGTCCAGGAAGCTCTATATATGCCACCACACCGACGCGAGCGCCACTGTCGCGCAGTAGTCATGAACTGTTTGTGAACTGATCGTGCCATGCGCAAACTGCTTGTGAAGTGCATAAACTAGTAGTCGTGAACTGCTCGTGCCATCAATGCGTGAAGTACACGTGACCATGTCAGTGGGAAGGCACGGCCACGCTGCGACGCGCGCATATTCGTGAACATGTCGTCAACTACTCGTGAACTCGGTGTGAGGTGTTCGTGAACTATTCATGGCAGTTCGTGACAGTCGTGGCATGGGACACATTGCCACACAGTGGCACGCATCCTCTCGCATCGTCTCAACGAGGTCTCGACGAGTTCCCGAACAGTTTGCGCATATTTCACGACCTGATCGCGAAATTTTGTCGTGACCAAAATTTTTAACATTTCAAAATTCTCGTCATGACATGGCACTATGTCACGATGGGTTTACGTACACTTCACGCCAGTTTACGACTAGTTTGCGCATTGGCACGACTCGAGTCGTGCCAATGCGTGCCACAAATTCGTGCAAGTGTCAGGGTGGCATAACTCTCAGGGTGTTACTCACTTTTAGGGTGTCACCTTGGGCAGACACCCCCTTTACTGCACCCCTTATGTCTTATATTGATTTTTTATGTCTTATATCTGTTACACTTGGAAATATTGATACACGAATTCTGAGACAGTTATATAACTTCCAGACAGCAATACATAAAACACTGAATATCCAAAGGTCTCTTAAGTATATTCAAAACAAAACTGGGTAATTATTCTTATAATCTATTCAAACAAACTCTTACTATGATTCTTTAACAGGGGTATGAGGGAATACTAATTTAAAAACTGACAATTGGAATAACACTCTCTTTACAAAAAATAAATATATTCTATATAAATTACAACACTTTGAAAAGAATTTACATAAAAAAAAATAAATCACTCAAAATATTATGTCTGAGCAAAACTTAGATTAAGACAAAAATGTTACAATCTGAAAATTTTATAATCACTTGACTGGAAATATTAAATCTGAATAAACCTTAGACTAAAACGAAAGAAATAATACTTATGAAAATTATACAATCACTTGTTTCACCGGAAATTAAATACAATATTTAAGTTTGATACTGAATTAAAATAGAAAACCAGATCACGATACATATACCTTTCACCTTGGTACAGGGCCATTTACAAAAACTCTAAGAAAACTTTTATAAATACTCACTAAGTTTACAAAAACCCATCACACAAAAATTTTGAAATTTCACTGAACACTTAAAACTATATACTAGGCTGCGTGTGTGATAGAGAGGGGGAAATGGCTATGACTTAAGGATGGGATTCTCTATCTGATCTATGCAATCCTGGGGTCGCCTTTATACGAAACTTAGCTACTTCCAGAAGCTTCCAGGACCGAGATCTGGTAGCTTGGAGGCTGGCCTAAGGGCATCAGAGTTACCAAGTATTGCTCTCTCTAAATTAACTCCGCCCCCTTTTGTCCTCTAAAAAAAAAAAAAAAAAAAAAAACGATAAGATCTATCACCTGTTTTTTGGGGAATCTTCCAAAGCACATGGCAGACAAAAGAAATGCGTATTTTCTCTCAAACATGACAATACCTCATAAAAATATAAAAGAATATTACATAAGCCTTGTTCACATCTCACACGAATCACATAACACTCTCAAACAAATTACGTAAGACTTCGTAACAAAAATATGTGAAATAAAAAGTTAATTCTTTAACATAAATTTACATATACTGACTTGAATGAAGAACACAATGAAATTAATGACGAAAGTCTTACATAATTTACATAATAAACTTAAATGAAAACATAATTAAAATCATTAATAAACTACTGTATTTACTCTACACTAGACCACCTTTGTAAGATAGCTCCCCCCAAAAAAAGATTACAGTATTTATTACTGGCCTGAATCCATCGATTCAGCCCAAGATAAATAATCTGCAACCACGTTATCTTTACCTGATATATGCTTTACATTAATACAGTACTGTTGCAAACATAATGACCAGCTTGTTAACCTTTGATTATTATTTTTCATCTTATTAACAAAGGTTATAGGATTATGATCCGAGTACGTTTTTTCTTCATTCTGTGGTTGACTTACATAAATTCCAATCTTCCTTATTGCTGTGACTGACGGCAGCAGTTCCTCTTCAACTGTCGAGTAGTCTTGTTGTTGCCTCTTCTGCTTCGATGATATAAAACAAACAGGGTGAAGAATTCCTTCCTTATCTTCATGCAATAAGACAGCTCCAATCCCGTTATCCAATGCATCCACTTGGGTAAGGAATTTCTCATTGAAATCAGGTGCTCCGCAGTATCGGTTTTGAAGTTAATATGGCCTTCCTCAGATTTTTCCTTTTTCCCTGTATCTCGATAATGTATGTCCTATTACTGCTCTTCTCCAAAATCCAGAATGGTTCTTGGAACTCATTGGCGAAAGGTAATCTTTTTGAAGAACAGACCAATACCTGCTGTCCTACCACAACCTGTCTGTTCGTACTCCTCATACCAAACCTTTTCTTTGCTCGTCCTTGACTCGTTTTCACGTCTTCTAAGGAAAATTTCCTTAACGTGCAAATCCATTTCATCAAATCCTTGACATTTCCTCCGCCCATTTCCTCTCGATCTCTCCCTTTTCCTGCCAACATTTATTTCGGTCCTCATACTTCTCGTCCAAATACCATTTCATTTGGGCTACATCCCACGTTTTTTTGATAGGCATTACGTACCTCAAACAACATCAACGGTAGTCCGATGTCCCATTCATTCTCTGTTTCGTTGCAGAACTTCGTTAACATACTTTTCAAAGTTTGATGAAACCTCTCTGATGCACCTTGGGTCTGCGGATGATAAACATTTGATAGTTGTTGTTTCACATCCAACAATTTCATTATGCCCTGAAATAATTTTGATGTGAAATTCGTTCCTCGGTCACTTTGAATGATCTCCGGAATACCAAACTTAGTAAAAAAGTCTAGTAACTTCTCGGCAATTATTTTGGCACTGATGTTCCTGAGGGGTATGGCTTCTGGGTATTTCATCACTGGACACATCAAGGTTAACATATATTCGTGACCTTTTTTCGTCCTTGGTAAAAGTCCCACAATGTCAGTCATTACCTTGCTGAAGGGTTGTCCTCGCACTTCTATCGAGTGTAAGGGAGGTTTCTTAATGTACTTGTTTGGCTTTCCAGCCATTTGACATGCATGGCAAACTAGCTCATGTCCTTATACATGCCAGGCCACAAAAAGTGTTTCATAATCTTCTTCGTCGTCTCTCTTATCCCCATATGTCCCATTTCGTGCGCTACAGCGATCGCCTGTCTTCTCAACGGTGAGGGAATCAATATCTGACGATATATCCCGCATTCAGCATTCCCAGGGATATCGGCGGGTCCATGCTTCTTCATAAGTAACCCATCCTTAAGATAATAACAGGTTGGAGTCTCCTGTGCCTTTATCTTGTCCACCACACAGTACAATAACTCTGTTAACGTTGCATCCTTCTGTTGCAATCCTATCAGCCGTTTCCTACTCCCTTGTCCTACTTCTAATGCTGAGTTTTCTATTTCTTCCATGTCCATTTCTATCTTGTCATCTTGTCCACTCGTCGGTCGTTCCTCTTTGCTCGGGATTACTCGGGAGTTCTCCTATTGTGTACTATCAAGGGAATCCTCTTCTTCGGAAAACAAATTCTCCAAGTTCATCGATCCTTCGATTTTTTTTTCTTCTTCAGCACAAGCCACTTTTTTTCGTCATACTTCTAGTCATCACACAACTAGGAAAAAAATACGGGTGGTCCTTCTTGAGTTTAGTCGTAGGACTATACTTTAATGGGTTCTCCGTTACAATGGGACAAGGCATAAACGGCCCTCCACCAACCTCATTACTCAGCAGGACGTCTAATCCTTCGACAGCCAATGAATTCATTACCGCAAAATCAAAATTACCTGTCACTAATTCGCATGACAGTTTCAAATGGCAAATAGGGGTAACTTCCTCACCTCTTATTCCTTTCAAAATAACTGGTTCTCCTGTGAGATATTGTTCCACCAACAGGTGTACTCCTCGTACCATCGCACTATGGTTACAACTTGCGTAGCGCAATATCCTGACCGGGGTTCACTTACTCCCGTCTATTGCTGCTAACATACTTTCATAAATATATGGTTTAAAGGTATTCACGCTGTTTGGGTTTGTCCTGTTCGTCGTGTAAACATTGGCTGGTTTATTTTCCTCTTCGACCTTTCCCGACTGTTTCTTCATCTTCGCATTCTGTGAAGTCAAACTATCCTTAATCACTTGGGTGACTGCTTTCGGTTGGTTTCATCAACATTCCTTACTTTCCACACTTAAAACAGACAAAATCAACTTTCAGCACACCTTTTACGATACTTGAAGGAGGATGATTTGATGATTGTTGCTGTGGTACTATTACATTCTGCTTAGGAACAGAGCCAGTGCTACTTCTGCTGTAACTATTGAACTTGTTCACATAGTTATTACTGAACTGGTTTCCATAGTTCGGCGACCTTTGGTCGGAACGACGGTTGAAACTTCCTGCCCGAGGAGGGTTTACGACATAATATTATAATCTTCACTCAGCGAAGCGGCTTTATCAAGTTTCTTCACCTCTCTCTCTCTCTCTCTCTCATGTACAACCGAATATGTACAGGAATTCCTTGTAGATACTGTTCTAGTATTATCAATTCTTCTAAATCAGCCATCTCCCTCACGTTAGCAGCCTCTGTCCATTTCTTACAACATAGTCGTACCTTATAAGTGTAATCCAGGAAAGTCCTTTTCTCGTCCTCCTCAAACTTCGGAACCTTTCAATATAATATTCAGGGGTCATCTGATACACTTGCAGCATGCTCCTCTTTACTTCTTGATACTCCTTTCTTTGGTCCTGAGATAAGGAAAGGTATGCACTGCAGCCTTTCCCAAAGACCACACTGCAATAACACAAACCATTCATCTTCTGGCCATTTCATCGTCGATGCAACCATTTAAAAAATGATCAAAGAACTCATCTGGAGCCTCTTCTGTGAACCTTGGAATTAACCTCTGGGCATTCGACACATTAGACACGGGATTATGCATAGCAGGGGTCGCCTCTATCTGCGTTGCCGACTGTGCACGGGAGTTCAACAGCTCCAACTCCCGTGCGTGCCTCACTTTTTCCATCTCTTTTTAATCTTGTCTTCTCTCTTTTTCTTCTTGTCTTTCGATTTCCTTTGCTTCCATCTCCCTCGCATGTCGTGCTTCTTCTGCCTGTATTTCTTCTCGTCTTGCTTCCATTTTTTTGAGATGTCGTGCTTCTTTAGCCATCATCTTCAACTTGAGAAAATTCTCCTCAGCTGCAATTCGTCGAATCTCAGCCTCAACATCCCTATCTGCTTTCATGTCTTCAGTTTGAGGGTCAGCTAGTCCTTGCTTTGCTTAAAATTCTTCCTCAGCCGAGGCTGCTACAATATTTTCTTCAGACAACTTTCCCGAATTTATCAACGCTTCTAAGGCTAGACACATGATTTGGGCTTTAATCATTCCTCTTGTAGCATGGCCACCACATCCCCTTGAAATAGAGAGCCACTCAGGTTTAGTTACATAAGCTTCTGACAATTCCTGATTGATTGATTAATTTGGAGTTCTCTGGCATCTTGACATCGAAGGTCACTGGCACCAATATCCTTTATCATAAATAAAGATTAAAAGAATATTCAATTAAAACCAGAAAAATGAATATGTTATAAGAGTTAAATATGTGTCATCCGAGTGTGACCAATGCGGAGACGACAAAGTGTAGTCTACCATTTTTAGGGCATCCCCTTATATCTCCAAGACGATATAACAATCGCAATTTCTCTCATCTTATTTTTGCTTAAACTATCCCAATGCTGTTGCCAATTGCTATGAATAAAATTCTTAATTGCTGGCAAAAAATCATTACAAAGAATGGGATACCTTCTTGGTAACAACTCTACTGCAGCACTCTTTGCCAGTGAATCTGCTTCTTCATTTCCAGACACACCTACGTGGGCCGGAACCCAACAAAATCGAACTGTTATACCTTTCAGGCCAAAGATTAAAAGCCACTCTAAAATCTTTAAAACTAAAGGGTTAATAGAATTAAAACCTTCTAAAGCTAGAAGGACACTTCTTGAATCACTAAAATGGTAAAATTACCCTCCTCTTTTAACGCTATTTTCTCAATAGCTGTTAGTATGCCATATAATTCCGCAGTAAATATGGAAGATATTGGAGGAAGTGCACCTCTACAGTTAAAAGAACTACTATATACTCCAAATTCAACGCCAGCATCAGATTTGGAATCATCATATATATATATATATATATATATATATATATATATATATATATATATAAGTGGATTCCTAATGTTCCTCAAAATGTTCTAGTCATATTTTTCTTAACACCAATAAAATATTTACAAAAAGATATCTCAGGTAATTTCCACGGAGGGGTTGATGATATCTAGAATGGAAGCCCCTTACCTCTAATTATATTAACCCTGTTCAATAATTGTTTTACCCGAAAGCCATAATGTTGAAGAGATTTTGGGTGCAACTCAAAGTATGTTGAGTGCCTTACAAGGCTTGCAATCTGAAAGGCTAAACAGTTTGGGAGTCTTTATAACCTAAACCAATACCGAACAATGGAACACATTCGGTAATGGCATAGACCCAACACTCCGGCATCAACAAGGAGACTCGGGATAGATGAGGTTCTAAACACTCCTGTGGACAATCTAATATCAGCATGATGTATTGAATAATATCTTTAACCGGCTTGGGGTGGCTGAGGAGTATATTTCACACCCATAACTAATTTTGGAAAAAATTAAGGCCTTGTATAATTTTAAAATAGTTTTACGGTCTGCCCCCCCCCCCACCCCACCCCGATGTATGGGACAATACTTTTAAAAGATTCAGAGCCTCAAGACATTTAGCTTTTAACACCTTTCAGTGTGGAACCCATGTCAACCTACAATCGAAAATTAATCCTAAAAATTTAGCTTCCCCTACACATGGGATCCGTTGTCCTTTCATGTATATATCAGGGTCTGGATGTAATCTCCGGATACGACAGAAATGGACAATAGTAGTTTTGCTTGTTGAAAACTTAAACCCATTCATATCAGCCAACTGAATGATTTTATCAATTTTGAGTTGTAGTTTTCTCTCAACCATTGCCATTCTAGCTCCAGCAAATGATATGGAGAGATCATCCACAAATAGTGTAGAGAGGATATCTTGGGGAATGACTCAGGATATCCCATTAATTGCTAGTGCAAATAGAGTCACACTCAGCACACTACCCTGGGGAACTCCTTCATGAAATTTATTTTCTGACAGAGCTTTCCCAACTCTCACTTGGAAAACTCTATGTGAAAGAAATGACTGAATAAATAGTGGTAGCTCTCCTCTTAATCCGAACTCATGGATTCTTTTAAGTATACCATATCTCCATGTGGTATCATATGCCTTTTAAAGATAAAAAAAAGACTGTCACATGGTGGTGTTTGGAAGCAAAGGCTTCACAAATAGAGGACTCAAGTCGTATCAGCACATCAGTCGTCGAGTGCATTTTCCTGAATCCACATTGAATGGGTGATAAAATACCTTTTTTTTTTTTCAAAGTACCACATCAGTCTTACATTGACCATCTTCTCCATGATTTTTCCATAAACAAGATGTCAATGCAACTGGTCTATAATTTGCTGCTAAAAATTTGTCCTTACTAGGTTTTAAAAAGGCTAAAATAATGGCTAGTTCCCAAACACTTGGATAACTATGATCATGCCATATTCTATTAAAAATGTTTAGAATAAATAACTTTGTATTAATACATACATGTTTAATCATTGCATATGGAATTCCATCGGGTCTAGAGGCTGTATCATTACATGTAGCAAGTGCAGAATCAAATTCTCTCTCAGTAAAAGGAGAATTGTATGACTCTTGCTTTCTTGTTGCGAAATTTAAAACTTTCTTTTCTTCAATGCTCCTATACTGGTGACCAGGAGCTGCTTCACACTTGCACAATACATTTGAAAAGTGGTCAGCCAGGGCATTGCTAACTTTGGTTGCTCCAGTCATATACTGGCCATTTACCCTTAACACTGGTGGTGGGTTTGGGGTGAATTTGCCTGCTATCCTTTTCACTTTCCTCCACACAGATGATGTTGGTGCTCTACTGTTAATGGAGGAAACAAATGACATCCAAGACTGGCGCCTAGCTTCTTTCATGGCCCGACGGAACTGTGCTCTACATTTCTTGTATATGAATAAATTCTCCTCAGTACGGCGCATGCACAATCGAGTTAAAGACTTTCTTGTGGCTCTGTGCAAGGCAGTTAGTTCTGATGACCACCAGGGGACTGGTTGTCATTTGAATATCCCTGTTGGTTTGGGAATGGGATTGACTCCTGCTTTGTGAAGAGTTCCATTAAGTAGGTCTATAGCATCATCAACACTGAAACTGTTCTGCATTTCCTTCAATTCCACTTAGCTCCTGAAATCTAGATTCCATGAAGGCGATCTCTGTAAAGGTGGACCATTGTTGGTGTTTATAATAATTGGTGCATGATCACTAGTATGCCAATCATCTAATGCTCTACAAATAAAATCGAGAAGACAGTTAGAGCTTGCAACTGATAAGTCAAGGGAAGACAAGGTAGCTGTCTGAACATGAATGTGTGTGGGCTCTCCTGTATTAAGGAGTCCTACATCTTCATTCTCCAAAATTGATGATTATAATATTACCCCTTGCGTTTCCGAAAACATCACCCCATAAAGGATGTCTACTATTAAGATCTCCTAGTAAGAGAAAAGGTTGTGGGAGTTGTTTAATCACCTCTACTATATTATCATATGAGATGTTATCATTTGGAGGCAAGTAAAGAGAACAGATTGTGTATTTTCTCCCTATATCAATCTGTACAACAACTGCCTGCTGAGGGGTACAGATAGACAAAGATATTTGGGGAACATCTCGGCGAACGTATATAATAGTGTATTCCTAACCCTAACGTTATGAGCTCTAGGTCTCTTCTATCAGGAGAAGGATAAGGATTTGATGCTTGGTCCATGACCTTGCAAATCCGAGACGAGAACATGTTCTTGGTGATCCTTCTCTTGACTTTCCCTGACCTGATGAAGAGTGCTGACACTTGGGGCAAGCTCTCTTAGTTTCCTTGAGGTAGGGCTTCCAGTTTCTCTTTGGCATAGTAACTGTTGATCTGGATTATTGGTCAAGCTGCAAAGGACTCCCAGACCGAAGAGTTCGGATTATGGGACCTGAGCTGCCAGAAACGAGGTTGAGCATTGCCTGGCCCATTGTCGTGAATGAGAGACCTTAAGTGCATCCCATGGGGTTCGCCGACTCTCTTGGCCGAAGCCAACATGAACGGGAGACCTGTCATTGAGGTCAAGCGAACATCTGCTGCTTGGAGTCCTGGATAGAGGTCTCCTTTCCTTCTAAGGGTCTGCAGGCTTGAAACTCTGTAAGAGAAGGGGCGATGTCGACCTGGATGAGAGATTAATTCCTTTCGGTCTAAAAGTGAGGCTCAAGGACTAGCGGTAGTATTTCATTGCCAAGACCAAGAGAAGCTTTCTTTCCGAAGGTAACTAAGGAACTACCCTAATTCTGGCATAGTAGTATCAAGGGGAAGGATACCCCTTCCATGATACAATCTTACAGTCCACTTAGCCTGGATGGCCAAAGCCAAAGATCTACACAGGTATCCAGACATCCTCTTTACAACCTGTTAGGGAAGAGACTCTCTGAGAGGAGGAGCTGGATAGTCTCCAGATGTGAAGTCGCACTGAAGGGGTTCTCTTGGGATCTTCATCGGGAGTTGCAGATGAGTAAACTACGCATGAAGAGAGTGCTGGGCAAGACGAATCTTGGTGTCGAGACGAGTCTGTTGGCCTGTTCCCGATCAAGAGCGAGGGATGGATGAATCTAATTCCCTTAGGATTTCTCAGGATCTACATCAGTTGGCGAGAAGAGTCTTCTAACCAGACAAGACTGTTGAAGACAAGGCCTGCTCTAAAGGGCAATGGTGGAGAAAGGGGGAACCCAATTCCCGTGGGAGAAATTCCCCAGAGTGGAGACCAACCTGGAAAAGGAAGATTCTCTCGCGGATGGGAAAGACGACCACCATTTGCTGCCACTGTTGGTGATCTTTCCAGCAAGCAGGAAGATTGGTGCACAGTGGCTGGTGGAGGGGGTACTCTCTCGGCAGGGGAGTGGATGAATCATTGGAGGAAAAATAACTGGAGATGCCCTGACTCAGATTAGGTGAAGCTAGGCTTACCAGTCAAACTGTCAGTTCTCAACTCCAAAGTTAATTCTCCAACAGGATTAAATCTCCTTGTTTAGTGTACTGGAACTTTTAGTGTTGGTTCTATTCAAACCTTTGTTTATAGAAGGTAACTATTTTCTTGTGCTTTTTTATTAGCGATGGCTCTTTCCTGTGCTGCTGTATTAGAAAAAAATTAATGTTAAAATTGTTGCTCAAATTATTGGTGAATCTGTTACAAATTCCTTGGAATATTGAACTACGGTAAAGTCGTTATATTCTTTAACCCTCTATGGATTACATTGAACCTAGCTTGTGCTAATCTAACAATTGTTGTTACTGATTTTTGCCTAAAGGCAGGCAGCTGTGAGTTATCATTAGCTTGATCAAATCCTATTTAAACCATCTTCTAGAGTAGTAAGTGATTGATTCGTGGATTTTTTCTATTTTATTGTTCTCGAAATTGAAAATTATTAATAAACTGAGTCATAAAACGTTTAAAAATTCTACATAAAAGGTATTATAAAGATAAAAATGTATAAAAGAGACAGTAAAGGTTAACAATAGCACTAGCTCCGTAGGAATCTTTGGTTCCAAGACCCTTTTTACCAGTTAATGGAGGAGCTAGAACTGACAGTTTGACTGGTAAGCCTGGCTTCACGGGTTCAGGTAAGAACTCTGAGTCAGGGCATTTCTAGTAGTATTAATCTTCCTATGATGAATCCCACTCTTCGCTGGAAGAATCCTCCGAAGGGGAGACCAATGACTGAAGGAAGTCTTTTCCGCAGATGGGAAGAAAATGATCAACATCTGCTGCCGTAGTCAGTGATTCTCCCCACAAGCAAGATGATCGTTGCCCAATGATTGGAGGGATTCTCCCTAAGAAGGGAGAGTTCCAGAACCTAGAGGCGATCCTCTTGGCCACATTCTCTGCTTCCCATCCACAAGTTCTAGCTCAAGTTGAGGGTCGATATCAGCTGTTGTCTGAGGAAAAGAGCCGGAGCTCAAATCTGAGTTCTCCTCAACGAGGGATACCCCCTTGTTCGTAGGAAGGTTACCCTCATCTTTGGGAGGTTTAAGAGATGGTACCATGGCAACCACCCCTTATCCTTTAATGCATCTGGAGGGAGGGTTCAATCCGGGGAAGGGCCGAGGAGTTCGACTCCTTGGCAAAGATTCCTTTTGTCAACCGTCTTCTCGGGTCAGTCTCTTGCCCAGGTCTCATAGAGACCAGCAAAAATAGGAGGGATCCTACTCCTGCTCCTTGCTCCTATTCATGCTCCAGAAGAGGCAGGATTCGAAGGAATCCAATGCGGTCTTGATGAACCCGAGTGAAACAGTGACTTAAAAGATATAACCACTGCTAGCTGAAAGTGTGTCTCGTAGAGGGAAGAATCATGTCATCCTCCTCATAGGATCCCGTCGACCTACGGATAAAACTTCTGCATGACGACGATGAACGTATCCAAGAGTACCATCTCTGAAAAAGAAGCCGGGGTATCTCGAGATTTACTACAATCTTCCGATCTTGGTGAACACTGGGTGAAGCCTTGGCGGTAACAAGTCCAACCACCGAGTCTGTTATTAGTATCAGTCCGTTATACTTAAGTCTGCAGAGAACAAAGCCGATCCTGACAAACTAGGTTAACACTAGGGTAAACCTTCTCGTTAGAAGTGCTATATGCTCGAAGATACTTCCTTGATGACAGCATTCTGGAATCTAGGAGTAAGAGTCCTAGTGTCGAATTTACCCAAGAAGTCCTGTGGATTAACTGATGTATGCCTTCTCATCAACCAAAGTTTGATAAAACTAGCCTGTTCCAGGAGAAGAGGACAGAACTGTAAAAGAGGTTCAGAGGACTTGATGAAAACACACTGTTCCTGTCCGAAGACGTAACGGCTGAGATGGGCGTCCGAGTGGATGTTCAGAACGAGTAGGCAAGGAGAGAATCGCCCTCACACTTCCACAGGTAGGAGAAAGAGTGAAAGTGTACTCTCTCGAAGCTGAGCTGCGAATTCTCCATCTTTGTTGGAAAAGAGATGCATACTCCAACTTGTAAGAGGGGACCCGTCACACGGCAACCTCCTTGAGGGCAAAAAAAGGGAGTTATCTCTTGGATAATGACATCGATTATGTCCTCAGCATCATTTTCTCATCCACGACCAAGATGCATTATCTTGGTGACGCAAGGTTCACACAAGTACAGTGTCATAGACATGGTCCTAGACCGTGTCTTTGCCCTCTTGAGGAGCACCGCCGGGTCAGAAAACCCATTGATGTTCTTCGAGCAGGCCAAGACCTGCCATAAAGCGTGCTCCAATTCCTTCTGCTCTGCCTCTGATAGCTTCGGAATAGCAGCTCATGGAAGATGGTTATCGTCGTCATCGAAGTCATACACCAACGAAAACTAATCTCAGGGTGGGTCGAGGTTGTCCCTTGTATGATGGGTGTCGCTTAATGATGCCCCTGCAGGGTTCGGAGATGATCGTTTAGGACCATCTTGCGAAGGTCTTCATGCCTTGCCGAAGACATGGGCACAGTCTTGTCATCCTTTAACTCCTTCCGGGGAGGGGGGGGGAGAATTTCTTCAGGAGAGAAAGTCTTGAACAATCTTCCTTTGTTCCTCACCTGCAGAGGGAGAGAAGTAAGGATCTGGATACTGGTCGTAATTCTGGTGGAACTACCTCAATAGGAGAGGGGCTAAAGACCTTGCCAGAGACTCTTCTCTAAGAGGGAGAGACGCTTGCCGAGAGATGATATTGAGCCTCTGCTTCAATGTCCATAATAGTGTCAGATGAGTTCTGCAGTTCAGCTACTCCTTAAGGAGAGTGGACCATAGACTATTGCATGAGGTCAGCTGGAGGAGATGACTTTTCCCGCGGAATCCTTGGTGTATTGGTTAACGATAGATTGATTGATTTAAAGTTTTCATGCATCCTGACGTCTAAGGTCATTGACGCCGATATCATTTAGTTTATATATGTATAAAAAAATAAAAGAATATTCAATTAAAAACATAAATGTTAAATGACATTATAAAAGTTAAATAGTTTTCAGAAGACCTGCTTCTGAAATAAATCTAAAAATGCTACTTGCATTGTAGGATACATCATGTCCAAGAATCTTGGCAAGGATGAACCTGCCACCCTCACCTCGAGCCTCAAACAAATATCTATTTCTTAAGTTATTATAACTGGGGCATTCGGTCAACAAATGCCTCAATGTTAAAGGTAGTAAACAGTCGTCACAATACGGTTGGTGTTGGCCCTTCAGCAGGACTCGTGTGTCAACTGAGTGTGACCAATAAGGAGACGGCAAAGAGTTGTCTCCCATTTTCGGGGCATCATGTTATACCTCCAAGGTGATATGACATTTGTTACTTCTTTCATTTTATTCCCATCTAGACTATCTCAGTGCTATTGCCATATATTGCAAAGCAATTTCTTGATGTTAGGTAGGAAATCATTACAGAGAATGGGATACCTTCTTGGCAGCAACTCGGAAGCAGCATTCTTCGCCAATGTATCTGCTTTCTCATTCCCACACACGCCCACATGTGCTGGAACCCAACAAAATCGAACCATTATACCTTTAAGTTCAATAATAAAAAGCCATTCTAAAATCTTTAAAACTAGAGGGTTACTAGAATTGAAAATTTCTAAAGCTTGAAGGACACTCCTTGCATCACTAAAAATGGTAAAATTACCCTCCTTTTCCAATGCTATTTTCTCAACAGCGGTTAGTATGCCATACAGTTCGGCAGTAAATATTGAGGCTGTTAGAGGAAGTGCTCCTCTACAATTAAAACCATCAATATTTACTCCAAATCCAACGCCAGCATTAGATTTGGAGCCATCAGTATATATGAAAGTTGATCCCCTATGTTCTACAACATGTTCCATAAAAAGAGACCTGGATTCTAAGTCAGTCATATTCTTCTCAACTCCAATAAAATATTTACAAAAAGATACCTCAAGTAATTTCCATGGAGGCGTTGATGATAGCTTAAATGGAAGCACCTTAATTCTAATTATATCAAGACTGTTTAATAATTGTTTCACCCGAAAGCCATAAGCTTGAAGAGATCTTGGGTGCATTTCAAAGTATGTTAAGTGCCTTACAAGGCTTGCAGTCTGAAAGGCTAAAGAATTAGGGATTCTTTGCAATCTAAACCAATACCGAATAATAGCAGACATTCGGTAAAGGTCTAGAGGTAACTCTCCACCATCAACAAGGAGACTTGGGATAGGTGAGGTTCTAAAAGCTCCTCTAGACAATCTAATACCAGCATGATGTATTAAATCTTATATCTTTAACCGGCTTGGGGTGGCTGAGGAGTATATTTCACATCCATAACTGATTTTGGAAAAAATCAAGGCCTTGTATAATTTTAAAATAGTATTGCGATCTGCCAACCATGATGTATGCGACAATACTTTTAAAATATTCAAAGCCTCGAGACATTTAGCTTTTAACACTTTTAAGTGAGAAACCCATGTAAGCCTACAATCAAATATCAAACCTAAAAATTTAGCTTCACTTACACATGGTATTCGATGACCTTTAATGTATATATCCGGGTCTGGATGTACTCCTCGGATACGACAAAAATGGACAATAGTAGTTCTATTTGTCGAGAACTTAAATCCATTCATATCAGCCCACTGGATAATTTTGTCAATAGAGATTTGTATATTTATCTCAACCATTGCCATTCAAGCTCCAGCAAATGATATTGAGGGATCATCCACAAATAATGTTGAGAGAACATCCTGGGGAATGACTGAGGATATCCCATTAATTGCTCGTGCAAACAGGGTTACACTCAGCACAACCCCCCGAGGAACTCCTTCCTGACACTTACTCTCTGATAGAGCTTCCCCCACTCTCACTTGAAAAACTCTATGCGAAAGAAATGACTGAATAAATAGTGGTAGTTCTCCTTTTAATCCCAGTTAATGAATTGTTTTAAGTATACCATACCTCCATGTGGTACCATATACCTTTTCAAGGTCAAAAAAGACTGTCACATGGTGCTGTTTGGAAGCAAAGGCTTCACAAATAGAGGACTCGAGTCGTATCAACACATCAGTTGTTGAGAGCATTTTTCTGAATCCACGTTGAATCGGTGATAAAATACACTTCTCTTCAAGGTACCACATCAACCTTGCATTGACCATCTTCTCCATGATTTTACATAAACAAGATGTCAAATCAATAGGTCGGTAGTTTGCTGCTAAAAACTTGTCCTTACCAGGTTTTAAAAAGGCTAAAATAATGGCTTGTTCCCAAACACTTGGGTAACTATGATCATGCCATATTCTATTAAAAATACTTAAAATAATTAACTTTGCATTAAAATGTACATGTTTAACCATTGCATATGGAATTCCATTGGGTCTAGGGGCTGTATCGTTCCATGTAGCGAGTGCGGAAAAGTTCTCTTTCAGTAAAAGGAGAATTATATGATTCTTCCCTTCCTGTTGCAAAATTTAAAATTTTCTTTTCCTCAATGCCCCTGTACTGGTGTCCAGGAGCTGCTACTCTCTTGCAAGATACATTTGAAAAATGATCAGCCAGGGCATTGCTAACTTCATTTGCTTCAGTCACATACTGACCATTCACTTTCAACACTGGTGGTGGGTTTGGGGTAAATTTGCCTGCCATCTTTTTTATTTTCCTCCATACAGATGATGGTGATGTTCTACTATTAATGGAGGAAACAAAAGCCACCCAAGACTGGCGTCTAGCTTCTTTCATGGCATGATGGAACTGTGCTCTACACTTTTCGTATGTTATCAAATTTTCATCCGTACGGCGTCTACGTAATCTAGTCAGAAATTTTCTGGTGGGTCTGTGCAAGGCGTTAATTCTGAAGACCACCACAGGACTGGTCGTCTTTTGAATAGTCCTGTGGTTTTGGGAATCGAATTGATTCCTGCTGTATGGTGAGTTCCATTCAGTAGGTCTATGGCATCATCAACAGTTCCAAACTGTTCTGCACTCCCCTCGATTTTACTTAGCTCACAAAATTCAACCCAGTCTGCCTTGTCAAGATTCAATCGTGGCGATCTTTGTAAAGGCAGACCCTTGTTGGTGTTTATAATGATGGGTGCATGATCACTAGTATGCCAATCATCTAATGTCCTCCAATCGAAATCAAGAAGGCAGTTAAAGCTTGCAATTGAAAGGTCAATGCATGACAAGGTACCTGTCTGAGCATGGAAGTGTGTGGGCTCTCCTGTATTAAGAAGTCCCACATCCTCATTCTCCACAATTGATGAGATAATATTGCCCTTGCATTTGCCAAAACATCACTCCACAAAGGATGTCTACCATTCATATCTCCGAATAAGAGAAAAGGTTGAGGGAGTTGTTGAATGACCTCTGCTAAATCATCATATGAAATATTATCATTTGGAGGCAAGTACAGAGAGCATATTGTATATTTTCTCCCTATATCAATTTGTACAACCACTGCCTGCAGGGGTGTATGAATAGACATAGGTATTTGGGGAACATCTCAACGAACGTACAAGAGACTTCCGCCGTGGCTTCCTGCTTGTTGATTATATGGTGTTCTATAGCTAACATACTCTCAAGGACTAGGAGTGTTAGCATCAAGCTTACTTTCCTGTAGACATACAATTATGGGGGAATGTTCATGAATTAGGATCTTAAGTTCTTCATATTTGGCCCTTAAACCCTGACAATTCCATTGCCAAATGGAGGATAAAACTATGGATTATTTCTGGAAGACATCTTGGATGAGGTCTTCCCATTAGCAGTTTTTAATCTAACATTATTACCTGTAGGTTTCTTCAGAGATGGTCTTGATATATTTGGTTTTACGTTTGTGTTTTTCTTTGTGTCATTTTGGTCTATTTGTTGAGGCGGTTGGTGGACCTCAACTTGAATTTCTGATTTATTCAGTTCATTTTCTGGTTCATTAGAAACATCAACAGACAAAACATCAAATTCATTCGATGTCATAACTTTAATGTTTCTAATGGAGGGGGGTGAGAGAGATGGAGGTCTCTCTCTTTTATGATTAACAGTTGGTGGGATTCTAGGTTTTTGCACCTTTCCCACTACAGGTGCATCAGGTAAGTTGGTTTTTAGTGGAACCTCTCTCAAATCAGGCAAGGACGTCGCCTGTGAGAGGTTTGTGCTAGTTTTTGTAATGGGGGACGTGGGCTGTACAGAAATGGTGAATGCCCTAATGTTAATACACTGTGGTAAAGCCTCAGGAGGTAATATGTTTACCTCGTCATTTGACATTTTATCAGAGGTATGTTTCTTTTTCTGGAGCTATTGGCAGTACTAGATGAATTTGATTTTAATGCCTTAGCATAGCTATTTGATTTATTTAATAGTCTTTTGTCATGTCCCACACTTATATGTTCCACACTAGATTTGTTAAGGGCACCTTCTTCCAACTTATACAGCTCGCAGCTCTTGTCTGTGGATTTATGATTCAAGGTGCAATTTGAACACCTCTCTTGAAGTGCACATTCTCCATGGTAAGATCGGGAGCAAATACCACATATTTTCTCATTTTTGCAAACCTTAGACGGGTGTCCAAATTTAAAACAATTATAACACTGCAGTGGATTCTGCTTGAATGGTTGTATTTTGATTATTTCGTTTTCAATAGTAATATGGAAAGGTACATCAGCATCCTGAAAAGTAAGTATGATCATTGATGTTCCAGGAATCTTGTGCACTTTCCATACATTTACTGGACACATGGCCAGTATCTCCTCCTCGGGAAATTCGTACAGATCTTTGTTAAAAACTACTCCCCTTCCGTAACTAAAATTTAGGTGTGGTTTGACATCTAACTTGATATCATCATTAGTTGTATTTAGGTTGGACAGTATTACAGATTGTGTGGTTGATTTGGCATGGATAAGGAAACTATTTTTTCCAAAACGAGATATATCTCCTGGTGCAATAGTTCCTACTTTTTTCTGAATTAATTTGCATACTTTAAAATAATTCCCTGTAACATCATTTTATTCAGCTACAAGCCACATTGCTGGTTTTGGCTTTCTCTGGGAATGCATAACTAACTTAGCATCTTTTTCCAACCAGTAGGCAGGCCTATATACATCTAAATCCTTTGGTATCTTAATGCAGAGAGCAGCTGCTATATTCAAGTTATTAATTTTAATATTATTCATGTTACTTATTGCTTTAAATGCTTCATCATGACTACTGTAAGATATCCATGAATCCCACGTATCATCTTCAACTTTCATCCTTATTTCTTCTATACATCCATGGCACCCAAATGCTTTATATAGGTTATAATAATTTGTGTCTATTGGAATTTGGGTAATATGAAGGATTCAAAGTTTCCTCGTGTTACCCAAATTACTCAATTTTGGAGCATCAGTAGAATGGTCCTTTCCAGTTCCGAGATCATCAACAGAATTTTCCTTAATACATTTGCCAGGGGTCGTCAACAGTGCCGGGGAAGAGACAGCGTATCCAGGGGATGGGGGTCCGTTGTTTGAAGAATCCATGAGTTGAAAAAGAAAAGAGATGAGTTTGATTCACATGCTCGAGAATACTAAGGCATCACATGTTGGAAAGGAAATTTGTACTCTCGTCTATTGGCACAATGAGAGTATACTTCCCAGATGGTCCACTCCATACCCTACCTGAAGGATAGCATCAAAACAGATATAGAGGCACAGGTGTAAGCTTGTTAGGACTGAGACCAAGAAACTATGGAATCATCCTCCCCATATCTGTAATGATGGGCTTCCGGCCAAAAGCCAAGAGTCCTACCCCAAGCATTAGATCCCCCTGGATTCCGAAGACCCAACACTTGAGAATAGTTCCGCCAAAAAGGTCCAAACCATCTTCGGGATGGCTGAGACATCCAATACTCTCACTTATAGCTTTGAATGCCAACACCTCCCAACCGTGACACCTCCTCCCATTCATCGAAGCAGGCAGCAATAAAGGATGTATAAACATCCACGCCAGCGGCTATAATGGATGTAGAAAAATCAAAGCCAAAAGAAAAATAAATAAATATATATATGTACATAATATATACATATATATAAGGGAAATTTTTCTCATAGAGTTTGGAAAGCAACAAGGAAGAAAGTTTATAAAATTAGGAGAAGGTCGAAGTAATATTGAGAGAAAGAAAAAGATTAAAGAGAGAAATTTAGATTCGAACTGGGGGAGCAATTTCCTCAAGTTTGAGAGCCCTCTTGCCCGTCACCAAGTTTCAGCACGGGAATGATATGCCGTGCTGAAGCTCAATGACTTCATCAATGCATTCTCTCATTAAGAGGGGGTTAACGATAGAGGTGGGACACCTCCCACAAATGCCTGGTGGACTCCTCTGACCAGGGAGTTGAACCAAGGTTCTTTGCCCTCTGCGGCACTGGCCGAAAGGACTAAAGCTGAGGGTTCCTACCTAGATCAATCAACGCCCGGAGGGGAGAGCAGTGTGAAAAAGCAGATGGCTGGGGCTTCGATGGTTCCACCTTACCTATTTGGGCTCCTTGGGCTCCTTAAAGGTAGGTTCTTCCCAAAGGAGAGGAGATAGTCGGGAGTTGTCTTTCTGGTGAGATATCCTGGATATCCTAACTGGAGAGCGGTGATCGAGATCTATCTGTGGGAAACAGAAGACTTACTATCTAAGGGTGAATGGCAATCTGCATCCGGCGATCAGAACTTGCGGGCCGGTGAACGAGAGGAAAAACCCCTACGAGGAGCTGGACTTCTTTGAAAATTGAGTTCTCCAGAAGGGAAGACTGAAAGAGGTGTCATTCGCAGAAGATGTTCTCCTAAGAGAATGCGATGGTCGGTGCTTGCGAGCCAGAGAACGAGAAGATGAACCTCTACAAAGTGTGGGCTAACGACGAGATGGCGAGTGTGGATGCCCCGGCGAGCGCCGAGAAGCACATGCAGGAGAGCATCTGGATGACTGTCTTCTCTCTGGCAAATGGCGGCGTTCCATTGAACATCAACATTCTGGCGAACGATGATGTTCTAGCGAGTGATGGCTGGATGGAGATACTGTAGCCTAGGAATTGACGAACGCTGTCGTTCTGGTGAACGACGGAGGGGTGGCGAACGATGGCCAGTTGGCGAAAGCTTAGGAACTGGCAGGCGATGAGTCGCAGGAGAGTGACGAGCAGCTGTGGATTGATGAGCTACTGGTAAATGGCGTGTAGCTGGCAAACGTTGAGACACTGGCGAACGGCGAGCAGAAGGAGAATGCAGGTTAATTACTGATCGTTTAGTCTTATTAGATTAGCGAGTCATTGGTGAATGACGAGCTGTCGAAGACTGATGAGCAGCTGGCGAATGGTGAACTTTGGGCGATCGGCGAGAAGCCAGAGAATGGAGAACAGCCGGTGGTTGATGAGTCACAGGAAAATCAAGAGCTGTGGAGCTCGATGAGCAGTCGGAGAATCTGGAGATTAAATGGTAGCTGGCAAACCACGAACAGCTGTTTGGTGGCGAGAGGTCAGAGAGTGACGTTAGACTGGCGAACATCACAAGGCTGGAAAACGGCGAGACCAAGAATTCGCAAGCTGTGGATCTTTAGGAGAGGCCTGCACCCGAGGTGACGAGGGCTAAGGAGTGGGCAAGCGGTGGGGAATCAGCAAGTGACGATACTCAGAAGGGGATCATCTAGCGGACGAATGAGGAGTGACGAATGAATGTATGAATGGTTTGAAGTTTTCTGGCATCCTGACATTGAAGGTCATTGACGGCAATATCGTTTATTATAAATAAAGAGTAAATAAAAATTCAGTTAAAACCATAGAAGCAAATATGTTATAAAAGTTTAATAGCTTTCAGAAGACCTGCCTGTGCTATAAGAGGAGCATTCATTCAATAAATGCCTCACTCTCATGGGTATCAAACAGTCATCACAATATGGCTGGTGTTGGCCAGCCAGCAGAAATTCATGTGTCATGAAAGTGTGATCAATGCGGAGATGAAAAAGAGTAGTCTCGCACTTTTGAGGCATCCCATTATACCCCCAGGGGATATAACATTACTTATTTCTCTCGTCTTATTCTCAACTAAACTATCTCAACGCTTTTGCCAATTATTATAAACAACATTCTTGATTATAGGCAAAAAATCATTACAGGGAATGGGATACCTTCTTGGTAGCAACTCGGCTGCAGCATTCTTAGCCAATGAATCTGCCCCCACATCTCCAGACACCTACGTTTGCTGGAACCCACCAAAATCGAACTGTTATACCTATTAGGCCAATAATTAAAAGCCAATCTAAAATCTTTGTAGCCATCAGTATATATAAAAGTCGATTCCCTATGTTCTTCAACATATTCCATAATAAGAGACTTAGCTTCTAATTCAGTTGATGTTCTTTTAAACACCAATGAAATATTTACAAAAAGATGTCTCTGGTAATTTCCATGGAGGGATTGATCCTATCTTAAATGGAAGCACCTTACTTCTAATTATATCAAGACCACTGTTTCACCCAAAAACCATAAGGTTGAAGAGATCTTGGGTACAGCTTAAAGTATGCCGAGTGCCTTACAAGGGTTGCAGACTGAAAGGCTAAAGAATTAGGGAGTCTTTGCAACCTAAACCAATACAGAACAATAGAAGACTTTGGGTAAAGGTCTAAAGGTAACTCCCCAGCGTCAACAAGGAGGATTAGGATAGGCGAAGTTCTAAATGTTCCTGTTGCCAATCTGATACCAGTAAGGTGTATCGAATCTAAAATTTTTATGCTGCTTGAGGTGGCTGAGGAGTATATTTAATTTACTATAAGGGCTGCTTATCTGGTGCTGTACAGCAGAGGCACCTTACTCTCTACAGGACCTCCACGGCTGTTTTATGATGTTCATTCGGGAGCATTAAACATTTAACAATGCGCATTGTTCGCTTACTGTCTGATCATCACTGTCAAAACACTCGCAGAATAAGGTCTTTAGTTTCCTCTTGAAAACCTTAATATCCTCAATTATTTGGATGTCTCATGGGAGCCTATTGTATAGTCTCAAGGGCGCTTATTTCAAGGCTCTAGAGCCTACAGTAGACATGTATCTAGGTTCTGATAGCTTGAAACCATCTGTTATTATTCTCGTGTCAGGACGATTTGTTGGTTGCACAGTATGTAGCAATTCTCTTAGATATTTTGGACAACCGGTTCCAATAACTTCGTGGGTTATTTGTTGGTTGCATAGTATGTAACAATTCTCTTAGATATTTTGGACGACAGGTTCCAATAACTTGGAGGGTTATTATCGCTTTAATCAGCAGAAAATGTAGATCAATTAGTAGAAGAGTGATCCTTTCTCTAGGTGGGACACCTTTTATTAGTCTTGTTCCTCTGTTTATCATGTTTTGTAATTTCTTAAGTTGTACTTTTGGTAGATTGTAGTAGACGGAGTTACAGTGTTCAATTCTGGTAATCACACAGTTTATCACATGTTGCTTTACGGAACATTCATCCAGGTACTTTTCTATACAAGCAATATTTCTTAGATAATAACCAGCAGTTTTTTCTATATTTTTTATTCGGCATTGATAGATAAGTTGCAGTCAAGAAATACCCCTAGATCCTGGACTTTACTAGATATAGGCACTGAGTCATTATCTATGTTTATTTGAATATCACCTAAGCTTCTCACACTTCTCACAGTGTTTCTCTTTCCCACCACCATAAACTCAGTTTTGTTCTTATTTAATATTAGTTGTTTAATTGTCATACATTCTCTAACACTATCAAGGATTTAGTTTAGAGTTTCAGTAGCATCGTCACTCTATATCAATTATAGGGAGGTAAAATTGTGTGTCATCCACAAATAGTTTGAACTTCACACCATGCCTTTGTAGTATTTTCGATAGACCGATAGTATAGATGCAGAATAAGATTGGGCCAAGTACACTCCCCTGGGGTACCCCTCTGTTTAAAGGTTCATAAAGTGGATAAGAGTTTCCAATTTGTACACAGTAATTTCTACCAACCAATCAGTCTTTCAGGTATTCAAAAGCTTGATCTTCAACGCTGATGAACCGTAGATCATTTTGTAGCAGTTCATGCACAACTGTATCACATATCGAGTAATATTAAAACACCACTTTTATTTTCATCCATCATTTCCAGCATATCATTCACACCAGAGCAGATGGCTGTCTCTGTAGAGTATAGTTTTCTGTAAGCAGATTGGTTGTCAGGCAAAGCTTCTCTTACTTCTGAGTGACTGACTAGTTGTTCAAGAATTACGTATTCTAGTTCGGAGTTTAATTACTGGTAATCAAGACTACTTTTTAGAACTGGTGTGACTATAGCCATTTTCTCAGATTTGGAAAACTTACATTCATCAATGCTTGCATTGGCTATTCTCATAATTATTTCAGTTAGACTAGAAAAGTTTCTCTCTCCAATTACTTCAGATATTAGCATAGGATCCATATCGCAGTTAGTTTTCTTTGCTTTCTTGATAATCCAAGTGACGACGTCTCGTGTTATGTTGTTAAATCTCATTAATTTTCTCTGTGTATCTGGTGTATCATTAATCTGATGTTGAATACTTACAAATGACCTGGTTATATTTTCAATTTTGTTTTTAAAGTATACTAGAAAATTATTTGATAGTTCCTCGTCACTCTATCCATCAGCTAGGTTTTTTTTTTGTTTACATTTCCCATCATACTATTTAGGAGACGATATAACTTATCTATGTCTGTTGCTGCTACGCGGATCATTCTCTAATAGTATTCACTTTTTTTTTCTTCTTACTAGGTAGTTGTATTGACACATAGCAGTTTTGTATTCTACCTAGGTACTTTCAGTTTTTAACTGCTTAAACTTTCTTTTTTTGAGTTTTTTTCACTTTATCTCCATCAAAACAAGGAGATTGATCTTTAACAGGTATGGTAATTTCCATCAGTGGGCACATGATATCATATTTACTTTTACTCATTCTATTACAAGTGGTCCTAAGGCATATCATCTTTGAAAGGGTAACAGATCACATTTGATCTGGAATAACTATACTCAGCTTAGAGCATTTGCTCAGAGTTTGTGCTTCAACTGAAAAGGAATACAATCTAACCATAAAAGAAAACCTTTCTGGTACAACCCAGGAACATAAGTGGTGGACTACCCTTAAATCTGCACTCTTTGGTGTAGATGTAACAGTTCCTCCTTTACTTAAACCAGATGGCTCTGTCACTCACTGTCCAAAGAAAAAGACAGATCTTTTGGCTGATGTGTTTGACAGTAAGCAGAGTAATAAGAAACTTGAACTTCCTCATTCCTTTTTTCCTGAGGCTAAACTAACTAGTTTAGCTTTTCGATCTAGTGAAATTAAAGCTCCCTTAGTGGAACTTGATGTTTAAGGAGGTGTAGACCTAAATGGCATTTTTCCTTTTGTTTTTTATAAAGACTGCAGATTTCTTAGCTCCAAAGTGATCTCTTATTTTGAGCAAGTTACAAGAAGAGGAGCATTTAGCACCTGGTTTAAAATTGGTAATGTTACTGCAATATGTAAATGTGTTTGTGGTAGCTCAAGTCCAATTGATTACCGCCCAATTTTCAAAAGTCCCATATTATCTAAAGTGTTTGAACGTCTTTTGGCAAAATGTCTTAATAGGTTTGCTGAAAGTAATCCTCTGTTCCCTAGTTTGCAATTTGGTTTTCATGAAGGCATTGGAGCATGTGATGCCCCTCTTACAATCTCCAATGCTGTACAGAAATCCATTGATTGTGGTCAGGAAGTTCGTATGATTGGCCTTGATTTTAGTGCTGCCTTTGAGTGTTAATCGGGGCCCTTGTTTTCAAACTCAAACAGTTGTGAAAGTGTGGGTTGTTTCTGATAATTTTTACTGAATATTTAAGTAGTAGATCTCAAAGAGTTGTTGTTGATGGTCACCATAGTGAGTAGAGGAATGTGATATCTGGTGTTCCACAGGGTAGTGTTCTTGGCCCATTACTTTTCATCTTATATACACATGACATGTGGTTTGGTCTAGAAAACAAGCTTGTTGCATATACAGCTGATGCTACTCTCTTTGCATCAATTCCATCTCCTAAATGTAGATCTGGGGTTGATGAATCCCTTAATAGAGATATAGCTAAAATTAATGCATGGTGCAAATTATGGGGTATGAAGTTGAACCCTAACAAAATCAAAGTAGGATTGTATGTAGGTTAAGAACAGAGGCTCTTCAACATCCGGATCTCAGCATTAATAATGTTTCTTCAACTTTGTATGACTCTTAAAAATTTTAGGTGCGATTCTCGACAGCAAATTTACTTTTGAGAAACACAATTGCACAAAAGATTGGATTATTGAGAAGGTCTTTTAAGAATTTCTTTGATCAATTTTTTCTGAAGAAGTGTTTTAATTCTTTCATTCTACCTTGTTTCGAGTATTGTTCTCCTGTCTGGTCTTCAGCTGTTGATTCTTATCTTAATTTGTTGGACAGGAACTTACGGACCATTAAGATTTCTTATTCCTGATCTAGATATTGATCTTTGGCACTGTTGTTCAATTATTTCATTGTGCATGTTGCATAAGATTTTTCATAATTCTGACCATCCTTTACATTCAGATCTTCCGGGACAGTTCCATCCTGTTCGTAATACTAGGCATGCAGTTAATTCTCATAGTCAGGTCCTCTCCACCATGAGGCTCAATACTACACAGTATTCTAGAAGTTTTATTCCATCTGTGACCAAGTTGTGGAATGATCTTCCTAATCGGGTAGTTGAATCAGTACAACTTCAAAAGTTCAAACTTGCAGCAAATGTTTTTATGGTGAACAGGCTGACATAAGTCTTTTCATAGTTATTTATGAATTATCATTTCGAATGTTGTTAATGTTGAACAGGCTCACATAATTTCTTTTATAGTTATATAAGAATTATGTTTTAATGTTGTAAATTTTTTTTAAATATTTTATTTTAATTTTCATTACTTCTTATATCGTTTATTTATTTCCTTGTTTTCTTTCCTCACTGGGCTATTTTTCACTGTTGGAGCCCTTGGGCTTATAGCATCTTGCTTCCCCATCTAGGGTTATAGCTTGGCTAATAATAATAATAATAATAATAATAATAATAATAATAATAAGACAGTTAACACACAGCTTCCAACAGACGTTGGTTATCATGATCACACGAACTGTTGATAGCATCGTTTATTTTCTTTGTAACTTCTTCAATAAATACTGTAAGAGAAAAATTTGACTTATGTCTGAAGTTCATTTTCTTTACTTCTGCATGTTGCCTGCAGAGGTAGACTAAACGTGATAAGTTTGTGCACTGGAGAGATAATACATTTCTCATCAACATTCATATCAGATACAATAATATTCATTCCATCACTCAAAATTAGGTCCAACTTATGCCCAGTTAAAGTAGTTGTACAGTCCACATTATTCACTAGTCGATATGATTTTAATAACTCACTAAATGCTAAAGCGTCAAGATTTGATGCCATCCAAAAATTGAAGTCTCCACAAATAACTCATTCAATTTTCTCCATGGTAATCATCTTAATGAATGCACTGAATTCTTCAAAGAAGATACTAGTATATGTTCTTGGAGGTTTGTAGACTGTTACAAAGAATATTTTTCTGTTTTTATGCGTAAAGTTTACTTCTATATATTCAAAGCTTGTTGCACTAGCCTAGGTCTTTATAACATTTTGAGATTATGACTAGAGTCCGACACCCCCAACAAATCTACCCTCTCTCGGAATGTGAAAGAAGGTATGTGTGTGTGTGTGTGTGGGGGGGGGGGGGGTCATTTCAGTGATCTTAGCCTTGTCAAAGTTATTTAACCATGTTTCAGATAATGCTAGTATGTGCAAGTATTTCTCGTTTATCAATTCTCGAATTTGGATAGTTTTATTACCAACAGGTTGTATATTTACATAGCCACAGTTTATGACATCCTTAGTATCCATGATCAGTACATTCTGCTAGTCATTTCAATTCCAACTCAAAAGCTTTGCAATCTCTTGAATTTACTGTATGGTCATTTGGTTTAAGTTTGTGCATTTAATACACTTTGGCATTTGGGAGTTACATTCCTTGGTGGAATGTTTTTCTGAACATTTCTAGCAGACTTTATCATCAGTTTTAAACTTGCAATCTTTTTCACGAGATCCATACCTGTGACAGTGTTGGCAGGTGATCATGTGGTATCTATCACGTATGTCATAAGTACCGCATCCCAACATAACTATGTCATCATTATCGTGAATAGCCTTTAGGACTTCAGGATCACATTTCAACAAATAGTGAGTAGTCCCACCTGCAGCATTTTTCTTCAGTACAACACTTAACTTCTCTTCTAGGTTTTGGATTTGGACTAGGCAATGATTTCTTTGAATTAAGGAATTTACTACTTCATCTTCCTCATTGTACACATTGCATGTAATTATTTTTGGTTTCAATTTCCGATTTTTCTCGTTTCAGCGTCGACAACCAATGTCTGAATTTTGTTTGCAGCCTCTTCTTTATCATTTCATTAGTAAAGTTTACAACAATATTTCCATTTGAAGTTGACCTCGTGTTAAGTATTGGAATGTCTTTAATTGCCTGTTCAACCTCATGTTTTCTTTCAGTAATTTTAGTTGCTGTATTTAATTACCAACAGATTTTTTCCCTTAACTTTGTCAGCATATGTCATTTTCTCTGATTTCAGGTCCATCAATGTTTAAAGTGTTGCCTTAATTGATTCCATATTCATAATAAGATTATCAACTTTCTCAGTGAGGTCTGTTGTCTGGGTGGAATTTGCTGCGTGTGCGCTAGGTCTGCAACTTTGTTTTCCAATTCAGCAATTTTCGCGTCTTGTTCGCTTAGAGCCTATTCTCCTTTACTCGGTTCTCCCTTCAATTTTGATATATATAACTTGGTTGTTCTGGCTTCACCTACGCAGTGTGGGCATAACCAATTTAGGTTTCTTATTTCATTATCAGTGATGCCTGTCTCTATACATAAACATTTCTTATGATAGAATCTACTGCAATCACATCCTATCCATTTTTTCCGGTTTCCCTCTGTGGTTTCACATATGAGGCAGAAAAAGTTAGGGGCAGACATCATAGTGTACTCTTCTCCTCACTTAGGTTTCTCCATAAGATTAACTAATATCTTTTCAATAATATTCTAAGCGAGAAACGAAAGATAAAACACAACTCAGGGCGAGTGTTGAACGGAGCTCTGCGTAAAACACGTCTACACCTTAGCTGCACTCACTCACTCATACCTAATTTAAAAAAAAAAAAAATAAGGCCTTATGTAACTTCGAAATAGTTTTGCCGTCTGCCCTCATGATGTATGGGACAAAACTTTTAAAAGATACAGAGCCTCAAGACACTTTACTTTAAAGCTTCCAAGAGAGAAAATCATGTAAATCTACAATCAAATATCAAACCTAAAAATCTAGCCTTACTTACACATGGGATCTGTTGACCTTTAATATATAGATCCGGGTCTGGATATACTCCCCGAATACGACAGAAATGGACATCAACAGTTTTGCTTTCCGAAAACTTAAATCCATTCATATCAGTCCACTGAATAATTTTGTCTTTTGGCTGGCCACTCAGTACTACATTGAATCCTCTCTCTGGTTACGGTTCATTTTCCCTTTACATACACACACACACGCTGAATAGTTTGGCCCATTCTTTATATATTCTCCTCTGTCCTCATACACTTGACAATACTGAGATTACCAAACAATACTTCTTCACTCAAGGGGTTACTGCACTATAATTGTTCAGTGGCCACTTTCCTCCTGAAAGTAGAAGAGACTCTTTAGCAATGGTAAGCAGCTCTTCTAGGAGAAGGACACTCCAAAATCAAACCATCGTTCTCTAGTCTTGGGTAGTGTCATAGCCTCTGTACCATGGTCTTCCAATGTCTTGGGTTAGAGTTCTTTTGTTTGAAGGTACACTTGGGCACACTATTTTATCTTATTTCTCTTCCTCTTGTTTTGACAAAGTTTTTATAGTTTATAGAATAGAAATTTATTTCAATGGTCTTACTCTTAAAATTTTTTATTTTCCTTGTTTCCTTTCCTCCCTGGGCTATTTTCCCTGTTGGAGCCAATGGGCATATAGAATCTTGCTTTTCCAACTAGGGTTGTACTTAGCAGTAGTAGTAGTAGTAGTAGTAGTAGTAGTAGTAGTAGTAGTAGTAGTAGTAGTAGTAGTAGTAGTAGTAGTAGTAATAATCATAATAATAATAATAATAATAATAACAAATTCTTTTCTCAAGGGGTAGCTATCCAAATATTCTGGATTCCACCCCATGTTTGAGATGTTGGTTATAAAAAATCAGATAAGGATGCTAAACAGCAATACATTTAACACATCTTGGCATTAATCTCCCTGTTAAGGATTATGTAACCACAATAAGTCCTTTCGTTATGACAAAAGAGCAATCTACATTGAATAATGAATCAGAGTTATATATTGAAACAAATCAAGCCAATTATTTTTCCATGGCAATCAATAGACAAGATAAAAAAGTGAAGAAACTTTAGGCACAGGTCATACGAGACTAACCCATAGATTTTTAATGTGCTCATCTCAAGTGAAGTGGGTGTGGCGTGATTTTATCTATGAGATATTATTTTCCAAATGCAGAGCTTCTAAAAAAAAAAAAAAAAAAAAAATATGCTTTGGTCATAACACCAAGTGTGACATTTTATCAGATTTAGTGAGCTCCTCTGTTCTTAAGATTTTATAAATTTTAAGAAGCATAGGTTTTATAGATGATATTACAATTTTTTTATCGCAGATTTTTATCTCAAAGTTATTTTACGAATGCTTAGATTCAATACTTAACTTATTTTTTTATCATTTTGATCTAATATATAATTATTTTCTTATCATTTAGATATATTTTTCACTACTGAATTCATTCGGGCCAGCTCTGTAAGAGTCGCGCTTGACCATGTAAATCTCACAATCTTATTTGAAATATCTAGAATCTGCAATTGAGTTACATCTTAGCTATTATTAACTTGTAACCATCCTTAATTATTTCTGTGCCAACACCATTTGTTGGTTGCACAATATGTAGTAATTCTCTTTAATGTTGTTGCCGTCCAATTCTAATAAAGTGTGAAGTCATTGCACATATCTAAAAATCTATTTCAGTTTTAATAAGCAGCTAGTGTAGCTCAAATCAGTATTGGGCTAATCCTCTCTCAAGGTGGAACCACTTGCTCCTCTGTTTACTATGTTTTGTAAGGTCTTAAGTTGTACTTTGGGTAATTTATTATAAATAGAGTTGAATTAATAAGTTTTGGTAATAACCGCTAATTGAAAAGTTCATAATAAAATACTCAGCCACAAATTTCTTTATAAAAGTAATGTTTCTGAGTAAATATCTAGTGATTCTTACTATGTTATTTATTCGAGCACTGAGAGACAAATTACACAGTCCAGTAACAAGAAGTCTACTAGATATTGGAATCAAAATGTCATCATTATATATTTACATGTAACAAAGGATTTTAAATAGTTTTTCTTTCCCACCACTATAAACTCAGTTTTATTTTCCTTTAGTTTTTATTGATAAAACGTCATCCATTCTCTAACACGAGTAAGAACATAATTAAAATCCCCAGCTGCATCATCAATCTGAATTATGGAGAGGTAAAATTTCTCTGTTTTATATTTGATAGATCAATACTATGCATACAAAATATAATTGAGTCAGGATGCCCCATTTGTCCTCATCCATTATTTCTAACAAATCATCTGCAACAGAGCATAAAGAATATGGTCGTCTCCATGTAGAAAATGAGGAAGTTCAGTTAAAGAAGAATTTGAAGGGCGAAAGGGCCTCAGAAAATGACCCAAGCACAAGGTCAGTAGTTTTAGTTGAAAACTGTAATGAAAAATGCAAATGCCACATTTCAGTTAGCATGTTCTAGATTACAGGACAAACGTTTTGCATGATACTTCTAATTCTCAATACTTATTAGAGAAGATTTATTGATACTTGTTTTCACTAATCCCATAAGCTAGATTAGAAAAGGATACTGAAATAATTCATAATTACTTCACTAATGTTGAGACCAATAATTCTAACTCGCTTCAGCATCTAATATAACTTATTTTGACCTAAAAGTATGTACTTATAGTTTTAAATTTTTAAAATCCTAATTAACTTCTCCCCTATGATGACGTCGCTTGATGTCAAAACTTGCCCGGTGCTACATGATGACAAGCCAGATACGTATAAACCATATGAAAATTAAAATTCCTCGTATATCCTACAAAAGAGTACAGCATATGGTCCTATATTACACTTAGGAAATTTCACTAAAAAAGCTCCTCTTTTACCTGATATTAGACACTCTTTTCTTAAGCTAACCAAGGAAGTCTTTGGGATTCTAGTTTTATTTCTGATTCGGTAAGAGCTATTTTAGTTTGTTTTTATGTTACCATATAGAATCACACCACCCTCTCTAGCCAATGGCGACATTCCCTACCTGAGGCATTACTCAAACTTCCCCTAACACCCTCCAATTTAGAGACGAAGGGATCCTCACATCTCGCCCCACTAACAACTGAAACATTGAGATTCTAGTCTTTATTCATGATTATATAAGGGTTATTTTAGAGCACTTTTATGTTGGTATACGTGTTCAAATTATATAGGAAAACTTTTGTACAGTGCGACGTGATTGTGTCATTCTTCAACCATCCCGGGATCTCCCAACTTCTACCCCTCTGGATCCCACACACAATGCCACCAAAACACCAGTCATGCAAGTTGTTGAAAGCTTTGTTTGGTCGAATTCCGTCATACTCATATATCTAAAATCACACCCAATTATCTTCATACTATAAATAGTTACCTGAAAATGTCTCAATCCGTATACTGTATATCATCCCCTTATCTCTCTTTTTTTTATTTACAATTTCCTACATCATTGATTTGCATTTTACAGATCTTCAGTTATTTCCTCAATATCCTATCACTTACCACATTTGTAACTCTCATAGCAGTAAACGCAATGACAAACGACTTCATTCATTTTTTTTTATTTCTAATTTTCTCAACTATCATTTCATGCCTTAGATATATAATATACAGTATTTCATATTAGTATTGTTCATTGTTTTCATGAGAAAAAGTTAGCCTACAGTCGTTATTTCCATTAATTGACATTATACAAGCATTTGCCATGCTCTTACATGTGAATTCCTTATTTCTAGGCATGTGAAATAATCCAGATCATAGTGTTAGTCACACACAAGGTGGAACGACAGAACAAATGAACCTTTTGTCTAATCAACTTAACTTATTTTACATAATCTCTCTCTCTCTCTCTCTCTCTCTCTCTCTCTCTCTCTCTCTCTCTCTCTCTCTTCTTCTGTGTTTCTTTTGTCATCAGAATATAATTCTTTTTGTTTATCGTATACTTTATAATCATATATTATAGAATACTTCTTGTGTCAAAGGAAACAAATGGACATTTTCATTACATTTCTGTTTAAAGTAAGATCCATTATTAATGACAGGTATTTTTTTTTATCTCTCGACAGTTATTTATCGTGGAATTATTATGGAATAACAGTCACTTCAAAGAAATTTTATCTTTTTTTTTATACAAATTACAGTGCTTTACCATTATTTAGAGTAAAATATGAAAAAAAATTCGGAAAAACTATTCTGTAATCACTTCAAAATGAATAGAAATAATAGTTTTGTTAAGAGTGAAAGACAACAGAAAATAGAGCAAAATTGTGAAAAACTTATTCTGTAATCAGCAGTAAAAATAAACATGAAAATATAGGTTACTATAGAGAAGTGTGCATGAATATCTGATGATGACAAATCTCGTATATAGCTACTGAGCGCGGATCCGCTGTCTCGCATTGAATGGGTTACAATCTAACACTGACTGATTGAATGATTCAAAATTCTCTGGTATCCTGACATAGGTCATTTATGCCAATATCGCTGTTATAAAGAATAAAAGAGTATTCAATTTAAAACCATAGAGGCAAAGATGTCATTATGTAATTTAAATAGCTTTCAGGAGACCTGCTTCAGAAATAACTAAAAATACCGCTGGTATAGTTCAACACATCCTGCCCAATAATCTTGGCAAAGATGAACCTGCCATCCTCACCTCTAGCCTCAAATAGATATCTATTCCTTTCAGTTCTACTGCATAAATGAAGCTTTCGTTCAACAAATGCTACACTGTCAAGGGTACCATACAGTTGTCACAATAAGGATGGTGTTGGGCAGTATGCAAAAACTCGTGTCAACCAATTGTGACCAATGCAGAGACGACAAAGAGAAGTCTCCCACTTTTGTGGTATCATGTTATACCTCCAAGGGGATAAAACATTAATTATTTCTCTTAACTTATTTCCAACTAAACTATCCCAATGTTGTTGCCAGATATTATAAATAAAATTCTTGATGCAGGGTAAAATCTTACTACAGAGAGTGGGATACCTTTTTGGTAGCAACTCAGCTGCAGCACTCTTTGCCAGTAAATCTGCCTTCTCATTTCCAAACACACCTACATGTGCAGGAACCCAGCAAAATTGAACTGTTATACTTGTCAGACAAATAATAAAAAGTTACTCTAAAATTTTTAAAACTAAAAGATTATGGAATTAAAAACTCCTGAAGCTTGTAGAACACTTCTTGCATCACTAAAAATTATAAAATTGCCCTAATTTTTCATTTTTTTAGTAAGCCATAGGGTTCGGCAGTAAATATAGATGTTACTAGAGGAAGTGCACCTTTACAATTCAAAGCACTATTATATACTCCAAATCCAATGCCAGCATCAAATTTGGAGCTATCAGTATATATAAGTCGATCCCCTATGATCTTCAAACTGTTCCATAAAAAGAGACCTGACTTCTAAGTCATTTTTATTCTTTTTTATACCAATAAGATATTTAAAAAAATATCTCTGGTAATTTCCATTGAGGGGTTGATGATATCTTAAATTGGAGCACTTTATTTTTAGTTTTATATAGACTGTATACTAATGTTTTTAACCGAAAACCATAAGATTGAGGAGATTTTGGGTGCAACTCAAAATATCTACAATGCCTTACAAAGTATGCAGTCTGTTAATCTAAAAAAATTAAGAAGACTTTGCAAACTAATCCAATATCGAGCAATAGAAGTCTTTCGGTAATGGTCTAAAGGTGATTCTCCAGTATCAATAGGATGCTATAAAACCTCAAATCAATTAATCAATCTCCAGCATCAACATGGAGGCTTGGAATATGCGAGGTTCTAGAGGTTCCTGTGGAAAATCTGATACTAGTATGGTGTATAAATTCTACGATCTTTAATCGGCTTGGGATAGCTGAGAAGTAAATTTTCCACCCCTAGGTAATTTTTGAAAAAATTAAGGCCTTGTACAATTTTAAGAGTTTGGCGGTCTGGCCGCCATGATGTATGGAATAAAACTTTTAAAAGATTCAGAGCCTCAAGTCATTTTATTTTTAAGGCTCTCAAGTGAGGAATGCATGTCAGCCTGCAATCAAATATTAATCCTAGAAATCGAACTTCACTGACACACGGGATCTGTTGACCTTTGATGTACATATCAGGGTACGGATGTACTCATTGAATGCGACAGAAATAGACAACAACAGTTTTGCTTGTTGAAACCTTAAATCCATTCATATCAGCCCACTGAATAATTTTGTTAATTGAGAGTTGTAATTTTCTCTCAACCTTTGCCATTCCAGCTCCAGCAAATGATATAGAAAGATCATCTACAAATAGTGTTGAGAGAATGTCTTGGGAAATGACAGAGGATATCGTATTAATAACTAATGCAAATAGGGTTACACTCTGCACACTACCCTGGGAACTCTTTCTTCCTGCAATTTCTTCTTAGACAGTTTCACCCACTCTAACATGAAAAAATCTATGTGAAATAATTGCTTGAATGAACAATGGTAGCTCTCCTCTCAATCCCAAATTATGAATGACTTCAAGTGCATCATATCTTCATGCAGTATCATATGCCTTTTCAAGACACAAAAAGACTTAAACGGTGTTGCTTGGATGTAAAGGCTTTTGTTTGGATGCAAAGGCTTCACAAATAGGGGAATCCAGTCGTATCAACACATCAGTCATCGAGTGCATTTTTCTAAAACCATACTGGATAGTTGATAAAATACTTTTTTTCTCCAGGTGCCTCACCAGTCTTGCATTGACCATCTTCTCCATGATCTTACAAGACAAAATGTCATTGCAATTGGTCAATAGTTTGCTGCTAAAAAGTTTTCCTTACCAGTTTTAGAAATGCTAAAATATATAGTCCCCAAATATTTGGATAGCTGTGATCATGCCATATTCTGTTAAAAATGCTTAAAATAAATAACTTAGCATTAACAAGCACATGTTTAATCATTGCATATGGAATTCCATCAGGTTAGGGGGCTGTATCATTGCAAGTATTAAGTGTGGAATCAAATTCTCTTTTAGTAAAAGGAACATTGTAAGATTTCTCCTTTCCTGTTGTAAAATTGAAAATTTTCTGTTCTTCAAAGCTCCTATACTGGTGACCAGGAGCTGCTTCACACTTGGATGATACATTGGAGAAATGATCGGCCAGAACATTGCTAACCTCAGTTACTGCAGTCCCAATTACCTTCAACACTGCGTTGGGGGTAAATTTGACTGCTATCTTTTCTACTTTCCATCATACAGAAGACAGTGGTGTTTTACTGTTGACTGAGGAAACCAAAGACACTCATGACTGGCACCTAGCTTCTTTTATTGAACAGCAAAACTGTGCTCTATATTTTTTGCACATAATTACCTCAGTATGGCATCTGAGCAATAGAGTTAAAGATTTTCTTGTGGCTTTGTGAAGGCCAGTTAGTTTTGATGACCACCAAGGAACCGGTTGCTTTTTTGGAATTGACTCCTGCTGTATGTAAAGTTCCATTAATTAATTCTATGGCATCATCTACACTTTCAAATTGTTCTGTACTCCCTTCAATTTTACTTAGCTATTCCAGTCTGCCTTGTCATGGTTCCATAGCGGCGATCTCTGTAAGGATGAATTATTGTTCGTATAGGAGCATGATCACTAGTATGGCAATAATCTATCGTTCTCCATTCCAAATCCAAAAGGCAGTTAGAGCTTGCAATTGATTATTTGATTTAGAATTCTCGGGCATCCTGATATTGGTCATTGATGCCGATATTTATTATAAATAAAGAATAAAAGAATATTCAATCAAAATCATAAAAGCAAATTGTCCTTATGAAATTTTAATAGCTTTCAGAAGACCTGTTTTGGAAATATATCTATAGATACCGCAAGCATAGTACAACACATTCTGCCCCAGAATCTTGGCAAGGATGAACTTGCCATCCTCACCTCTAGCCTCAAACAAATATCTATTTCTTTCGGTGCTATAACTGGAGTATTCGGTCAACAAGTGCCTCACTGTCAAGGGTACCAAAAAGTCGTCGCAAAACGTCTGGCGTTGGCCAGTTAGAAAAAAACTTGTGTCAACCGAGTGTGACCAATCCGGAGATGACAAAAAGTAGTCTCCTACTTTCGGGACATCTTGTTATACCTCCAAGGAGACATTAACCCTGGATAGGTACGGTGGGTCGTTTGCGACCCCGAGCGTCAAAAAAAAACAGGTTTTTCTCACGTGACTCACCCCTGTGACTGAATTTGTGGGTGATCGACCTGCAGGAGGTGTCTCCCCTACACGCTCTAGTAGTGTCCAGATGTGCATTGCTGTAGCTGTACTCCTTCCCCGATTTCTGAGACGCGTCGGGGTCGTTCGCGTCCGAGTTTACCCTTCTGAGGTAGTTTGCATAATTATCAAAGTTATTACGTATTATGAAATTGTCGTAGAATGGTGCAACTTGTATAGGTTATCAGTTGTGGAAAGTCTTGGTGGATTGTTTGGCTACCATGTGCATGTTTTTTTTTTTAGTTAAAATGTCGTTCATCACCACGAGGACCATTTTACCGCGAGTGCCCCTTTTTCATTTTTTTTTCATTTTTTTGCCAAGTCATTTTTCCGTAAGATATTGCCAAATAGTGTCGTAAAACTTTTGCTTGTTTAGTGTTGGAAAGTGTGTCTAGATGATCTGGCTACCCATGCATGACTTTGTTTTTGTCAGATACGACGTAGTTATTGGTATATTGGGTATTTAACTGCGGTTACCAATTTCTGTTTTTTTTTCAATATTTGTAAAAATTACTACGTAGTAAGGAATTGCCGTATATTATTCATTTTTTTTCATGTTTATGTGTTAGAAAGTGTGCCTTGATGGTTGGGCTAACACGTGCATGTCTTTTTTTTTATCTGAGATGTCGTATATTAGAATGTCGGGCATTTTACCGCGAGTGTCCCTTTTTAATTTTTTTAAATTTTTTTGCCAAGTCATTTTTCCGTAAGATATTGCGAAATAGTGTCGTAAAACTTTTGCTTTTTTAATGTTGGAAAGTGTGTCTAGATGATCTGGCTACCCATGCGTGATTTTGTTTTTGTCAGATACGACGTAGTTATTGGTATATTGGGTATTTAACTGCGGTTGCCAATTTCTGTTTTTTTTTTCAATATTTGTAAAAATTTACTACGTAGTAAGGAATTGCCGTATATTATTGATTTTTTTTTCATGTTTATGTGTTAGAAAGTGTGCCTTGATGGTTGGGCTAACACGTGCATGTCTTTTTTTTTTATCTGAGATGCCGTATATTAGAATGTTGGGCATTTTTCCGCGAGTGCCCCTTTTTATTTGTTTTGCATTTTTTTGCTTAGTCATGTTACCGTAAGGAATTGGCAAGTAGTGTCGCAAAACTTATATTTTTATAGTGTTGGAAAGTGTTTCTAGATGATCTGGCTACCCATGCCTATTTTTTTTTTAGCCAGATATGGCGTATATATAAGTATGTGTTCGATTTTCCTGTGATTGCCATTTTTTCGTTTTTTCCCATTTCTTTCAAAATTACTACGTACTAAGGAACTATCACAGAGTAATATTTCATTTATATGTTTATTTGTCGGAAAATATGCCTTGATGGTTTGCCTAGCACGTGGCTGAAATTTTTTTTTTCTGAAATGCCGTATATTAGAATGGCCATTTTTCCACGAGTGCCCCTTTTTATTTGTTTTGCATTTTTTTGCTTAGTCATGTTACCGTAAGGAATTGGCAAGTAGTGTCGCAAAACTTATATTTTTATAGTGTTGGAAAGTGTTTCTAGATGATCTGGCTACCCATGCCTATCTTTTTTTTTAGCCAGATATGGCGTATATATAGGTATGTGTTCGATTTTCCGGTGATTGCCATTTTTTCGTTTTTTCCCAATTCTTTCAAAATTACTACGTACTAAGGAACTATCACAGAGTAATGATTCCTCTAGATGTTTATTTGTCGGAAAATTTTGTTTATTTTTTTTTGATTGAATATCATCAAATCTTTTTAGCTAAAATATTGTTTTACATTTTTTTTTTCGATTTTATTTCCCTTCAAAAAAAATTTTTTGGGTCAGAATTTTAATTTTATAGTCGTAAAATAATCGACAATTATCCAGCAACCCACCATACAATTTTTATGCATATCCAATAATAATTAGATTAGTAAATAACACCTTGAAATTGACATACCCTTCCTACATTTCAAGTGGCAGATTAGGGAGTCTGAGTCAGTGTGGTTGGCGGCCATTTTGTGGACATATCCGAAGCGTAAGCTGCCCTATCTATATATATTCTTGTTCCCTATAGAATTTGTGATATTTTGGTATATTTTTACCTGCATAAATATCATATTATATATTAAATATATGTATTTTTTTACGAAATTTCCAAGTACTCAAAAAATTACCTTTAGATATGGCCCCTGATATAAATGTAATTTACAAAATAATGAAGATTTTTTTACATATTTCTATTTTAGGATAACATATGTTTATTCCCTAAAAAAATTAGCCACTTCCTATTTCATTTGGGTACCCAAAAAAATTCATGAAATTTGGACAATTTTTTTTGGCCAAAAAAAGTTACCCTTTTTTTCTCATTTCAGATCTTCACCTCCATGGGTCTGACTTCATCCAAAATACATCAAGATGTGTCCTAAACATTCAAGAATCAATTCCTAAAAGGATTTGTGTATATATGTATAAACTTTTTTTTATGAATTTTTATGTCAGGTCTTTTTTTTTCTACTTAATTTTTTAAAATATTTATAATAAATAGTTTTTCTACAGATGAGTAGTATTTATCTTTACAGTTGTTTTAAGCATTCATTGAAGTTTTTTTTGGCAAAAGAAAAAAGGAGGTTACTGCAAAAACTGATTTTTCAAGAATTTTTTTTGGCGTCGGGGTCGTTCGCGTCCGAGTATACCCTTAAAGGGGTGTCCGAGGACCATACCTATCCAGGGTTAAATTTGTTATTTCTCTCATTTCATTTCCAACTAAACTATTCCAATGCTGTTATCAATTATAAGACAAATTCTTAATGCTTGGAATTTTTTTTTTTTTTTTGAGATAATCGGATACCTTCCTAGTAGCAGCTCAGCTGTAGCCTTCTTTGCTAGTAAATCTGCCTTTTTGTTCCCACACACACCTATGTGTATTGGAGCCCAGCAAAATTGAACCGTTTTACCTCAGTCCAATAATAAAAAGCCACTCTACAATCTTTAAAACTAAAGGGTTACTGAAGTTAAAAACTTATAAAGCTTGTAGGACACTTCTTGCATCACTAAAAATAATAAAATTGCCATCATCTTTTAATGCTATTTTTTCAATATCAGTTAGTATGACATATAGTTTGGCAGTAAACATAGAAGATACTAGAGAAAGTACACCTCTACAATTAAGATCTCTACTATAAACTCCGAATCTGACACCAACATCAGATTTGGAGCCATCAGTATATATAAAAGTCGATTCCCTATGTTCTTCAACATGATCCATAAAATGAGACCTGGCTTTTAAGTCAGTCATGTTCTTTTTTATATTAATGAAATATTTAAAAAAAGATATCTATGGTAATTTCTATGGAGGGGTTGATGATATCTTAAATAGGAGCACTTTATTTTTATCTATATCAAAATTGTTTACTAATATTTTTAACCAAAAACCATAAGGTTGAGGATATTTTGGGTTTAACTCAAAATATCTACAATGCCTTACATGGTTCCATGTCTGATAGTCTAAAGAATTAGGAAGTCTTTGCAACCTAAACCAATCTACTTTCTATGGACGTCCATAGAATTGATCACGACCACTGCTTCCTTAAATAATAACGATGGTGATGATGATTAAGTTAGTGTTGCTGTTGCCATTGTGTATGACTGTGTAGACCAATCCTAGAACCACAGACTACCGCACATTCGGCGGGTCCATGTGGGGTTCTGTGGGAGGACTCCCATAGGATGATTTTGTCTTGGTTCCCTGCATTGGTGTCTCGCTAGGATTCTTTCATCTTCCACTCTAGTTACCCACTCACTGCATAATGAATGACATAGTGGTCTGTTGGAAGCACTTACTTCAAGATCTTCTGGATAAATGCTGCATTTCTTGAGTGTTGTCTTTATATTATAAAGATACCTCTTCATTTGACCACGCATGTTTTGACGTGCATTAGGGAGCTGTCCGTATAAGACCTGATGAAGGAGGCAGTGTTCTGGTATATGTATAATATGTCCAGTTTATCTCAAATGTTTTCTTGCTAGTTTGGCCTCTATGCTGATTGATTTGTCACGTTGTCATAGAAGACTTTCGATAGAGGTCTTTGCAGCTGTATGGTGTATATATAAAATCTTTAATTTGCTAGGGGTGGCTGATGAGTATATTTCACAACCATAACTAATTTTTTAAAATACTAAATCCTTATATAACTTTAAGAGTTTTGTGATCTGCCCCATGATTTATGGGATAAAACTTTTAAAAGATTCAGAGCCTCAAAACATTTTACTTATAAGGCTTTCAAGTGAAGAATCCATGTCAGGCTGTAATCAAATATAAACCCTAAAAATCTTGCTTCACTTACACATGGAATCTATTGACCTTTGATGTACATATCAGAGTCTGTATGTAATTCCAAAATATGACAAAAATGGACAACAGTTTTGCTTATCGAAAACTTAAATTCATTCATATCAGTCCAGTGAATAATTTTTTCAATTGAGAGTTTTACTTTTCTCTCAACCATTGCCATTCTAGTTCCAGCAAATATGGAGATATCATCAACAAATAGTGTTGAGAGAATATTGTAGGGAATGACAGAGGATATCTCATTAACGGCTAATGCAAATAGGGTTACACTTAGCACACTATCCTGTGCATTGATTGATTGATTGGTTAATTGAGAGCTTTCTGGCATCCTGCCATCTAAGGTTTTTGACGCCGATATAATCTGTTATTAATAAAGAATAAAAGAAAATTCAATTTAAAACAATATAAGTAAAGGTGTCCTTACAAAAGTTAAATGGCTTTCAGAAGACCTGCTTAATCTGAAAATACCCCTAACATGGTACAACATATGTCCAAGAATCTTGGCAAGGATGAACCTGCTATCCTCACCTGAAGCCTCAAACAGATATCTATTTCTTAAGGTACTAAAAGTGTGACATTTGGTCAACAAGTTCCTCACTGCCAAGGGTACCGAACAGTCATCGCAATATGGCTGGTGATGCCCAGTCATCAGAAACTTGTGTGTTAACGGAGCATGATCAATCTGGAGACGACAAAGAGTAGTCTCCTACTTTCGGGGCATCATGTTATACCTCCAAGGAGATATAACATTCATTATTTCTCTCATCTTACTAGCTTCTAATTGTCCAAATGCTGTTATCAATTATTATAAAATAAATTCTTATTGTTTGGTAAAAAATTATTACAGATAATGGGATACCTTCCAGGTAGCAACTCAGCTGCAGCATTCTTTGGTAGTAAATATGCCTTCTCATTCCCAGACACACTTATGTGTGTTCGAACCCAAGTCTTTATTAGCTCCTTGGTTATCAACAGAATTTTCCTTAATTAGACTAGCAGAGGTCGGCAACAGTGCTGGAGAGGATTGTAAGCATATCCAGGGGAGGGGAGGGTCATTATCAGCAGATTCCACAAGAAAGGGCCATATTTGGTTTGGTCTGTTGGTTGGTTTACCTGCTTGAGATTATTAAGAAAGTATACGTTGGAAAGGAAATTTGCGTTCTCCACAATCTGCAAAATGAGAGCATACTTCCTAGAAGGTCCACTCCATTCCCTAGCTGTGGAATATTATCATTATCATCATTAACATTATTATTATTATTATTATTATTATTATTATTATTATTATTATCATTATCATTATTATTAGTAGTATTATCATTAGCAAAGCTACAACCCTAGCTGGAAAAGCAGGGTGATTTATGTCCAAGGGCTCAAACAGGGAAAATTAGCCCAGTGAGGAAAGGAAATAAGTAAATAAATAAACAATATGAAAAATAATGAAGAATTAAAATAAAACATTTAAAAAGGGCAACAATGTCAAAATAGATATTTCATAAAAAAACTATAAAAATAATTATGTCGAGCTGTTCAACATAAAAACATTTGCTGAAAGTTGGAACTTCTACTGATACAACTACCTGATTAGGAAGATCATTCCACAACTTGGTCACAGCTGGAATAAAACTTCTATAATATTGTGTAGTATTGAGCTCATGATGGAAAAGGCCTGACTACTAGAATTAACTGCATGCCTAGTATTACGAATAGGATGGAACTGTCTGGGAAGATCTAAATGTAAAGGATGATCAGAATTATGAAAAAAGCTATGCAACATGCATAACGAACTAATTGAACGACAGTACAAGATATTAATATCTAGATCAGGAATAACAAATTTAATAGACAGTAAGTTCCTGTTCAACAAATTACGATAAGAATCAGCCGCCGAAGACCAGACAGGAGAACAATACACGAAGCAAGGTAGAATGAAAGAATTAAAACACTTCTTCAGAATAGATTGATCACCGAAAATCTTAAAAGATTTTCTCAACTTTTTTTTTGTGCAATAGCAGAAGAAAGACCTAATGTGCTTCTCAAAGGTAAATTTTAAAAGATGTTGAGGAGCGATTGTCCTTGACCTACTTACAATAATACTTTGAGTTTTGTTAGGAAACAACTTCATGCCCCATAATTTGCACAACACATTAATTTTAGTTGGATCTCTATTACGGGATTCAGCAACCCCAGATCTACATTCAAGAGATGGAATTTATGCAAAGAGTGTAGCATCACCTGCATATACAACAAGCTTGTTTTCTAGGTTAAACCACAGGTCGTGTATATAGTATGAAAAGTAAGGGGCCAAGAACACTACCCTGAGGAACACCAGATATTACATTCATATACTCACCATGGTGCCCACCAACAACAACTCTTTGCGATTTTTTACTTTAAAATTCACTAATAATTCTGATAAACGATCCATCCACTCCTAACTGTTTGAGTTTGAAACCAAGGGCTCTGATTAACTCTGTCAAATGCAGCACTAAAATCAATGCCAATCATAAGAACTTCCTGACCATAATCAAGGGATTTCTGTACAGCATTGAAAATTGTAAGAAGGGCATCACATGCTTCAAGGTCCTTACGAAAACCAAATTGCAAACTTGGGAACAGATGAATACCTTCAGCAAACCTATTAATACGTTTGCCAAAAGACTCAAAAACTTTAGATAATATGGGAGTTATGCCAATTGGGCGATAATCAGTTGGACTTGACTTACCACAAACACATTTACATAGTGAAGAACCATTACCCATTCTCCAACAAGTGCTAAAAGCTCCTCTTCTTGCTAACTTACGCCAAATAACATAACTTTGGAGCTAGGCAATCTGCAGTCTTTATAAAAAACAAAGGAAAAATACCATTCGGGTCTACACAACCATAAGCATCAAGGGAGCTTTAATTTCATGAGATCGTAAAGCTAAACTAGATAGTTTAGCCTCAGGAAAACAGGAATGAGGATGATCAAGTTTCTCATTACTCTGCCTACTGCCAAACACATTATCCAAAAGGATTGCATTTTCCTTTGAAGAGTGAGCCAGAGTCATCTGATTCAAGTGAAGGGGGAACTGTTGCATCTACACCAAAGAGTGCAGATTTAAGGGTAATCCACTACTTATGTTTCTGGGTTGTACCAGAAAGGGTTTCTTTTATGGTTAAATTGTGTTCCTTTTCAGTTGAAGCATAAATTCTCTGGGCAATAGCTCTATGCCGAGTATGGCTATTCCAAGCAAAATCTGATCTGTTACCCTTTTAAAGATGGTAGGCGTCCTGCTTTTCCAAATAAGCACATCTACAATCATCATTGAACCATGGTTTGTCCTTCACTTGGTGCCTCAGCACACGAGAAGGGATACGCATATCAAGTATGGTGACTGCATTCTCATTTAAAGGGACAACAGGATCAACACTACAAATGTGACCAATCTAAGCCCTATCTGAGTATATTATATCAGGGATAGGCTGCTAAGTCTTCACTACTAATGAAATCAAGGCATGATCAGATGTCCCAACTGGAAAATCAACCTTATTTGTTATAACGCCAGGGGAGTCAGTCAATGCAAGGTCCAAGCAGTTACCAGACCTGTCAGTAGCTTCACTTATGATTTGCTTACAGCCTGATCCTTTTTCAAAGTTTAAAGCTCTTTAGCCATGGTGATTGGTAATAGAAACAGAATTTAACCACTCCCTATAGTGAACATTGAAATCACCGATAAAGACAAAAGAGGCTTTTCTATCATGTTCTTGTATCTTAGTCATAATAGTAAGATGACAATCGAATATAGAATTATCCATGTCTGGATTCTGGTATATCAAGCACAAATAAACGTTGCTATGCTTGCCACAAACTTTTATTACCTGAATCTCATGACATCCACATTCATAACAGGACTTATGAGAAGCAGGGTATTCAGTAATAATATACACTGCCATTCCCCTGACCCTAAGAATGGCATTCTGTTTCAAAATTATTGGTTTCTTAAATCCAGTTATAAGGAGTTCAGATGATTGCCTCATATTAGAAACCAAAGTTTCTGAGCACAAAAGAATATCATACTGTCTCGATGCAACTGTATGGTCTTGAATATTTGCATGAAGACCACGAATATTGCAATACAGTAGACCTTATTGACGAAATCTAGGATGTACTAGTCCCAGATTTCACTCAATGTCTCCAGGCAGCATAAGAATTAATGGTAATAAAAAAAGATAAATCATACTTAAAAACTAAATTATCAAGAATGATAACAAAATAATATGTACAAATATATAAATAAAGTGATTGATCAAACCTATAGGCTTGAAAAAAAAGTCGAACAAACTAGTCCATATGGAGGCTAAATACCCTCCAGGATAGCCACTTTAACTGAAGGGAGGACAATAGGGATGGTTTTGAAAAGAAAAAGAAACAGAAAGGGAAAAGACAAATTCTTGATAAACCACAAGACATCCATGGTCTTCTATTAAGCCTGCCCAACACACCATTAAAAAAACAAAGAAAAAAAAGAAAAAGAAAAAAAAACAAGAAGGAAAAAAATAAGCTAGAATAGTGTGCCTGAGTGTACCTTAAGCAAGAGAACTCTTAACCACGACAGTGGAAGACCATGGTATAGAGGCTTTGGCACTACCCAAGACTAGAGAACAATGGTTTGATTTTGAAGTGTTATTCTCCTAGCAGAGCAGCTTAACACAGCTATTATTATTATTATTAAAAGAAGGAGTTTTACCAGCCCAATGAGTCAAGCTTGACTCTCACAGGGCTGGCCCGAAAAAAAAATCGGGATATAAAGAATTATAAGATTATCAAAAATTCAATTGATAAGGAAAATAAATAAATAAATGAAAAAAAGAATTATATATATGTATATACAGTATATACTTATAATCTTTAAATATTCTAAATATGGGTGAATAGATGGATGAGTAGATTATATATATATATATATATATATATATATATATATATATATGAAATCTGAATGATAAAAATAATTAACTATATATTAAATCTATGTAATTTAAAATGAATTAGTAAAAAACTTAGGTAAAAATTTACTTGATTCAGTTAAAATGTCAGAAAAAGTTTTCTGACCAAACCATATCTCTCTCTCTCTCGCTGAAAACCTTTACAAACCGAAAATATATGTTTAATAGATAAAAAAGTATCACACTCACTGCACATTGGAACAGTGCCGTGAGGTGTACTCATTAAAAATTCATGGGTTAATCTCGAGTGTCCAATTCGTAACCTGGTTAAAATTACTTCTGTTCTCTTGTTCTTTTGTGTCGAGGAATCCCAAGGAGCAACCTTCGGTTTAATTTGCCTTAATTTATTATTTTCTGGCACATTATTCCAAATATTCTGCCATTTTTCCGATATGAAATGCCTTAATAATGTAATCAAATCTCCAACTGGGAGGTTAATGTTTTGTTGTGGTAATTTAATGGCTTCTTTAGCAGCAGCATCCGCCTTTTCATTACCAACAACTCCAACATGAGCCGGTATCCAGCATAACTCGACACTTACACACTGAGAAGATAATTTACTTATAAGGTTTTTAATTCTTAGGATCAAGTGGTTCCTATGAGTATAGTTTTTAAGGGCCACTATGGCACTTTGAGAATCTGAATAGATGACAAATTTAAAATTCTTCCTATCTTCAATGGTTTTAATCATATTGATTGCTTGTAAAATGGCATATAACTCTGATGTAAATACTGATGATTCTTTTGGCAACGATAATTGTTGTGTTCCATCTAAAGATACAGCAGCACATCCAGTACCCATTGGGGATTTAGAACCATCAGTATATATTGCATAGTGAGGACCTTTTCTCTGAATATGTTCTATGGTAATTTGCTTGTGGTGACTCGGAGTATAAGTGAATTTTTTTGATAAATAAAACAGATGAGAACAGATTCTTGTCCTTGTCATAATCCAAGGTGGGGGAAATAAAGATGGTTGGATAAGATTCACTTTAACGTTTGTTGATTGTAACAGTCTGTTTGCCCTAATTTGGAATGGTGGTTCATGGTTGTTTATAAATATGTCCCTCTCATTAAAAAGCTTTTTTGTTGGAGAATTAGTGGATAAAATTTTCAATGCACTCCGCATTGTTACAAAATCCCGATGCAAACACAATGGGGGTTCTCCAATTTCACATAAAACTTAGAGATTTGGGGATGATCTAAATGCTCCGCTACAAATTCTCAGGCCTCAAGTGTGTATTGGATCTAAAGATTTCAAAGTTGCTTCTGATCCTGAACCATAAATTGGGCTACCATAATCAATTCTTGATAATACTAATGCTTTATACATCATTAGTAAAGTTGATCTCCTTGCACCCCAGGTTGTGTGAGATAATTTCCTTATTAAATTAAGAGCACTGTTACATTTGGATTTGATGCATGATATATGTGCTTTCCAATTCAAATGGGTGTCAAAAATTAGTCCCAAAAACTTTACCTTATCTTGAAATTGGATTTGTACGTTGCCCAATGTTAGATTGATATCTTGGTTCTGCTTCCATCGACTATTTTTATAAAACATTATGGCTTGAGTTTTTTCTGCCGAAAGTCTAAAACCAACAGATGCGGTCCACGCTAGTATTTTTCTAGTGGCACTATTTAGAATCCTTTGTAAATGACGCAGGCTATTGGAGGAATAGTAAATTGCAAAGTCATCTACATATAGACTACTTTGCACTCCTTGTGGCATTTGATTAACAATGTCGTTAAATGCCAATGCAAAAAGAGTCCCGCTTAAAACACTGCCTTGCGGTACACCACTGTCAAGATTAAAAGATTCGGAGTAAATGTTATCAATACGAGTTTGAAACGTTCTTCCACCAATAAAATTTCTAATAAAAATAGGAAGGTGTCCTCGAAAACCATTCTGATGTAAGGATTTTAGTATCGAGTGTCTCCACGTTGTATCATATGCCTTTTGAATATCAAAAAATATGGCTATTGTGATCTGTTTTCGTTCAAAGCCTCTACGTATATAATTTTCTAAGTGTGAAAGTGAATCCAAAGAAGATCGTTCTGATTGTGAGCCAAATTGAGAAGTTGATAGAATATTATTGCGACGTAAACAACAATTTAGTCTATAATTTACCATTTTTTCCAGTAATTTACATATGCAACTGGTTAATGAAATTGGTCTGTAATTGTTTGGATTACTTGGATCTTTCCCTGCCTTTACTATTGGTATTACTATTGCATGTTTCCATGCCTTTGGAAATAGGTGTTTGGTCCAAAGATGATTGTAAAAATCCAATAGATATGCTTTAGCTAAAGGGGCTAGATTTCTAATCATATCGAAATTTATCTTATCTTTACCCGGGGCTGTTGACCTACAATTAGATAAGGCAAATTCCAACTCCTCTTCAGTGAATCTTTTATTGTAATAGATATCCTCCATAGTATCAAAGTTCAATGGTGTTGCTTCTTCTCTTCTTTTAATGGCTCGAAAGTGGGCATCTAAATTATCAATGCTGCTTATATTTTCAATATTATGGCCAATAATATTAGAGATTGTCTGAGTATCATGTATTAACGAGCCGTTATGCATTAATGCGTGTCTCGCTGGTTTGCTGTAAGAGCCATTAATCTTCCTAAACTTCTGCCACACTTGCACAGAAGTATTATCCGATATGCTTGACACATATTTTTGCCATGAAATTATCTTGCCTTTAATTACTTCCTCTCTGAATTTAGCAGAAACCCTATTAAAATATGGTTTCAACACACTAATTTCTATTGCTATGTCAACCAGTTTGTTTATTTTATTCCCTAACATTAGGGGACCAGTGCTCAAATGTTTGAATCTTTTATTTAGGGTTTCTAATTTTCTTCCAACTGCATGCTTTTCGTTTATCAGCTGGGTTAATGTCTCTGACCACCATGGGACTGAATGTTTTAACTGTCGGGCCAGTCAGAGGTATCGATTTATCAGCCGCTTGTGTGATAAAATTCACAACGTCATCATTTGTTTTATCATGATCTTGGGAGTAATCAAAGGGAGGCACTTGCTTAGTGTAAAACTTGAACTTATCCCAGTCAGCTTTATCTGTATTATATCGTTGAATCGAAGAAGTTGGTGTATGTCCTAATATGGTAATCAAAATAGGAAAATGATCACTGGTAAACAGGTCGTCTAAGACATTCCATTCGAACCTATCAACAATATTATTGGAACACAGAGTTAAATCTATTGACGAATAGGTTCCATGAGCTTTTGAATAGTAAGTGCTACTCTCTGCCTCATTTAATATACAGAGGTTATGATCATACATCATCTGTTCAACCTTTGAACCATTTATGTCAACATCAACACAATTGGTGTCCCATATGGAGTTATGGGAGTTGAAGTCTCCTAGTAATAGTATATCCTCTTGCATATTTGGGAGTACTTTAGGTAGATTTTGTATATCATAGTTGAAAGAGGGTTGATTGTACATATTATAGATATTAAAGGTGTTGTTATTTAGATGTAATCTAACTCCAGATAATTGAAATTCTGATGTGTTGAATATTGAAGCATCATAAGTTACTTTATTATGAACATATACTGCAGTCCCTAAAGTATTGGGAGAAGGGATTGAGCGAGATGCTAAATTGTAGTTTCCTATTGAAGGAACAGTATCATTAGTATGTTGTAAGCATATTGCAATAGGGTTATAATTTTTCAATAGTCTTTGGATTTCCCCTAGATGTAAACGGGTTTTAAGACCATTAATATTCCACTGAATTATGTAAGGGTTGAACGTTACGGCAAAGAAGATAAATTTCCACTGGGTAAGGCATTATTTCTGCTTATTCTGTTGGAGACAGGTTTCTGCTTGACTACGCTAGTTGTAGTTTTTAAATCAAGATTTGGTTCCTTGGGTATGGCTCCCTGGGTTTTACCCTTGTTTGTATTAGCTTCCTGGGTGTCATTTGGATTAAGGTTAAGTTTTTCTATAAATTTTTCCAGTTGTAGGGTGCCTGTTGCACGTTTCTTTATTAGATGGTCAACACACATACAGCCAGCATTGTGGCTTTCTAATTTGCCATACTGGTTTTTGTTTTTGTTCTTAGTAAAATTATCTATTATATTATTCATCTTATGTACATTTAGATTTTTAGGGTCATTGAATTCTGCCATGAAGCAATCATTACAACCACAGTCATACCTAGGACTGGAGAAGGGCTTATTTCTTTAATGGGTGCATTATTATTCGACTTGCTTTCACTTCCTTGAGGGTCATTGGGATTCCTATGGACTTCAACGTTTATCACTTGTTTAGTGATGTGGTTATTGACTGTGTTAGGTTCGGGTCCAGAGGTTGGGAGTTCTAGTAATTTTTCGATATCCATTTCAATTGCATCTGGTATAAATTCTATATTATTTGTTTTTTTTGGGTTTGGGTGGTGTTGTATCTTCAATTACTCTTTTCTTGCTCACGCATTTTGATTTATGGGGCTCGATATCAACCATCTCTATTTCTCCTATGTTTTCTGTAGCCTTGCTGGCACTGTCTGTGGCAAGTGTGTTGAAACGGTTTTGCAGTGGAATACGGTCTTCTTGCTTTAAGGGACCATTTTGGCCTACTTTGTTATTTGGTTTTTTGTTTATTCTACTGCTATTATTGTTTTCCAGAATAGCTGGAACTGGATGAGAGTTCTGTGGCTTGCTGGAATTATTGGAAATCTTGTCGGGCCTTGAGGGATTTGTTGATGAAGAAGGTGAAATCTCAGGATATTTAGATCCAGCAGTAACTGTGGGGTAAGTATTCCTTGAATTATTATTAAACTTTACGGGATTGGACAAAACTCTGGCATATGTTGGATTAGAACCATTAAGTTTTTTCCTTGCTGCGCCAAAAGTTATATGCTCATTATTGGCAGCCTCAATTATTGATTGCTCCAGTTTGTACTGAGGACACAGTTTAGAATTGGGAGAGTGAGCTCCCTCACAATGAAAACAAAACTTTTCACGAGTAAAATCGGCGGAGGTATCATGGAATTCGTTGGGATCATGAAATTCGGAACAAATATAACATCTTTTCTTATTAGTACACTTTACATTAATGTGGCCATACTCGTAACACTTATAACATTGCATTGGTCGTGGGTGGAATTTCTTGACCGGAATGTTTAAGTGTCTGATCTTGATGTAATCTGGTTGGTAATGTGATGAAAAGATTAAACAAATTGCATTATTATTCCCTTTTAGTTTTTTAGCTTTAAGAACGGTAGCTGGGCATCTTTTCAGTATATCTTCATCAGAAAATTCACTTAGATCCCTACTATGAATAATTCCTCTTGCGTGGTTGTAAGAGTGGTGAGGAGAGACTCTCTGAATTATATCTGACGAGGAAGCTTTAAAATTTTTCAATAATACAGCTTGAGATTCGTTACCTGCTTTAATAAGCAGACAACGGCCATAGCGTGTTAAATTTCCCTGTGGAATACAGCCTACCTTTTTTTCAATACATTCATACCCCTTTATCAGATTATTACATCCCTCCTTGTATGAAGCAACATACCAGACTGGTTCTGGTACTATTCTGGTATTTTCCAGAACTTCTTCATGCAAGGCAGAGCATTTGGGTATAAAGTCATATTCCGAGTCTAAAACATTTTTTATACTATGCAATTTCACTCGACAAGAAAGGTCAGAAACTTTACCATTTCTTATTTCATAAAAAGCATTTGTAGCTTGTAATGTGTTACTAAAAGTGACATAAGCCTCAAATTCTTGTTTATCTTTGAAGAGCTGCAGTTTCATTCTTGTTATATCTCCAAACTTTTCCAGAACATCATATAATTCTTCATAATTCCCATTGCGAGTAATTCCCTCACAATATAGAACCCTTAAATATTCATTTAAACTGCCAGAGTTTTTATTTCTCTGGCATATGGGGGAAGTTGGAATGAAAGGTTCCAGAGTAATAACACTGGATGAATGCGAGTCCATCGAGTGAACTATTTTTATGGAAGAGTCAACCAGAGAGGAAGCGGATTGGTCGTCAACGGGTTTCGGTGGGTTCGCCATAATGACGAGAAGATTAATTTCGTCTGGATATTCCCCCCACCCACCAAGGAGCCACACTTAGAGGACGGGTTCATCCCTACAATTAGGGCCGCCCTAGGGGCAATATCCAGAGATACATCCCGGCCTCAGCACTTGAGGCGTCATGACGGCCGTCAACGTCAGACCCAACACTGAGGGAAAGGTTTGACATAAAACTTTCCCCTCGCTCGGTCACGTCAGGTACTCGAGTTCTTTTGAGATGGCATGCCGTCCATCCCACCTGCGTCAAATCCAAAGAGGCAGCCAAACCATAATCAAACATAAGCCAAAGTCAATAACAAGTTCATGTCCAAGAGTTGGAGATGGGAGAAAAAAGGAAAAAACAAAAGGAAAAGAGAAAGTGCTGACTAATTTAGTTGGATCAACAGCTTGGCACTAAGGACCCGTGGGGAAGCAATTCCCACCAAACATCGGAACCCAGCTGCTAATCCCTAAGCCCCCCATCCTCACCAAGGCTTCAGCATCGGGGGGAGGGGGGGGGCTTACCACAGCTAAAGAGTCTCTTCTACCCTTACCAAGAGGAAGGTAGCCACTGAAAAATTACAGTACAGTAATTAGCCCTTTGAGTAAAGAAGAATTGTTTGGTAACCTCAGTTTTGTCAGGTGTATGAGAAAAGACAAGCATGTGTAGAGAATAGGCCAGATTATTCAGTGTATGTTGGCAGAGAATAAATGAGCCGTGACCAGAGAGAGGGATCCAACGTATTACTGTCTGGCCAATCAAGGGATCCAATAATTTTCTAGCAGTAGTATCTCAATGGGTGGCTTGTGCTCCAGCCAACCTACTACCTAGAAGTGAACTACAAGGTCTTTCCTATAATGTGGGTTCTGGTGTGAAGTAAATTATTTCATATCTCACACCTACTTTCAGGGCTAAAATGAATTCCAGACAAAAGGTTTGCTAAGTTTTTCCCAATCTTTTTTTTTGGAGAAGGTCGGTAATAAATTTGAATAGATTATTATGCAACGACCCATAAGGGCTATTGGGTTTTATTCAGACAACCTTACATAAAGCATTAGGGGAAAGGTCACTTAATCTTTTTTTCGTGTGGCTATGATTTCAAACCATCTTCTCTCTCCAACAAGGCTAAATTTATGTCCTTTCCTATGATGAGTTATGTGATATAACCTCATATAGAATTGGGTAAAGTTAAATGAAGGACCTCAAAGTTAAAGTTCAATATATATTAGAAGCACAACCACTTCTTTTATTTTCCGTAGGACTCTTTCTTTAAAGAGTTTTTCTAAACATCATCTAAAAGTTGCTTGGTATGATCATAAGGATTTTGCATCATTAGGCAGAGCCCCCAAATCCCCAAAAGTCAACAGTGGTTGATGTTGTTAAAACTTATTTTCTTTTACTTAAAATTTTTGAAAGTTTTGATTCAAGTTACATGAAATATAAGTGATGGGTAATATAGTACAAATAGAGTTTTAAAATTAAATGTTAAAGATATATCTGAGAGGAATTTTGAAGTTTTAAATTCCCTGATATCTTGAAGTTTCAGTACCCATGAACGTTTAGTTCTTAGATTTCAATCTAGATGCACAAATTATCCATCTTTCTTAATTTACTGCAAATTATCATTAAACTAGTTTTGAGGAAAGGTGGATCTCTGGTAATTTATAGTTTATATCTTGGCTAGAAACTTATATTACCTAAAGCTCTCCTTCACTATGACCCCTCTGGCATTCATATAAATGAGCCCCACCTCATAACTAATTAGTAATGCTAAGGGGTTACTGAACTAGTTTCAACTTTGAGACAAAGAAAAAAAAGAGATTTTGCTTAACCACGTAGTAATATTGCTATATAATACCATTTAACACCAATACTACTGTACACTACAAGGGCAGGGTTATTGTAAGAAAAGAAAAAAAAGGAAATTTTTAGCTTTGGAGTCAGCGTCAACAATTAACCAACTTAAAGAGAGAAAGAATATGAAAACCAGCTGAGTATAGAAATAACTAATCCCATCATTAAAATTCAGCTATTTTCTAGAAGCAAGTAAGCAGACTATTTTGAGGGATCAACATATTCCCTTTGCAAAGGTTTTAGTTACTTTGATGATAAGGACATGAAAACAAAGTAAATCCCTGACATTATCAACCACTTGAATGTACACCTGACCAACCAGGCAATTTATGAGTTGAAGGTAAATACTTAGGGTAAAAAGAAGATTAGGCACTCCAGACCCAGGCCCTTTTTTTTACATTTTAATTAAAATATCTTAGAAAAACAAGTATACAAGATTGGGCTTTATATCATTTAATATTGTATACCTGAATACATTTACTTTCTCTTGATATGCAATGTTTCATATTTTGTAAAACTCTCATATGTATAAATAACATAAGATAGAAAAATCTGGTAATTATCAGATATAAAACATGTGGAATAGTGACGAAGGGAGTAGGAAACTTTGATGTAAATTGGGTCATTTTGTTCTCAAATGGGTAAATAATTCTATATTTAGAAAAGAAGTTTTTCACATGCTGGTTGCTATTCCTTGTTGACTTAGCTTAGGAAGTTTTGGATTCTGCACTCTCTTATGTTGTTAAGAAAGTGTTGAAGGACTGCATTTGGCAAATGAGGTTTAAAGAATGAACAATTAAGATAAACCAGAAAGTACTTATCAGAATTTCAAGTTAAATCCTTCCGACATAACTTAATTATGTATACATGGGACCATTCTTTGTGAAGTATATTGGGTAAAAGGTTAAAATATAGATTTTTTGTCTTGCATGTGGAGTAGAGCAATAAATCTAGAAGTCTACAGACCTATCAGTTGAAGGAATTTCTGAGAGCTGTTCAACTGCAATCGTTCGAATATAGCATTCCACTGCGATATATTTCAGATTTAGGATCTCAACTCGTGTATGGTGTAAACAATATTACTGATTGTATATTATAAGATCCCAAGAAACAGATGCATTCTGAAGAAAATGGGGGAATGGGATTAAGCCTTTAAGAATTGAACAATTCAACAAGGGTTGTGGTCAACTTGGATCACAAGCAATTCATATACCAAGTAAAATGCCAATTGCCTTCAAGGAAGCAATGAGGGATGGCATTGGTGATTCTGTGCCACACTCTATAACACCAGATATTCTGATTCATAAACACTATTTTGTTCCATAGAATGTAATCCCGAATCAGCAGGAAATTACAGAGGCCATCAACAAAGTTTTCCTTGAATTGCCTTTTACAACCATATGTGATGTTCTTCGCAATTTTCATTAGAATGTGTGTGCTTCAAACATAATATTCTAACTGTGAGATGCAGTATCTATATGGTGACCTGACACATGTCTACTTGAATAACGCTATTTCTTAAGATTCCATTTTGCTCTTGACCCACACAAACAAAATTCCTTGGCTAATACTAGTTACTAGTGCACCTGAGCTGTCAATAATGATGTCTAAATATTCAGATAGATACTGTCCTTCATAGAAGTATGCTGTTTTTGAGTTATTATTGGGGAGTTTTCTCAGAATGTTTTGCTATTCCAGCTAAACCATAATTTCCAAGCAGTTCATAAAGTTACAAACATTTTTTGCTGTAAATTCACATAAATATTTCAAGTTAATAATATATCAAATTACAGGTTATTTATTAGGCATTAATGTTAAAACTATTTGTCCCTAGTTTAAATATTAGTCATACTTTGTGTGAAAAAAAAAATGAAAATAGGAGCTTACCTGTATAATACTACTTTGTACGAGTAACTTCAACTGTTGAGTCTCTGGTAAAAGATGAGGTGGCATTACTGCAATAGTCAAATAGTCCTTTGATCGGTATTCATCTTCCAAATGGGCCAATATTCCATTACTGATGCCTCCCATGCCATCATGAAAATCACTTATCACTTGAAATCCCTGAAAATGATTGACATTATAGTTTTGGCAAAAGGCGCCCCTTCAAGCTTTATGTAAAACCTACGAATTTTAGTTTGTAGAAAATACAAAAAATTTCATTATCTTTACTTATAGATATAAATTTATTATTATCTAGTATTTTCGTGCCCACTGGAAGAGGATTAAGCCAAAGCAATTTGTTTAATGCCAGTTGAGTAATGATTATAATTGAATAATACCTCCACTAAAATGAGAATACTTCATCTTACCTGCTATACTGTTCACCCTAATTATTATATTATTATTATTATTATTATTATTATTATTATTATTATTATTATTATTATTATTATTACTAGTGCTACTCTGTATTGGACCACAGGTGTTTCAATATCAAAGATCTAGAAAAAAAAAAAATAGTTATCCCTGACATTAAGATCAATACCATCAACTTCATGACAGGATCTAAGATTTCCATGAAACAACAGAAGTTAAAAGTTCATCATTATTGTCCTTTTTATCAAAAGGGAGGAGATTAAATCAGCTCAGTGTGTCAAGCTCGACTCTTGCAGACCTGGCCTGACTAAATTCTGGAAGAAAAATATTATTTTGGGTCTCGAGCCATGTTGTCCTGATGGAAGTTCCTCATTGGCAGCATTTATTTTCGATATTTCTGGGAGTGATATATTAGAGAACCTTCACCTTAAGAGGTATCAACGGAGTTCTAACCTCCAGAGCGAATACCCCAAGAGATATCGTGTATAAATTAGGGACGTGTTAATAACAAGCCATAGTTATCCTTCCCCGAATAGAGTTAACCTTGTCTCGAAGGAAAGGTGAGGATAGGATACGTGGGCGAGAGAGCCGTTACAACTCCCGATCTCAATATGCTACAACTAACACATTTCTTGCTGACCTATTCCCATTCGCAGTCGACATCTTTGATAGTAGCTTGGTGAGTTTCTGATGGTTTATCTTAGTGTTTTGAGTGATTTTCGATCATGGGTACTTCAGCTTCTCCCTGATCGACTAAGTTGAGTACCCCCTTTTCATGTGTTGGAGAAATTTGCGTCGCCACCTCACGTTTATTTCGATTTACATGTTTTCTAGTTATTTAGTCATTTTACGGTAGGAATATGTTTTGTCCTATTATTTTAAAGTGGTGTTTCTTGTGCGTTTTTTTATCAGCATTGACTTAAGGTAGCCTACCCTAGTTGGCGGCCATGCCTGGTAAATTTTCACTATGCACCATACCTTCTTTCAACTAACCTTACTGGTTGGGTGAGGCTGTCTACCCTCCCTTGATGTTAATATGTTATGACGGGGAGCTGCGGTCTTGAAAGTCCTTCTGGGAGTTGGATGGTGTTCTCAGTTGCACTAGGGTGACTGTTTTCACTTTTCACTTAGCCTATATGTTTGGTGTCACAGCACACGTCTTGGGATCCTGTTCCCCGTGTATAATCATGTTTACCCATTGGAATGCTTTACCCCCAGTTCTGATGCTGACAAGTAGACCTTCATTATTAGGCTTCTCTCTTAGTCTTTGGTTGGCTATGCTTGGTTGTGAGGACTTGTCCTTTGTGCCCTATCACAGCAAACCCTTTGGAACACTATTGCTGTTCTAATGTTGTTGTTGGGTCTTCCTGTCATGCCGCCTCACCATTTTCTGAGTCTCCCATCACTGCCAGCTTCTTTCCCCTTCCTTGTGCCTGTTAGTGTGCCTGTTGACTTTACAATGCATCTGTCGCCTAATGTCGACATGCCTAGGGTATTGACAGGTCAGTCTTTTACTGGCTACTAGAAATAGTTGCCACCTCCCTGCTGCTGCTGCCTCGGGGGAAGCTGTTACTGGCCTAGGTAGGTGAGATTTTCTCCTCCCCTGGTTAAAATCTCTCTGCCTTCTTAGAGACCACCCTTGGGTGTTTCTCTGTCCCTTCCATTTCCTAGTTAGGCCATAACCTAACTGTACTTAGAACTATGTCCCTCTTGTCTAGTTATCTCAACCTAGCTTTTGAGCTTTCCCTCACCTGCAAGGCTTGCCTACATAGTTCTTCCTATGGCCTAACCATATCTAGGTGTAGAGTTGGTACCCCTTGTTGCCCTCCTTTGCTGCTTTGGCAGTGCCTGTTTTATGTATGCAGCTTCACTTCCTGTGCTATATCCCTCTTGCTATGGAGTCTTGACTCCCTTGCTGGGTAGTTCTTTCTAGGCAGAGATGTAGCCTTCTGTCCCTGCTACCTGTCTTGTCAGCTGGAGATATCCTTCTTTCTATGGAGTCTTGACTCCTTTGCCGGGTTGGCCTATCTAGAAAAAGGTGCCGCCTTCTGTCTCTGCTTCCTGTCTTGTCAGCTTGGATTCTTCTAGCACTGGCTATGCGTTGGCTAATGGTTATCTCCTCTGCCACCTCAACTGCAGCCTTAGACTAGTCATCTTCTTTTTCCTCTCTCACATCTGAGGAGCATTGTCTTCTAGAGTTGGTCAATTGGATCCTGCCTGGTTGTCAGGACATCCTTTGAATTAATAATTCTTAGCATCCTGGCCATCTTGTAAGGGTATCATTATCTTATGGGCTGCACCACCACTTTTCATAAGTTTATGGTAATGATCAGGTCTTGACAGGTTCACTTTTTAACTGCCTTTCTTTCCTGTTCTTCCCCTGAGAGTGGACGCTTCCCTATGGGACTGTTCACTCTCCCCCTGTTGACTTTACAATGCGTCTGTCGCCTAATGTCGACATGCCTAGGGTATTGACAGGTCAGTCTTTTACTGGCTACTAGAAATAGTTGCCACCTCCCTGCTGCTGCCGCCTCGGGGAAAGCTGTTACTGGGCTAGGCCGTATGATGAGTGAACTTACCTTCTTAGGCTGCTCCAATAAACAAACTCTGCCGGTTCTGGTGTCCCTTTGATGTGATCCTTTCCTCCATATTCCTACAACAACGTCATTATATTTTGCTTCATAAATCGCTACAGATTTCTGAGCTAATGGCATGTGTTCTGATTATGCTTAATCTTAGCCATTCTTTGGGTGGTAGGTTTATCTAGGTTAGGATGTGTTTTGTTCAACTAATTTTAAGAAGAAATAATTCTTAATGATATGTACTCATTTAAATGTCTTATCTTTACAAGTCGCTGAAAACATGGAGTGTTCAATGGTCACCTTTACCAGGCGGGTCAAGTTGTCCTGTGGCCACAAGACCTGCTGGAAAGATGCTGATTGTCATGTTTCCACGGGATCCGTTGCAATCTGGGAACCTATCAACTGCCAGGTTTGCATGGATCTCCTTCAAACCAGCTTCTGACGTCTCCTTGGACATTAGAGATCGAAGTCGGAGGATGCTCTGACACTGGGTAAGAGGCTTCCAGAGGAGCTCTCAACAAGGTGCCCCTTATCTTCTTTCTCTGGAACTGAAGGACCTCCTCTTTCCTAAGGCTGAGGTGACCTCTGTGCTTAGTCCCCAGTTGCCTTCGGTTCAACTCCCACCAGTACCAGTAGATAATGTGGATGATGAAGTCCGGGACGCTCTGCAAGTCATGAGCCTGGACGCCGACAACATGTCGATTACTTATTCTGTGTCGTCTGAGAGGGAGGGGAGACTGCTGACCACGGAAGCCTCAGGAGAGTCATTGGATGTCCATCAGCTGAGTACAGCTACCAGTGCCTCCTTAGATTGTTCCCCCATCACTGCTTCTCGAGCTCCAGCTTCCACCTCCACCCCGGTTCCAATATTAGACAAACCCTCGTAATAACTTAGAACTAATGGCATCCATGAAAGCTTTCATGGAGAACATTACCGCCAAATATGAACATTCTCAAGTGAAGCTAACAGCGAGGATAGAAGCTTTACAAAAGGCACCTGTTTCTAAGGCTCCCCCAGCTTTGAGCCTACCTGTAGGCATAGTTAAGAACCCTTGGAGCTATCCTAAGCATATGGCCTTTACCGAAGGGTTCCTATATAATGGGGATGGTTTGGGTTCCAAGCCAGTTTCGGACTTAGAATTCTTTCCATTGATCGATAGTTATCCTTACTGCTATGTTAGGGTTAACTCAGAAGCATCCATTACAAATGATACGACCCATAAGGAAACAATCATTCTGGACCATAGGAAGGCTTAATCCCTTTTGGTTGGGGAGTTAATCACGGCTGAATTTAGTAATACTCAACTTTCTGCCTTTGGCAGGAAAAAGGCCACCTTTGTGGCCCTCAGGGATAATGTTTTTCCCTTTGCCTCTAAAAGCTTAGAGGCCACGATGAAAGAAGTAGTGGAGAACAGGCTCTTCCCTTTGCTAGAGGAATGTAAACCTGTCTCTCTACCCCTTCCTTATGATTAGAGCAACTGGGAGGACATCCAATATACATTCACTGTTGGAAAACTAGATAAAGACATCGGAGGCAAACAGTTTTATGAGAAACTGCCTAGGATTCCCGAATCCCTTTTAAAGGAAGAATTGGAAGCCAAAGAGAGACTTTCTGCCTCTTTATCCTTCCAATCTTATCTAGAGACATTTATTTGAAACTATTCCAAAACTGATCTCTTCCTTGTCTTGGTGAAGACTCACTTAATAGTGTTCCATAGGGATCTCCATGCTTTCTTCCTAACCAGGAGAGCATGTAGAGAACACTTCCTAACCGTTGCTATGATCAGACACGAACCTAGAAAACTGATCGACTCCAATATCTGGGGGAAGAATCTCTTCCCTGAAAAATTGGTTGTAAAAGTCATGGACAAAGCAGCTCAGGAGAATAAGAGCCTTATTGACAAGTGAGGTATTTCATCTAATAGGAAATTTACCCCCAATGAAGGACCTCAACCTAAGGGCAAGAAGCCAAGAAGTTATTTTAAGGGAAGGAAATCCTTTCCTGTCGCGACCTCCTTAGTTTCCGCCATCCCTCAAACTGTGTACATGGTTCCCCAGCAGTATGTTTCCCAGTCTCCAGCCTTCAATCTGGTGTATGAGAGAGCTACCACCACATTTCCCCCTGCCAAAGCTCATAAAAAGGGCTCCGGTAACAGGGGAAGGTCTGAAAGAGGCAGTCAAACTAGAGGCCGAGGAAGTAGCTGGTTCTTCACAAAAACAATGAGGAGCTTCCGGTAGGGGAACGACTTCATCTGTTCAGGGATTAATGGGAGTTCCATCCCTGGGCTCACAGCATAGTCTCAAAAGCGCTAGGCTGGAAATGGAGACAGAAACCACCCCGGTTCAAGAGGTTCTTTCAACCCACAACCCCGATATTGGAGGATTATGTTCTAGACCTTCCCTGGAAGGGAGTCATCCATTGCACAAAATCCATCAACTTTCAAGGGTAGCTATTCTGCGTGCCTAAGAAAGATTCGAACACTCTTCGAACTATTCTGGACTTGTCCCCACTAGACAAATCATTCTGAACAACAAGTTTCAGAAGTTGACAATCTCACAAATAAGAACCCTACTACCCCAGGGGGCCTATACCGTATCCATAGATCTTACAGATGTCTATTGGTATCTTCTGATAGGTTGGCACTTCTCCTCGTACCTCATTTCCAGCTCGGAAATTCCAGTGGCTAGGACTTCACTGGAATCTACAGCCACACACCCTCTCTCTACCACAAGGCAAGAGAAAGGAAATTGTAAACCCGGTCAGGTGCTTACTTTGTTCAAAAGTACTCACCAGACAGCAACAGGAAAAGGTCTTGGGGTCATTACAGTTCGCCGCCGTGACACACCCAATCCTGAAATACAAGAATCAAAGATGCCTACAGAGTCAGGAAAAGAAAGGAATAAAGGCTCAGAGAGATCTTCGCTACAAAACCACGGTCTTACTGGAGAAGCAGCTCAAGCCATGGTCCAATGCCAAGAGTCAATTGAACTACGTACCTCTACAGTGCTCTCCTCCTTCCATAATTATTCACACGGACACCTCGGAACAAGGTTGGGGGGACACTCCTCTTCCAAGAAAGTGCAGGGTCAGTGGTCGATTGCATTTTAAAAGTTTTACATCAATGTTTAGCTATGGCAGTGTTTCTGACTCTGAAGAGACTATGCCAAATGACGAAATCACACATCAAATTGGTTATCAAGAACAATATAATAGTACATTTTGTCAACAGACAGGGCTCCAGATCTCCTCAGATGAACCATGTAATCCTAGCCATTCTATCTTTAGCAATAAGGAGGAAATGGCATCTTTTAGGAGTTCACCGGCATCAATGACCTTAGATGTCAGGATGTCTGAAAACTTTAAATCAATCAATCAATTAGGAGTTCACTTCGAAGGGGTTCGCAATGTGACGGTGGACGCCCTATAAGCCTCGGGAAACAGAATGGTCTCTGGACGCAAAATCATTCTGTTTCATTCTAGAGCAAGTGACAGTACTACAGATCGGTCTCTTTGCAACAAGTCTCAACAAAAAGCTTCCCCGGTATGTAGCACCAAAGTTAGATCCGGAAGCAACAGGAATGGATATGATGTCTCTGGATTGGAACCAGTGGTCTCACATCTACCTATTTCCTCCAATCAACCTCCAACTGACAGTACTGAACAAACTGCGGACTTTCAGGAGAACAACAGCTCTCGTGGCTCCCATGCGCCCCAAGAGCAATTGGTACCCTCTTGTCCTGGAACTCAAACCCCTCCAGGTGCCTCTACCATCTCCAGTGCTGTCCCGGGATATTCAATAGAAGCCTGTCTTCCCTTCCTCTTGGATAACGAAAACGCTTCAGCTAATGATTTTCTGGCCTTCATGGCTCAAAGAAAACTCTTACTCAAAAGTCTATCTTTTTGCTTGCTATGGCTTCCCGTGCTAGAATCAGTGAGATTGTGGCCTTTTCAAGGGATAATGGCCACAATGAATTCTCGGATTCAGGGGAGTTAACCTTTATCCACATCCTGCATTCTTATCGAAGAATGAACTACTGCAATGGAATTATTCAGTGGCTGCTTTCATCTTGGCAATGGTAGAAGAGACTCTTTAGCTATGGTAAGCAGCTCTTTCATGATAAGGACACTCCAAAATCAAATAATTGTTCTCTAGTCTTGGGTAGTGCCATAGCCTCTGTACCATGGCCCTCCACTGCCCTGGATTAGAGTTCTCTTGCTTGAAGGTACACTCGGGCACACATTCATGTCTTCTTTCTCGTCCTCTTTGTTTTTTTTTCTTTGAAGTTTTAATAGTTTGAATATAAAAAATATATTCAAATCTTGTTATTGTATTCGACATATCAAGCAAGAACAATAACAATATTTGAATAGATTTTATTCTAATTGTTTACTACTTCTCTTGTAGTTTAACCAATGGGACTGACATGGTGAGCCATTAGAGTATCCTCTCTGAAGCTTTTCCTTATTTTGATAAATTAACCATAAATCCTAGATCCTGAAGAAATTGCAGGACACAATTTATACATAAGAGGCAGATTTGTTTATGCCTCGTCCTAGAATAATCAGTCATCCGGATAGAAAATTAAATGATTGATTGATTTGAAGTTTTCTGGCATCCTGTCATCGAAGGTCATTGATGCCGATATCGTTTATTATAAATAAAGAATAAAAGAATATTCAATTAAAAACATTAAGAGAGATGTAAATATATAATTCAAGTAGCTTTCAGAAGACCTGCTTCTGAAATAAATCTAAAAATACCATTAGCATAGTGTAACACATCGTGCCTAAGAATTTTTGGCAAGGATGAACCTGCCATCCTCATCTCAAGCCTTAAACAGGCGCAAAAGAAATAGTCCGGTCTTTAGCTGCTGATTCTCATCTTAATTTGTTGGACAGGAACTTACGGTCCATTAAATTTCTTCTTCCTGATTTAGATATTAATCTCTGGCACCATCGTTCAATTAATTTGTTAGGCATGTTGCATAAGATTTTTCATAATTCTGATTATCCTTTATTATAAAAATTTCCAGGACAGTTCCATCCTGTTCATAATACTAAGCATGAAGTTAATTCTAATAGTCAGGCCTTCTCCATCATGAGGCTCAATTTACACAGTATTCTAGAAGTTATACTCCGGCGGTGACCAAGTTGTGGAATGATCTTCCTAATCGGGTATTTGAATCAGAAAAAACTTAAAAAGTTCAAACTTGCAGCAAATGTTTTTATGTTGAACGGGTTGACTAAGTTTTTTTTATAGTTTATATATGAAATATCTGTTTTGACGTTACTGTTTTCAAAATATTTTATCTTAATTGGTCATTATTTCTCATATAGTTTATTTATTTACTTATTTCCTTTCATCACTGGGCTATTTTTCCCTGTTTGAGCTCTTGGGCTTACAGCATCTTGCTTTCCCAACTAGGGTTGTAGCTTAGCTAATAGTAGTAATAGTAGTAGTAATAATAATAATAATAATAATAATAATTCAGTCAGTAAATGCCACACTATCAGGGGTACCAAACTGTCGTCGCAATATGGCTGGTGTTGGCCAGTCATCAGTAACTTGTGTAAACTGAGTGTGACCAATGCGGAGACAACAATGAGTAGTCTCCCACTTTCGGAGCGTCATATTAAACCTCCAAGGAGATAAAGCATTCGTTATTTCTCTCATCTTATTTCCATCTAAGCTATCCCAATGCTGTTGCCAATTATTATAAAATAAACTCTTAATGCTTGGTAAAAAAAATCATTACAGAGGATGTGATAATCTTCTTGGTAGCAATTTACCTGCAGTATTCTTTGCCAGTAAATCTGCCCTCACATTTCCAGGCACACCTACATTTGCCGGAACCCAGCACAATTAAACCATTATAGCCCTCAGCCCAATAATAAAGTCATTCTAAAATCTTTAAAACTAAAGGAGTACTGGAATAAACAAAAACTTTTAAAGCTTGTAGGACACCTCTAGCATCACTAAAAATGGTAAAATTACCCTCCTGTTTTAATGTTAATTTTCAAATATTGGTTAGAATGCCATATAATTCGGCAGTAAATATAGAAAATACTAGGAGAAGTACGCATCTAAAAATAAAAGTACTACTATATACTCCAAATCCAATGCCAGCATCAGATTTGGAGCCCTCATTACATATAAAAGTTGATTCCCTATGTTCTTCATCATCTAGTGATTTCCATGGCAGAGTTGGTGATATCCTAAATGGGAGAACTCAATTTCTAGCTTCATCAAGACTGTTTTGAAATTTTACTGGCTCCTGGGGCTAATTTGATAACAGTATGTCATATGGAATCTAAAATCTTTAATCGGCTCGGGGAGGCTGAGGAACTGAGGAGTATATATCCCACCCATAACTAATTTTTGAAAAAAATTAAGGCCTTATACAATTTTAAAATAATTTTGCAGTCTGTTTCCCATGATGTGTGGCACAGAATTTTTAAAAGATTCAGAACCTCCAGAAATTTTACTTTTAAGGCTTTCAAGTTAGCTTGCAATCAAATATCAATCCTTAAAATATAGCTTCACTTTCACATGGAATTCATTGACCTTTGATGTAAATATCCAGGTTTGGAGGCACTCCCCATATACGACAGCAATGGATAACAGCAATTTTGCTTGTCGAAAACTTAAACCCCTTCATATCAGCCCAGTGAATAATTTTGTCAATTGAGAGTTGTAGCATTTTCTCAACAATTACCATTCTTGCTCCAGCAAATGATATTAAGAGATCATCAACAAAGAGTGTTGAGAGAATATTTTGGGGAATGATATAAGATATCCCATTAATTGTTAGTGCAAATATGGTTACACTTAGCACACTATCCTAGGGGACTCCTCCTTCCTGACACTTTCTCTCTCACAAAGTTTCACCCATTCTAACTTGAAAGAATCTATGTAAAGCAAATGCTTGAATGAACAATGGCTGCTCTCCTCTTAATCCCAAATTATGAATTATTTTAATTATACCATATCTCCATGCAGTATCATATGCCTTTCAAGGTAAAGAAAGACTGTTATATGGTGCTTTTTAGAAACGAAAGCTTAACGAATAGAGGACTCAAGTCGTGTCAACACATCAGTCGTTGAGTGCATTTTTCTAAAGCCACATTGGATAGGTGGGAAAATAACTTTCTTCTCCAGGTACCACACAAGTCTTGCATTGACCATCTTCTCCATAATGTTACATAAACAAGATGTCAATGCAATTAGTCGATAGCTTGCTGCTAAAAATCTATACTTACGGGGGTTTTAAAAAGACTAAAATAATGGCTAGTTCCCAAACACATGGATAACTATGATCATGCCCTCTTCTGGTAATAATGCTTAAAATAAATAACCTAGTATTAACATGTACATGTTTAATCATTGCAAAGGGAATTCAATTAGGTCCAGGGGCTGTAGCATTGCGAGTAGCAAGTGCGTAATCAAATTCCTTTGCAGTAAAAGAAGCATTGTAAGATTCCTCCTTTTCGGTTACAAAATTTACCATTTTCCATTCTTCAACGCTTCTATTCTGGTGACTAGGAGCTGCTTCACACTTGCATGATACTTTGAAGAAATGATAGACCAAGGCATTGCTAACCTCAGTTGCTCTAGTCACATACTGACCATTCACCTTGAACACTGGTGGTGGGTTAGTGGTAAATTTACCTGTTATCTTTTTTACTCTCCTACACACAGAAGTTGATGGTGTTCTACTGTTGACTGTGGAAACAATAGATATCCTAGACTGGTGCCTAGCTTCTTTCATAGCATGACAGAACTGTGATCTACATTTTTTGTATGTTAATAAATTCTCCTCTGCCAGGCATCTAAGCAATTGAGTCAACGAATTTCTTGTGGCTCTGTGCAAGGCAGTTAGTTCTGAAAACCATCAGGGCACTGATTGCCGTCTAAATAACCCTGTGGTTTTGGGAACCAAATTGACTCCTGCTATATGGAGAGTTCCCTTCAGTAAGTCTATGGCATCATCAACATTTTCTACCAGTTGTGCATTCCCTTTGATTTTGCTTAGCTTTCGATGATTGGTGCATGATCACTAGCATGTTAATCCTCCAATGTCAAAATTGAGAAGGCAATTAGTGCTTGCAATTGACAGGTCAATACATGACAAAGTACCTGTCTGGACATGAAAGTGCTTGGGCTCTCCTGTATTGAAGAGTCATACATCTTTATTCACCCCAATTGATGATATATTACCACTTGCATTTGCTAAAACATCACCCCATAAACAATGTCTACCATTCATATCTGCCAGTAAGAGAAAAGAATGTTGCTGAATCACCTCTACTAAATTATCATACAAAATATTACCATTTGGAGGCAAGTAAAGAGAGCAAATTGTGAATTTTTTGTACAACCACTGCCTGTAGAGGTGTATGAGCAGACAAAGGTATTTGGGGAACATCCCAACGAACGTATATAAGACTTCCGCCATGGCTCCATGCTTGTTCATCATATGGCTAACATAATCGCGAGGACATGGAGTCTTATTATCGAGCATGCTCTCCTGTAGGCATACAGGAGACATACATGAATGAGGGTTTTAAATTCTTCATATTTGGCCCTTAAACCCTGACAATTCCACTACAATATGGAGGAAAAAACTGTGGCTTATTTCTGGCAGACATTTGGATGATGTCTTCCCCTGGCTGCTTTAGATTTACCATTATTTCCTGTAGGCTCCTTTAGACAGGGTCCTGATAAATTAGGTTTTACATTTGCCTTTTCCATATTCTTTTGACCTAATTGCTGAAGGGATGGTGGACCTCAACTTGAATAACTTTAGAGTTCTTAATGAATGGGGGTGATAGAGATAGATGTCTCTCTCTTTTCTAATTATGAGGTGGGGATTTATCAGGTTTCAGCCTCTTCCCAGCTACAGGTGCACCTGATAACTGTTTTAAGAAGGGCCTACATCAAATCAGTCAATAATAGAGCCTGAGAGAAGTTAGTAGTATGGTTTGTAATGAGGGACAAAGGTTTAATAGCGGGCAAAATTTAGGAGGCAAAATTCTTGCACAATCATGCAGCGTGTTGTCGGAAGATGGTATATTTCTTTTTTTTATTTAACTACTGGCAGTAATAGGGGGGTTGGTTATCTCTTGTGGTATATTCCTCCCAATTTAAATGCCTTTGCATAGCTTGTTGATTTATTCAATAGTCTCTTGGCATGTCCCATACTTACATATTCGATACAGCCTCTTCTGACTTATATTGCTGGCAGCTCCTATCTATATATCTATGTTTCATAATATAGTTTAAGCGCCAGGCCTGAAGTGTACATTCTCCATGGTAAAGCTCGGAACAAGTGTTACACATCTTTTTCATTTTTGCATACTTCAGAAGGATGCCCAAATCTAAAACAACTAAAACATTGCAGTGACGTTTGTTTAAATGGCCATACTCCAATCCATTAATTTTTTATGTTAATGTGAAAGAAACGTCAGATTACTGGAAATTAAGGATAATCATCGATGTTCCATGTACTTCATGCACTTTCCACACTATTGAAAACTACTCCCTGTCCCTTGGGTAGGGTGAGGGGAGTATTCATAGCCTGGTGAGAGGGGACTGTGTGTGTGCATATCTATCTAAATATTTAGATGTCATTCTTTGTGTCGCATACACTAGTCATATATATAGAGCAGGTAAAGGTACTATATACAAGTAATTCAGTCTGGTATGTAAGAATGAAGGAATTTTTACTATAGATATGAAGCTTTCTTTAAATTCTCAGGAAGATGTTTGTGATAGTCTTTCAAAAGTTTTTAAACACTAACTTTCATGCCCCTTTTCAACTATTTCCATATTTTCTGATAAATATATATTCTATATTTTTATTCATATATATATATATATATATATATATATATATATATATATATATATATATATGAATATATATTTATATATGATATATATATATATATATATATATATATATATATATATATCATATATATATATATATATATATATATATATATATATATATATATATATATATATATATATCTATATATATATATATGTATATATATATATATATATATATATATATATATATATATGATATATATATATATATATATATATATATATATATATATATATATATATATATATATATATATATATATATATATATATATATATATAAATATTGACAATAAATATGTACATTTCTAAATTCTGACTATTATGTTTCAACATGTGATGATATTTAGTATTTGCATGTGTGCTTTAAACTATATCTTGAATTTTGTTAAACACCATCTTGCTTAGATAGGAAGTTAATCTTTTTACTCTCGACTCTACCCAACAACTTTTGGCTTGTTATGCCTCACTGGAATTGAAAAGTCGGGGTCAAATCTGATGCAACAAATCTCTGAGCAATTCGTTTGAAATTCACTAACTGGCAACTACAACGTGTATCTCAAAAACATTTTTTTTTCTTACGTTGAAAGCTCTATCAAGCAAAATAAAGCTATCATATGATGCACAAATATCATATCTATGATATTTATAGAATCATAAGAACAAATATGGTAATAGTAATATTTCAAAGTATAGTAATTACTTCAAATTATAGAAACAATACAGAATTGTTGTTCTTTACAGAATTTCCAACATTACCTTTTTGAGCTCGAGCCATGTCGTCCTGATGGAAGTTCCTCATTGGCAGCTTCTACTTGCGATATTTCTGCGAGTGACATACCACAGAAATTTTACCTTAGAGGTTTCAACGGAGTTCTGGCCTCTGGAGTGAATATCCTAAGAGATATCGTGTACAAATAAGGGATGTGTTAATAACAAGCCATGGTTATCCTTCCCCGAATAGTTAACCTTGTCTCGAAGGCTAAGGGATAGGGTAGGAAACATGGGCGAGAGCGCCGTTACAACTCCCGATCTAAAAATGTGCTACTACTAACACGCTTCCTTTTGAATCATTCCCCTTCGCATCTACATCTTTGACGTTTGCTTGGAGAGTTTCTGCTAGTTTTCTTAGCTTTTTGAGTGTTTTTTGATCAGGGATACTTCAACTTCTTCCTCATCGACTAAGTTGAGTATCCACCCTTTTGGGTTGGAGAATTTCGTGTCTCCACCCAGTTTCTTTTATTATGTTGCATGCTTTTTTGTTCTGAAGCCGGCAGGCTTTCAGCGCCATTTATCATGTCGTTAAACTCTCAGAAATAATAATTAGTTATTTAGTCATTTACTTTAGGCATATGTTATCTTATCATTCTAAAGTGTGGTATGTATATGGTATCCCTCAATCCTTCCTTGGTGTTTCTTTTGTGTTATTTATCAGCATTGGCATAGGCTAGCTTACCCTAGTCGGCAGCTATGCCTGGTAAATGTTCACTAGTGCACCATTCACTCTTCTTTCACCAACTCATACAGGTTGGGTGAGGCTGTCTATCGTCCCACGCTGTCGATTCATCACGGCGGGGAGCTGCGGTCTTGAAGATCCTTTTGGGTGACTGCTTTTCACTTTTCACTTAGCCTATATGTTTGGTGAGGTGGCACAGGTCTTGGGATCCTGTTCCCTGTGTCTACTTATGTCTACCCATTAGAACACCTTACCCCAGTTCTGATGTTGACTAGAAGACTTCCTTGTGTCGCCTTAACCATCATTAAGCTTCTCTCTTAGTCGTTGGTGGGCTATGCCTGGTTGTGAGGACGTAGCCTCTGTGCCCTAACACGACAACCCCTATGGGACACTATTGTTGTTCCATGTGGCTGTTGGGCCTTCCTGCCATGTCATCTCACCATTTTCTGATTCTCCCGTCACCACCCCTCCTTCCCCTTTCCTTGTTCATGTTAGTGTGCCTAACAGGTAGATGAGATTTTCTCCTCCAAAGTTGAAATCTCTCTGCCACCTTAGAGTCCACCCTTGGGTGTTTCTCTCCCCCTTCCCCTTCCTAGTTAGGCCATAACCTGATTGTACCGGAACTATGTTCCTGTTGTCTAGTCATCTCACCCTAGCTTTTGAGCTTTCCATCACCCGCTAGAAGGCTAGCCTTGCCTACACAGATCTCTCATGCCTAACCCTATCTAGGCCAGAAAGATGGTCCTCTTGTCTAAACATCTCAATCTAGCTTTTCAGATTTCCCTCACCCGCTAGGAGGCTAGGCTTGCCTACATAGTTCTGCCATGGCCTAACCCTATCTAGGCACAGAGTAGGTACCCCTGGGGTCACTCCTCTGCCGCCTTGGCAGTGCTTGTCCTATGTCTGCAGCCTCTCTTCCTGTGCTATATCCCTATTGCTATGGAGTCTTAACTCCCTTGCCTGGTTAGCCTATCTATGTAGAGGTGCTGCCTTCTGTCTCTGCTTCCTGTCTTGTCAGCTTGAGGTATCCCTCTAGCTATGGAGTCTTGACTCCCCTGAGGGGTTAGCCTATCTAGACAGAGATGCTGCCTCCTGTCTCTGCTTCCAGTCTTGTCAGCTTGAGTTCTTCTAGCACTGGCTGTGTGTTGGCTATGGGTCACCCACCTCTGATGCCTCAGCTGCAGCCTTAGACTAGTCATCTGCTCTTTCCTATCCCACATCTCAGGAACATTGTCCTCTAGAGTTGTTCGATTGGATTCTGCCTGGTTGTCAAAACACCCTTTGAATTTTTAATTCTTAGCATCCTGGCCATCTTGTATGGCTCTCATAATCTTAAGGGCTGCACTCCCACTTCTTGTAAGCTAATGATAATGATCAGGTTCTGGCTGGTTCTATTATTATCTGCCTTTTACTCCTGTACTTCCCCTGAGTATGAACCCTTTCCTTGGGATTGTCCACTCTCCCCCTGTTGACTTTACAATGCGTCTGCCGCCTTGTGTTGACATGCTTGGGTTATTGACAGGTCATTATTTTCTGGCTATAAGAAATAGTTGCTGCCTCGAGAGCAGCTGTTGCTGGTCTAGGCAGTATGATGAGTGAATTTTCCTTCTTAAGCTGTTCTGCTATACCTACTCTGGAGTTTCTGGTGTTCCTTTGATGTGATCATTTCCTCCATATTCCTACCACACCGTCATTATGTTTTGCTTCATAAATCATTCCGGATTTCTGATCTGTTTGGCATATGTTCTATTACATTTTAGAGTTAGCCATTTTTCAGGTGTAGGTTCATAAAGGATAGGATATAAAAAAAATTTGCTTTTTTCCTAATTTCAAGATGATATTTTACTGATGCTGTAATCATTTAAATTTCTTATCTTTACAGGTCGCTGATGACATGGAGTGTTCTATGGTCATCTGTACCAGACGGGTCAAGTTATCCTGTTGCCATGTTTCCAAGGGATCCACTGCAATCTGGGACCCTACTGACTGCAAGGTTTGAATGGATCTCCTTCAAACTGGCTTCTTTGCCCCTGATGTCTCCTTGGACGTCCGAGATCAAAGCCAGAAGACGCTCAAACACTGGGTACGAGACTTCCAGAAGAGCTCTCAATAAGGTGCCCCTTATCTTCCTGCTCTGGAACTGAAAGACCTCCTGTTTACCAAGGCTGAGGTGTCCTCCATTTTTGCTCACCAGTTACCAACGGTCCAACTCCCGCCGGTAACAATAGATGATGAAGTCCGAGCTGGTCTGCAGGTCATGAGCCTGGATACGGACGACATATCTACTACTTCTTCTGTTTCATCATATAAGGAGAGGATCCTGCTGACCACAGAAACCTTGGAAGAGTCATAGGATGTACATCAGGTGAGTGCAGCTCCCAATGCCTGTTTAATTTCTACGCAAGCCCCTGCTTCTACATCCACCACCAAATATGAACGTTCTCAAGCAGTTCTAAAAGTGAGGATAGACGCAGTACAACAGGCATCTGCTTTTAAGGCTCCCCCGGCTTCGAGCCTACCAGAATGCACAGTTAAGAACCATTGGTGCTATGCTGAGAATATAGACTTAACCGAAGGGTTCCTTCTTATTGAGGATGGTTTGGGTTCCAAGCCAGTTTTGGACTTGGAATTCTTTCCATCAACCGATAGCTATCTTTACTGTTAAGTAAGGCTTAACTCCCTAAGGAAATGATCATAGCAAGGCTTTATCCCTTTTGGTTAGGGAGTTGAAGACGGCTAAGTTCACGAATACCCAACTTTCTGCCTTTGGCAGGAAACAGGCCACTTTTGTGGTACCAAGAGATATTGTCTCCCCTTTTGCCTCTAAAAGCTTAGGGGCCGCATTGAAAGCAGTAAGGGAGAACAGACCCCTTCCAGTGCTAGAGGAATGTAAACCTGTCTCTCTAGCCCTTCCTTACGATTTGAACAATTGGGAGGACGTCCAATACACATTTACACTTGGAAAACTAGATAAAGACATCAGAGGCAAACAGTTTAATGAGAAACTGCCTAGGATTTCCGAATCCCTAATGAAGGGAGAACTGGAAGCTAAAGAGACTTTCTGCCTCTTTATCCTTCTAATTGTATCTAGAGATGCCTATTGGAAACTATTCCAAATCTGATCTCTTCCCTGTCTTAGCTAAAACTCACCTAATCATGTTTCATAGGGATTTTCATGCTTTCGTCCTAGCCAGAAGAGCATGCAGAAAACACTTCCTAGCCGCTGCTACAATCAGACATGAACCCAGAAAATTGATTGACTCCAACATCTGGGGGAAGGATCACGTCCCTGAGAAGCTGGACAAAGAAATCATGGACAAAGCGGCTCAGGAGAATAAGAGCCTTATTGACAAGTGGGGTATTTCCTCTAAACAAAAATATACCCCCAATGAAAGACCTCAATCCAAAGGCAAGAAGCCAGGAAGTCACCTCAGAAAAAGGAAACCCTTTCCTGTCACGACAGCCTCAGTTGCCGCCGTTCTTGAGACTGTGTACATGGTCCCCAAGCAGTACGTTTCACAGTCTCCAGCTTTCAACCAAGTATACGAGAGAGCTACCACCACGTTTCACAGTGCCAAAGCACATAGGAAGAGCTCCAATATCAAGGCAAGGTGTGAAAGAGGGGGTCGAACTAGAGGCCGAGGAAGTAGAGACAAGATGTCTAAAGTTGCAGGTCCTTCGCAACAACAACGAGGAGCTTCCGTTTAGGACGACTTCATTTGTTCAGGGATCAATGGGAGTTTCATCCCTGTGCTTACAACATAGTCTCAAAAGAGCTAGGCTGGAAATGGAGACAGAAAACATCCCGGTTCAAGAGGTTCTTTCAACCCACAACCCCCTTTTTGGAGGATTACGTTCAGGACCTTCTCTGGAAAGGAGTCATTCGTGGCACAAAATCCATGAACTTCCAAGGGCAGCTATTCTGCGTGCCCAAGACAGATTTGAACACTCTTCGAACTATTCTGGACTTGTCCCCACTAAACAAATTCATTCTGAACGCCAAGTTCCAAATGCTGACTATCTCGCAAATAAAGACCTTACTACCCCAAAGGCCTACACCGTCTCCACAGATCTTACAGACGCCTACTAGTATCTTCCGATAGGTCGGCGCTTCTCCCCCTACCTTGGTTTCAGACTGGCAAGAAAGGCCTACGTATTTAGAGCTATGCCCTTCGGGCTCAGTATAGCTCCAAGGATTTTCACGAAACTAGTCAAAGCCATTGTCCATCAACTTCGGTACAGAGGCCTTCAGGTTAATGTGTACCTGGACGACTGCTTAGTGTGGGCTGCAACAAAGTCTGAATGTCTTCAAACAGCCCAAGAGGTCATGAACTTTCTACAATCTCAGGGCTTCCAAATAAACCTCAAGAAGTCCAGGCTATCTCCAGCTCGGAAATTCTAGTGGCTAGGATTTCAATTGAACCCACAGTCACACACCCTCTCTCTACCACAAGGAAAGAAAGGAAATCGCAAACTCGGTCAGGTGCCTACTTCGTTCAAAAGTACTCACCAGACGACAAAAAGAAAGGGTCTTGGGGTCGTTACAGTTTGCTGCCGTGACAGACCCAATCCTGAAAGCAAAGCTCAAAGATCCCTACAGAATCTGGAGAAAAAGGGCATCCAATGTTTGGAGAGACCTTCGCCACAAAACCCCGGCCTTACTGCGAAAGCAGCTCAAGCTATGGTCCACTGCCAAGAGACTATTGAACAACGTCCCTCTTCAGTACCCTCCTCCTTCCGTGACTATTCACACGGATGCCTCGGAACCAGGTTGGAGAGGACACTCCTCTTCCATGAAAGTGCAGGGTCAGTAGTCGATTGCATTTCAGAAGTTTCACATCAATGTTCTGGAGGCTATGGTAGTGTTTCTGAATCTGAAGAGACTATGTCCAAAGACAAAATCACACGTCAAATTGGTCATCAACAACAACGCAATAGTTTACTGTGTCAAAAGACAGGGCTTCAGATCTCCTCAGATCAACCATGTAATCCTTTCCATTGTCTCTTTAGCAAAATGGAGGAAATGGCATCTTTCCACAGTTCACCTCGAAGGGGTTCGCAATGTGATGGCGGACGCCCTGTTGAGATCCAAGCCTCAGGAAGCAATGGACTCTAGATGTAAAATCATTCTGTTTCATTCTGGAGCAAGTCCCAGAACTGCAAATCAATCTCTTTGCGACAAGCTTCAACAAAAAATTCCCCGGTATGTAGCACCAAACTTGGACCTGGAAGCAACAGGAATGGATGCGATGTATCTGGATTGGAACTAGTGGTCTCACATCTACCTATTTCCTCCATTCAACGTCCTACTGAAAGTACTGAACAAACTGCAGGTTTTCAGGGGAACAACGGCTCTGGTGTCTCCCAAGTAGCCCAAGAGCAATTGGTACCCTCTTGGTCTGGAACTCAAACTCTTCCAGATCCCTCTACCATTTCCTATGCTTTCCCAGGTTGTTCAACAGACAACTGTCTTTGCTTCCTCCTGGATAACGATAACCCTTCAGCTAATGTTTTCTCACCCTTGCAGCTCAAAGAAAATTCGGAGTTGCGAGGGAAAGAATTGACTTCATAAAAGAGTACAATTCCAATACAACAAAACGACAATATTTGTCTTCCTGGAAACAATGGTTTGCATTTGTGAAAAGTCATCAACCCTCTTCCATTGCTTTACTTCACTACATGATCAAGGTCTAGCCTCTAAAACTATGGCCTCATGTAAGTCGGCACTAACTAGACCGATCGCGTATGCTTTTGATATCGAACTCAATAGCGAGCTATTCAATATCCCAAAGGCTTGTGCTAAACTGAAAGCTAATGCTCCTTCCAAAGCTATTTCATGGCTGTTGGATAAAGTCTTGCACTTCGCTTCTTCGATAAGTAACGCCTCTGCCTCTCTCAGGGATCTTACTCAAAAGTCTTTTTGTTTGGTATGGCTTCTGGTGCTAGAGTCAGTGAGATTGTGGCCCTTTCAAGGGATGATGGCCATATCGAATTCTCGGATTCGGGAGAGGTAAACCTTTATCCAGATCCTGCATTCTTAGCCAAAAACAAACTTCCCAGGAAATGCTGGGGGCCCTGGAAAATTGTTCCGCTACAGGAGGACCCTTCTCTGTGCCTCATGGAGAGCCTTAAAGCTTACCTATCCAAGCCAGGCCATTAAAGGCGGTCAACTTTTTTAAAGGGGAGTCGACAGGATCTAACCTTTCTCTGAAACAGCTAAGGTCCAAACTCACCTACTTGATTAGAAGGGCTGAAAAGGAAAGTATTCCAGCAGGTCATGACCCTAGAAAAGTAGCCTCTTCCTTAATTTTTTTCCAATCTGTCTTTTTCTGGCTTACAGGCTTACACAGGATGGAAATCTTCAAAAGTGTTCTTCAAACATTACCTCTGTCAGTTGGAAGAGATTAAACACTTTGTGGCGGCTGCTGGTAGTGTAATTAAACCAGCTTCTTAAGTGTTGTGCATGGACTCGTTTGGACTGGATAACTAGGACTTCTCAGTCTACATGATCTTTTGTTCCATATGCACTTTTAATGTTGTATCAAGTTACAGGTGATATTTTCTTGTAATGTCATGAGTATTACGGTTTTATTACTCAGTTTCCTAATTTGGGGTCTGAAAACTCAGGTTTTCTGTATATTCTTATAGATATATATTGTATATCTTGTTGTATTATGATTACTACATGTATGAACTTTCGGAAACATTAAAAGATGAATATTCCTTTTTGCATTTCCTTTCTTTGCACCTGCTGTCTATATGAAATAAATGTAGTGTATCAAAATTTCTTTAACCCTCCTTTCATTGACTTCGGTCTTTTCATCTACTAGAGACAAAGTTCTTCAAACTGAGTGGGACTGTGCTATTGATTTACTTTGGTCCTACCATTGTACAAACTTCTTGCTTACTCTCATCATTCGGTAGAATAGTACCAATACTGTAGGAAGTATGCATATATCTATGGAGTTACAGTTTTAAAACTCTTATGGCCACAACTGAGAATGATAATTCTCTGGTACACTTCTATCAGGACGACATGGTAAAAAACGGATTTTGACATCGGAAAAATCTATTTTTGGGTGAGATAGCCATGTCGCCCTGATGGTCCGCCCGTTACCTTCTATCCTCTCCCATTTCTCAGTGTGGGACCTCAAGTCATTTGATGGCTGCTCCTGGAATGGGTCAACAGGAAGCGTGTTAGTAGTAGCACATCTTTGAGATCAGGAGTTGTAACGGCTTTCTCGTCCACATTTACTACCCTATCCCTTATTCTTCATGACAAGGTTAACTCTATTTGGGAAAGGATAACCATGGCTTGCTATTAATACGTCCCTGTTTTATACACGATATCTCTAGGGATATTCGCTCCAGAGGTCAGAACTCTGTTGATACCTCTAAGATAAAATTTCTGTGGTATATCACTCGCAGAAATATCCCAAGTAAAAGCTGCCAAAGAGGAACTACCATCAGGACAACATGGCTATCTCATCCAAAAATAGATTTTTCCTATGTCAAAATCCGTTATGTACATTTCGAACAATGTGGAAACAAATATTTAATATCATACTTTATCATCAATTATTTTAGCAAGATGCATAAAACCATGCAAGTATCAATAAGACATAAAGGGAAAATCTCCGTAACATTAGACATAATCAACCGTGGAAGTACTTAATTTAACAGGTGTGGTTGGTCGTTCTGATTTTAGCATTTCTGAACCACCATTCGGACCCTACTTCCACTTTGGCTTCGGTTTTGACCAACGATACAAATGTAATATTATTTACCCAACTAATGAATTACCAGCCATGGCATACTAATGGGGGAATTTGCCCTAATATCCTCATCGGTTTGTGTGTGAATGAGGCGACTCCAGCACTCATGTTTAGCGCAAGTATTGGATTTTCTAAAATGGATGTATATTTGCAAATTTGCATGGTGTAATTCGAACAAATCTTGTAGGTCAAAATACTAACTGGTATCTCTTGCCATGCATCGTGGGGAAGATACACTTTGTCAAACAGACAATCTATAAGCAAAGTTGAATGATTTCACATTCATGTTTTTCATCAATTAATTTCATAGCTTTCTTTCTCAGGCAGAAAAACTGTTTCATATCATACAGTGCAAGCTACTCGACACTAACCATGGTGGGACCTAGAGTCTTTTCTGCTATATATATATATATATATATATATATATATATATATATATATATATATATATATATATATATATATATATATATATATATATATATATATGTATGTATGTATATCTTGAAATTGAAAAGTCCAAGAGTAACCACAATTCCTAATGAAACATGTAATACCATTCTTTTTACATATTGTCAAAAATATATGTAAATAGTTACATTTATTTGCCAACAGTGAAAATAAAAAAAAAAAAAGTTATGACTGATTCAATATTTTGTATAAGAAATCAAAATGTCAATCACAGCATTTAATCTCCTCTGAAGTGACTCTACCCACTTCTCTCGGATATCACACATTGAGAGCCTCTGGTGTTTCTACGGGATAATTTTTTTTTTTTTATGAATAATCAGTTATTGAACTAACATTGACCATTCACTAGAGACACGCCATCTGTGGTTCTACATTTAATCACTGATACTTATCATCACATAAAGAGGATGGCCATAATTGGAATAAAATATACTAACTGGCAGGCAACCCCACGAGTTTCTAAAAAAGGTTGTACGATAAATTTGGAATTTGTTGCATCAGTGTTGGTGCCTACTGTACTTGACAATTATATTTTATTCATAAACAGTCCTATTATTATTTGCATGAAAATAACATTTCGACAAAATAAGCCTAAATGTTTTAGTCAGGCATGATTAAGGATGGGGTACAATCCGAAAGCTATCTGTAAGAAATTCCTCTCACAATGATTTAACATAACATTTTTGTATAACCATAATCTTCCTCTTACCGTAAGGTTATTAGTATTGCGTGTTCATACAGGTTATTGACTGATTTATAATTGAGAATTGTCGTTTATCGGGTAATTGGCAAACAGGAATTATGTTATTGCATTTGTGTCTTTATTCATGAAACCGAAATTTGCATGTCTTTGTATTTTGTAGAAATATGTTCTTTTTGCATATTATGATAAGAGTTAAAGAACCACATCTTACGAGAGAACGACACTCTTACGTTATTGTTTATTTCATGCATGACTATAGTTTTAGTATGTCGCATTTTACGTATGGTCAATCACCGTAAAATATGCTTACAAAATGTTAATAGATGTTTCAGTTTTAATAATAAGATTTGCATATGTACTTCTAGCGAATGTTGAACATGTGGTAGTAGTTGAAGGTGTTACAAACTTGTTTACATCTCGCCAGAGAATCCATTAGTTGAGGTCAAAGGTTAAAAGACAACGAGGGCAGTGTTCCCCTTATGATTCACCTAGTTCGCGCTCCTCCATAGATGTATGGGCGTGACACTACCCATGATCATATTTGTCACATACCACCAACCAGCTAATTACATTTAAAAAATGTGTTTAAAATTGCATACTGTGTGTTTTGAATTTATTTTTATGCTGATTTTTTAATCTGCTTTAAGGTTTTTTGATAGATTGATTTGAAGTTCTCTGGCATCCTGACATCGAAGGTCATTGACGCTGATATCGTTTATTATAAATAAAGATTAAAAGAATATTCAATTAAAACCAGACGTAAATATGTTATAAAAGTTGAATAGCATTAAGAAGACCTGCTTCGGATATAAATCTAAATATTCCACTAGAAGTTAATATGATATAAAAGTTAAATAGCATTAAGAAGACCTGCTTCTGATATGAATTTAAAAATGCCACTGGCATTATACGACACATCATGTCCAAGGATTTTGGCAAGGATAAACCTGCCATCTTCACCACAAACCTCAAACAGATATCTATTTCTTTCAGAGCTATAAGTGGGGCATTCAGTCAACGAATGCCTCACTGTCAAGGGTATCAAACAGTCATCGCAATATGGCTGGTGTTGGCCAGCCAGCAGAAACTCGTGTGTCATCCGGGTGTGACCAATGCAGAGACAACAAAGAGTAGTCTCCCATTTTCGGGGCATCCCATTATACCTCCAAGAGGATATACTAATCGCAATTTCTCTCATCTTATTTTCGCTTGAGGGTACACTTGGACACACTGTTCTATCTTATATCTTATTTCTCTTCCTCTTGTTTTGTTAAAGTTTTTATACTTTATAAAGTGATATTTATTTTAATATTGTTGCTCTACTTTAAATATTTCATTTTTCCTTGTTCCCTTTCCTCACTGAGCTATTTTCCCTGTTGGAGCCCCTGGGCTTATAGCATCCTGCTTTTCCAACTAGGGTTTTAGCTTAGCAAGTAATAATAATAATAATAATAATTATCTCAATGCTGTTGTTATTTGTTATGAATAAAATTCCGAATTGCTGGTAAAAAATCACCACAAAGAATGGGAGACCTTCTTGGTAGCAACTCGGCTGCAGCACTCTTTGCCAGTGAATCTGCCTCTTCATTTCCAGACACACCTACGTGTGCCGGACCCCATCAAAATCAAACTGTTATACCTTTTAGGCCAATAATTAAAAGCCACTCTAAAATCTTTAAAACTAAAGGGATACTAGAATTAAAACCTTCTAAAGCTTGAAGAACACTTCTTGAATCACTATAAATGGTAAAATTGTCCTCCTCTTTTAACGCTATTTTCTCAATAGCGTCTAGTATGCCATATAATTCTGCAGTAAATATGGACGATATTGGAGGAAGTGCGCCTCTATGGTTAAAAGAACTACTATATACTCCAAAGCCAACGCCAGCATCGGATTTGGAGCCAAGGTATATATAAAAGTTGATTCCCTATGTTCTTCAACATGTTCCATAAAAAGGACCTAGCTCTAATTCAGTCATGTTTTTTAACACCAATAAAATATTTACAGAAAGATATCTCTGGTAATTTCCATGGAGGGCTTGATGGTATCTTCAATGGAAGTACCTTACCTCTAATTTTCATCAAGACTGTTTAATGATTGTTTTACTCGAAAGCCATAAGGTTGAGGAGTTTTTGGGTGCGACTCAAAGTATGTTGAGTTCCTTACAAGGCTTGCAGTCTGAAAAGCTAAAAGTTGGGGAGTCTTTGTAACCTAAACCAATACTGAATAATGGAAGACATGCGGTAATGGTCTAAAGGTAACTCTCCAGCATCAACAAGGAGACTTGGGATAGGCGAGGTTCTAAACGCTCCTGTGGATAATCTTATACCAGCATGATGTATTGAATTTAATATCTTTAATCGGCTTGGGGTGGCTGAGGAGTATATTTCACAGCCATAACTAATTTTGGAAAAAATTAAGGCCTCGTATAATTTCAAAATAGTTTTACGGTCTGCCCCCCATAATGTATGAGACAATACTTTTAAAAGATTCAGAGCCTCAAGACATTTAGCTTTTAACGCTTTTAAGTGAGAAACCCATGTAAGCCTACAATCAAATATCAAACCTAAAAATTTAGCTTCACTTACACATGGGATCCGTTGACCTTTAATGTATATACCCGGGTCTGGATGTAATCCCCGGATACGACAGAAATGGATTATTGTAGTTTTACTTGTCGAAAACTTAAATCCATTCATATTGGCCCACTGGATAATTTTGTCAATTGAGAGTTGTATTTTTCTCTCAATCATTGCCATTCTAGCTCCAGCAAATGATATGGAGAGATCATCCACACATAATGTTGAGAGAACATCCCGGGGAATGACTGAGGATATCCCATTAATTGCTAGTGCAAAAAGGGTTACACTCAGTACACTACCATGAGGAACTCCTTCTTCCTGGTATTTACTCTCTGATAGAGTTTCCCCCATTCTCACTTGAAAAACTCTATGTGAAAGAAATGCCTGAATAAATAGTGGAAGCTCTCCTCTCAATCCCATTTCATGAAGGATTTTAGGAATACCATATCTGCATGTGGTATTATATGCCTTTTAAAGGTCAAAAAATACTGTCACATGGTGCTGTTTGGAAACAAAGGTTTCACAAATAGAAGACTCAAGTCGTATCAACACATCAGTAGTTGACTGCATTTTTCTGAATCCACATTGAATCAGTGATAAAATACCCTTCTTTTCAAGGTACCACCATATCAGCCTTGCATTGACCATCTTCTCCATGATTTTACATAAACAAGATGTTAATGCAATAGGACGATAGTTTGCTGCTAAAAACTTGTCCTTACCGGGTTTTAAAAAGGCTAAAATAATGTCTAGTTCCCAAACACTTGGGTAACTATGATCATGCCATATTCTATTAATAATGCTTAAAATAAATAGCTTTGTATTAAAATGTACATGTTTAATCATTGCATATGGAATTCCATCGGGTCCAGGGGCTGTATCATTGCAATGAGCAAGTGCGAAATCAAATTCTCTTTCAGTGAAAGGAGAATTATATGACTCTTCCCTTCTTGTTGCAAAGTTTAAAATTTTCTTTTCTTCAATACTCCTATACTGGTGACCAGGGGGCCTTTCACACTTGCTGTATACATTTGAAAAAGGATTAGCCAGGGCATTGCTAACATCACCCACTTCAGTTACATACTGACCATTCACCTTCAACACTGGTGGTGGGTTGGGGGTGAATTTGCCAGCTATCTTTTTAACTTTCCTCCACACAGAAAATGGTGGTGTTCTACTGTTAATGGAGGAAACAAAAGACATCCATGACTGGCACCCTGCTTCTTTCATGGCACGATGGAAGTGTGCTCTACATTTCATGAAATAATTAAATTCTCCTCAGTTCTGCTTCTACGCAATCGTGTTAGAGATCTTCTTGTGGCTCTGTGCAAGGCAGTTAGTTCTGAAGACCACCATGAGACTCGTTGTCGTTTGAATAACCCTGTTGTTTTGGGAAGTGAATTGACTCCTGTTGTACGGAGAGTTCCATTCAGTAAGTCTATGGCATCATCAATATTTTCAAACTGTCCTGCATCCCCCTCAATCTCGCTTAACTCACAAAATTTATCCCAGTCCGCCTTGTCAAGATTTCATCATGGCGATCTCTGTAAAGGTGGACCATTGTTGGTGTTTATAATGATTGGTGCATGATCACTAGTATGCCAATCATCTAATGTCCTCTAATCGAAGTCAAGAAGGCAATTAGAGCTTACGATTGATAGGTCAATACATGACAAGGTACCTGTCTGGACATGAAAGTGTGTGGGGTCTCCTGTATTAAGGAGTCCCACATCTCCATTTTCCACAATTGATGATATATTTCCCCTCGTGTTTGCTAAAACATCACCCCACAAAGGATGTCTACCATTCAAATCTCCAAGTAAAAGAAAAGCTTGAGGGAGTTGTTGAATCACCTCTACTAACTTATCATACAAAATGTTATCATTTAAAGGCAAGTACAGAGAACAAATTGTATATTTTCTCCCTATATCAATCTGTACAACCACTGCCTGCAGAGATGTGCGAATAGACAGAGAAACTTGGGGAACATCTTGACGAACGTACATGAGACTTCCGCCATGGCTCCCCACTTGGTGATCATATGGTTTGCTATAACTAATATATTCGCGAGGACAAGGAGTATTATGACCAAGTTTGCTCTCCTGTAGACAAATAATTATGGGGAATGCTCATGAATAAGGAGCTTAAGTTCTTCATATTTGGCCCTCAAACCCTGACAATTCCATTGCAAAATGGATGAAAAAACTATGGTTTATAATTTGGTAGACCCCTTAGATGGAGTCTTCCCATTAGCAAATCTAACACTATTTCTAGGTGGTTTTATTAAAGAGGGTCTTGGTAGATTGGGTTTTAGCATTTATGATTTTCTTTTTGTCTTTTTGATCTGATTGTTGAGGAGGTTGATGGACCTCCACTTGAATTTCAGATTTATTTAAATCGACTTCTATTTGATCAGAAACATCAACAGATAAAGCATCATATTTATTTGACGTCATAATTTTGATATTTCTTATGGAAGGGGGCGAGAGAGATGGAGGTCTCTCTCTTTTCTGATTAGTAGGTGGTGAGCTACCAGGTTTTTGCACCTTCCCCAATACAGGTGCACCTGGTAACTTGGTGTCAGGTGGAATCTCCATCAAATCAGGCAAGGACATGGGCTGAGAGAGGTTAGTACTATTGTTGGTAATGGGGGACGAAGGCTGTACAGAAATGGGCAATGACCCATTTTTAATACACTGTGGCAGAGCCTCAGAAGGCGATATGATTACCTTGTCATGCAGTATTTTATTATCAGAAGTTTTATTTCTTTCCTTAGAGTTACTGGCAGTGCTAGGTGGGCTTGATGTATCCTGTGGTAAATTTCCCTTTGATTTTAAGGCCTTTGCATAGCTGGTTGATTTATTCAACAGTCTTTTTGCATGTCCCACACTTATGTGTTCTAAACTTGATTTGTTTAGGGCAACTTCCACCAACTTATACAGTTCGCATCTCCTATTAGTTGATTCATGATTCAAATTGCAGTTTGAACACCTGGCCTCAAGTGTACATTCTCCATGATAAGTTTTGAAGCAAATACCACACATTTTTACATTTTTGCAAACTTTGGTTGGGTGTCCAAATTTAAAACAATTAAAGCATTGCAGGGGCTTTTGTTTGAAAGGCCAAACTTTAATCCTTTCATTTTCAATAACAATATGGAAAGGTACATCACCATCCTGGAAAGTAAGTATAATCATTGATGTTCCAGGAACATTATGCATTTTCCATACATTTAGTGGACACATAGAAAGGATCTCCTCCCCTGTAAATTCGTACAGGTCTTTATTAAAGACTACTCCCCTTCCATAACTAAAATTTAGATGAGGTTTCATTTCCAATGTAATTTCATCACTGCCTGTTTGTAAGTTAGATAGTATTGCACACTGAGACGAAGATTTGGCATGGGTGAGATAACTATTTTTCCCAAAACGAGATATATCTCCAGGTGCAATGGTTCCTACTTTTTTTCTGAATAAACTTACATATTTTAAAATAATTCCCTATCATCCCTTTAGGTTCAGCTGCAAGCCACATTGGTGGTTTGGGTTTTCTCTGTGAAGGCATGGGTACATTTGTCACTTTTTCAAACCAATCAGCAGGTTTGTACACATCCAATTCCTTTGGGACCTTATCACAAAGAGCTACCATGACGTTCAATTCGTTAATTTTGATACTATTAATATTACTCATGGCATTAAATGCTTCATCATGACTATCAAAAGATATCCAAGAGTCCCATTTTACATTTCCGAGTCTCATCCTTATTTCCTTTATCAATCCATAGCACTCAAATGCTCTATATATATATCATCAAAATTTGTCTCTAATGGAATTTGGGAAACATGAAGGAATCGTAGTTTCCTTGTGTTACCCAAATTGCTAGATTTTTTAACATCAGTAGAGCGGTCCTTTTTAGTTCAAAGGTCGTCAACAGAATTTTCCTTAATTACAGCAGCAAAACTCGTCAACAGTACGGGGGGGGGGGGGGGGGGGGGGGTGTCCAGCATATCCAGGGGATGGGGAGTCAGTATTTGAAGGGTCCATATCTAAGGGTGGGATTTTCTTTATGTTTTTTATTGTTGTTTGGTTGGTTTATCTGCTTGAGAATTTTAAGAAAGTATCATACGTTGGAAAGGAAATTTGCATTCTCCACTATCGGCACAATGAGAGTATACTTCCCAGATGGTCCACTCCATACCCTACCCGAAGGATAGCATCAAAACAGATATAGAGGCACAGTTGTAAGCTAAACCCGCCTGTTAGGACTGAGACCAAGGAAATATGGAATCATCCTCCCCATATCTGTAATGATGGGCTTCCAGCCAGAGGCCAAGAGTCCCACCTCAAGGATTGGATCCCACTGGATTCTGATGACCGAACCCTTAAGAGTAGTTCCGCTAAAAAGGTCCAAACCATCTTTGGGATGGCTGAGATCATCCAATACTTTCATATATAGCTTTGAATGCGAATATCTCCCAACCGAGATCCCTTCTCCCATTCATCTAAGCAGGCAGTAACAACGAATACGGAAATATCCACGCCATTTAAATAAAAGATAAATAAATAAATGAACAAATAAAATAAATAAATAAATATATATATATATATATATATATATATATATATATATATATATATATATATATATATATATAAAACTTAAAGAGAAATAATACTCATCAAGTTAGGACACCAAGCAAAAGAAAGTTGATAAAATTAGGAGAAGATCGAAGTAATATTGGGGAGAAGAAAAAAAAATGAGAGAGAAATCTAGATTCGAACTGGGAGAGAAATTTCCCCAAGTTCGAGAGCACTCTTGCCCGTCACCAAGGTTCAGCACGGGAATGAAATGCCGTGCTGAAGCTCAATAACTTCATCAAGGCATTCTCTCATTAAGAGGGTCAAGGTTTTTTGAAATGATGTAAATCTTGTAGGCAGTCTTACATACTTTGTAATTGTATAACTTGTCTCCTTTACTCGCATAAAATCTGAATGCACGACGAAGGAGACAGCTTTTTGCTCAGGGCCTCAGGCTCAAACTTTAAGCTGATCTGTTACCGGGTGTCTGGTGGTGGTAGTGCTCTGTGTATAAGACTAGAAGTGGTGATTTACCGTTATTCCTTTAACTTTGTCGTAATTTTGTTAATGTGCCATTGACTTATAAATCCCTTGAGTTTGTCTTTGCATAATCATTCATTTATGTAAAATTTAACTTTTAGCTATCAAAGTAAGTTTGACTACAATTTAACAAGTGCGTTTCGATATCCTCCATTGATTTATGTTCTTGTTTTAATGCATACTTGGTAATTAAGAATCGATCTGATACTTACTTAACATCAAGGTGTTCATACTAAGAAGTTTGTGCAACTTATAGAAAACTAGACTACAAACTGCGGTCCTCTAAGATAGGAAAATCTACCCGTGAGTACTTGCGAGAGAGAGAGAGAGAGAGAGAGAGAGAGAGAGAGAGAGAGAGAGAGAGAGAGAGAGAGAGAGAGAGAAACTTGTCTCATTGTATCTTATTGAAACTTATGAGCTGAGTTCATGTCAGTAGGGACTACTCAGTAGATGAAAGGACTTTAGAGTGTAGTCCTACTGTTGAGAGTTATATGACTGTAGTACTATTGAATATTGGTTATACTAATTAATGGTTTATTGGGGGAGAGAAATCTCCCTTTATTCCTTAGAAGCCGTAAAGGGAGCAGTGGTAGTTGTTACGAAAAGACTTTTGTAGCGGCTTTATAGTCAGTAACACCATTAAGTATACAGTCCACTTTATCCATCATTTTTTTTTCACCACAGCTTTTTACCCTTATTTGGTCCTTTGAACCGCATGATATAAGGATCAACGTAAGAGTATTAGTTATCGATGTTTTAAGTACTCAGAATACTGAACACATTATTTTGGACCTTTTGTAACTTGGAATCAGATCGATCTATATCATTATTGCTTAATTGTTGAATTGTTAAGTATTTTGACCTTATGCGAAGAGTTTTACGCTGGCACATAATTTTTTGAGTTCTCTTTCTGTTTTTGAAGTAGATGCAGTTCATGGTTCACAAGCAGTGTATTGAGATGTAACGAGACGACGAGTAATTTTTCCATCTCATTGCAAATTGAATTTTGATGTGTTCTTTAATGATTTGTGTAGCACATAGTTGTTGACAGAAGTGTTTTACTTTTGTGCATTTATGTATGTTTCAAGCAGTGTTGTCTACTCCAATGTATTGAAGAGTAAGTTTTTGACAGAAGTGTTTTACTTCTGTGTATTTGTGTTTAAACAGTGTTCACTACTTCGACGTTTTGAACAGTAAGTTTTAACAGAAGTGTTTTACTTCAGTGTACATGTGTTTAAGCAGTGTTGTCTACTTCAATGTTTTGGATGAGTAAGTTGTTAATAGAAGTGTTTTACTTCTGTTTTAAGCAGTGTTATCTACCTTAATGTTTTGAAGATTTACTTTGTCATTATTGACATTATTATTGATTTTTGCAAGTGATTTTGACTTGAATATTTTGTCACCATGTCTCCCGAAGATCGAAGTAATGAATCAATTCTGTTTGAGGTTGCTCTACGTATTAAAAATTTACGAGAGGAAATACCATGTATGGAAGGGTCGCCTCTCCATCATATTGAATCGCAACAGAAAGCCCTAAATGAAGCGTCTAGTTCACTTAAGGCAGCATCAATTGAATATTATAAAGAAATAAAAGGGCAGATCTTAATTGACGCAGTAGAGCAGACCGAGGATTTCCTCACTGCCGTGTGACGTGGAATCACTAAACTTGGGGATAGGTTAAAGAAACCCGGCCCTACCATTCCGCCACCTAATCTTCCTCAAATTACAATACCCACTTATGATGGTAAAATAGAACAATGGCCTCCGTTTTGGAGTATGTTCAAAGCATCTGTTCATGATAGGGATGATGTGAACGATATTATCAAGTTTACTGGGTGGGGAACCTTTTTGTACATGAAGGCCATCTTACAATTCATCATCCCTCACAAAGGCCGCATAGAAATCTTTTAAAGTTAGTTTATCGCTTAAGTAATTTATTAGTAATCTAATAAAAAAGATAGGTTTATTGAAAACGAAAGTATAATATTTTCAAATATCTTTGTTTAAGTATGTACTTTTTATACGAGTAATATGTAAATGGATAATATCGAAAACAGAATTTTCAAATATTTCATTCATGTAAGAAGTTTTCAAAGTAATAAGTAAATGAATAATATTAAAAGCATGACATTTCAAATTATTTCAATTAATAGAGAAGCTTTTTTTGTATTCAAGGAACAAGTAAAGGAATAATATTATAAAATGATATCATATAAGCATCGAGAATGGAAATTTTGTCAAATATTCAATAAACAGTTAGCAAGCAGGTACATTTTCTATATAAATTAATGACTTTTTGGGTTTGCTTCTTCTGAAAAAGCATTCTGATATCAGGCTCTAGCATAGTGGTTCTTAGTCTCAATTGGTCCTCCAAACGCTCATTTGTTAACTGAGTTCTCAGTGAATTCTTGATTTGCGCCAAGTACGAAAATGTGGATTCACAACAGTATGTTGAAGAAAAACAGGAAATCAATCGTCGTGTATGCACATGAAGACGAGGATATTCAATCGCGTTTTTCCAAATTTCGACGGGATTTTCTCTCTTGCCAAACAGAGACTTCAGGATATTATCCTTAGACATTTCAATAAGCTCCAATTGTAACTCTTCAGGAGCCTCTGATACATCAAATAAGTGAGGTTGAAAATCAAGTTTCAGTGTGATGCTATGCTTTTCAAAATCATTGAATCTTTTTTGTATTCTTCTATCAATGTGTCTAAAACAGACTCATATTCTTTAAAATTACCATAGATATCCTCAGTTTCACTCATTACTTTCGTAAGCTGAGGAATGTTCTTCTGAAAGTTTTGATTGAGCCAAAAGGGACTTGAAATGCAACAGTTTATTTCTAAATGCCTGGATTTTTTGCTACATATCATAAATTTATATACATTTATTTTTGCCTTGCAGTGAAATGTTTAACTCATCTTGTTTTGACATCACATCACATACAAAAGCAACATCGCTGTAATAATTTGGATCTGATAAATAACAATACTTGTTGTTTTCTTTGAAAAATTCAATAATTTGCCTTCGTAAAGACAAAATTTTGACCAATATTTTCCCTTGCGACAACCAGCGTACTTTAGAGTATGGCAAATCTACACTAATTACTTCGTCATCCATCATCAGCATGCTTCGAAATTGACGATGCTTTGTGGCATTCCCTTGAATATAGTTAATAATGCTTATAACCTTTTGCAAAGCGTCATTTAAAGTTACAGATTTTGCTGCTGTAAAATACAATGAAAAGAAATCAGTGTATTTGGTTCTTGGATTTCTTTCTTAAGATTTCCAATAAATCCTTCATTTTTAGCCATCTTAGCAGGAGCACCATCCGTCCACACACTTACCAAATTAGTAAAATTTAGTCGTATTTTATGATATTGCTCTTTGAAGTTGTTGAAAATATCTATCCCCGTGATCTTCTTTTAAGGGTGCCTAAAGCAAGCAATTCTTATAATTGTAAATCATCTGTTAGGGCACGAATAAAATACAATACTTATGCTGAATCAGTGAAATCTGTTGATTCATCCAAAGCTATTGAATAATATATATTCTCTTTTTCTATTAAATTTTTCAATTGTTCTGTTACATTACAGGAAAATTCATGTTGTCGATTTGTATTAGTCCTTCTTGAAAGAGTCACCTCTTTATACTTATTAACTTTACCTGGATCTATACACCCTACTACTTCTAAATTACAGTCATTTATGAGTTCAGCATCGCTGAATGGCTTACCCTTTTTTCCAAGCAAATATGCAACTTTATAGATTGCTTCTGTCGTAGCATTCCCTTGACATAACATAGACTGGAAAAATTGTCTTTGCTTCTGTTTTCCATCTTTCAGTTTCTGCAGTGCTATCTTTCGAGGGTCATCCTCTAATTGGGCATCTTTAATGTCTTTATGAAGAGCATAATGTTGCTGTGTATTGAATTTTCTAACCGTTACAATTGCAGTATCACAAAGCAAGCAAGATATTTTGACTGCAGTATTCACTAAAAAATATTGCAGTTCCCATTCTTCATTAAAACCCTGTAAGGACACCGATCCCTTCGTCGTCCAGAAAATCGACAAACTACTTATTTATTTAAATTCTCTCTTCGCCACACTGTGGTTTCCTATGTATATATATTCCGCTCTACCAGAGCTACATTTTGATATATGTATCGTTTCATAACATGTTGCTGTTAACCCATAATTCATATATTTGTAAGTGTAAGAAAACACATATATTTTGGCGGGCACTTCAATCTGATTTGGCGCCAACGTCATCCTACCTTTCCGTCCGCACCTTGTAATGTACTTCCGTGCACATTCGAATAAAGTATCAGTTGATCTTGGTGACGCTTGTCTCACTGTCCTTATAACTGGTGACCCCGGAGTTGAAAGTAGCATCAGCGGTTTTGGCTTTGCCATTAACGGACTTATTACGGCCGTGCTACCTTCTACATACTCCGTTACCTTAGGCACGAGCCTGCCTTTGGTTCTCCCATACTTCGGTGAACGTAAGGCAGTAGGATGAGCTTAACTGACATATCAACTTCTCACCTCTTCGCCGACTCGTCGTCTGGCCACGATGCAGGGAGCAACACGCCCATCGCACCCAACGGCCTCGCCTCCACGCCCAAAGTCAAACTGCCGCCCTTTTCTCAACACAACACCGCTTCCTGGTTCCTGAGAGCGGACGTACTCTTCCGCGTCGCTAGACTCAGCGACTCCTGCGCCAAGGCTGACATCGTTCTCACCTCCATACCTGAAGAAGTATTCGACAAGATTTTCCCATGGCTCGACGCCCAGACCAGCCAAGTTTCATACGACGACCTGAGAACGAAACTCATCGGTATCTACTCCCTCTCTGTCTCAGCAAGGGCACAAAAAGTACTGGACCTCGCCGGCAAGCCCATGGGTGACACCTCTCCTGTCGAGGCGTGGGACGAGCTAACCGGCCTGCTTATGCTCCCCGAAACAGACAGCAATGGCCGACGACGTGAGATTAGCTTATCTCGCGAAATCTTTCTTCGACGTCTACCACAGGACGTACGGGCCCAATTGACAGACGCCGACACGCTCCCGATGAGCGAACTCCTGTCAAAGGCTCAGAAGCTCCACGAGGCCTCCAAAGCATCTCGCCTCGGAGCATCATCGTCAACACCGCCTCCGTTCTCCTCCTTCAGCAGCTGCTCTTCCATAGACTCCTCGGCAATGGCCCTCGAGGACGACGAGATCAACATTCTATCAAGAAAGAAACCACCGCAACCGACGCGACCGAACCCTAGGCCTAACCCGGCATGGTGCTTCTACCACCAACAGTTCGGCAGTGACGCCAAGAAATGTAGAGCACCATGCAGTTTCCCTAGAAGACGACGCCAGAAGCATCCACCTGCCACCATCGCAGCTGCAGTTAACCAAAACAAGATTGGTTTCTGTATCCTCGATACCATTTCCAACCGTAGACTCATGGTGGACACCGGCGCAATGCAGTCAACGTTCCCTCCTTCGAAGTCCGACCTAGACCGTGGTCCCGACAAAAACGCTCCCTCACTCATCGCCGCCAACGGATCTCCCATACGGTGCTATGGGATCAAGACCCTCAAGATATCTATCATGGGCCGTTCGTATTCTTGGCCCTTCGCTATCGCCGACGTCAATCGCCCCCTCCTCGGTGCGGATTTCCTCGCCCACCATGGACTCCTCGTCGATGTCGCTAACAGACGTCTCATCGACACGGGAACCTGCCAGTCTCGCGCCCTAGAACACGGCCCTGCAACAATGTCCGTATCCGCCGTAACGACGCACCCCTACGCCGACCTCCTACGAGAGTTTCCCGAGGTTTTCAAGCCCGAGCTCCGACACTCGCCAGATTCCCCGTCCAAGCATGGTATCTACCACCACATCACAACGACAGGACCTCCCACTCACGCCAAATTCCGCCGCCTCCCGCCTCAGAAACTGAAGGATGCCAAACGCGCCTTCGAGGACATGGAACGCATGGGTATCTGTAAGAAAGCATCGAGCCCCTGGGCATCACCCCTGCACATGGTTAAAAAGCCGGACGGGTCCTGGAGACCTTGCGGCGACTACAGGCGCCTCAACCTCATCACAACGCCCGATCATTACCCGCTGCCCAACATGCAGGACCTAACGAACGCGTTGCACGGCGCAAAGTTTTTTACCAAGATGGAGCTCCTCAAGTCTTACTTCCAGGTCCCCATATACCCGGAAGATATCCCGAAAACTGCCATTGTAACGCCGTTCGGATCCTACACCTTCGCATACTCAACCTTCGGTCTACGCAATGCCGGGGCAACCTTCCAACGACTAATGAATAGCATTCTGGGTAACCTACCTTTCTGCGTCTGCTACGTCGACGACATCCTGATATTCTCGAAAACCAAGGAGGAACACCGGGAACACGTCCGCACCGTCCTAAAGCGCCTACAGGAGAACGGCCTAGTCGTACGCTTCGACAAATGCACGTTCGGTGCGGAGAGAGTGGATTTCCTTGGTCACCGCGTAACCTCGCGCGGGGTAAAACCCATGACAACCAAGGTCGATGCCATCAGGAAGTTCCCAATGCCTACGACCATCCGCCAACTTCAGGAGTTCTTGGGAATGGTCAATTACTACAGGCGCTTCATCCCCAACATCGCACAAACCCTGTCACCCCTCGACGACGTCCTGAAAGGAAAAACAAAAAAACTCGAGTGGGGTTTGCCCCAGCAACAAGCATTCGCTCGGACGAAGGATGCCCTTGCGAATGCCACCACCCTGGCTCATTTCGACGACAACGCACCCCTACGAACGACCGACGCCAGCAACGTCGCCTGCGGGGCTGTGCTTGAGCAACTCGTCGATGGTTCTCCTCGACCGCTGGCATTCTTCAGCAAGAAATTGAAACCCGCCGAAACAAGATACAGCACCTTCGATAGGGAACTCCTCGCCGTCTACCTCGCCGTCCGCCACTTCAGGCACATCTTGGAGGGTACCCCCTTCACAATCGCGACGGACCATCAACCCCTCGTATATGCCTTCACGAAATCGACGGACGCATGGTCCTCCCGACAACAACGTTATCTCGCATCAATCGCCGAATTCGGGTGCACCATACGTTACATCCCAGGAAAGAAAAACCCAGTCGCGGACGCCCTTTCAAGGATTGAAATTGACGCGACCCACCTGGGAATCGACTACGCCAATCTCGCAACCGAACAACGCACCGACCGAGAAGCACAGGATCACCTGACGGAGCCATCCGCGCTCAAGATAAGTGCGATTCCCCTCGGACCAGCAGGAGTAACTATTCTTTGCGATACCAGCACGGGCCGCCCACGTCCCTGGGTACCAGCCTCCTGCAGAAGAAAAATATTCGATATCATCCATGGACTTTCGCACCCCTCAGGACGCACCACCGCTCGCCTTCTGTCTGAAAAGTTTGTCTGGCCAGGGATAAAAAAGGACGCCCGGGAATGGGCGAAGTCATGCATCAACTGCCAGTCAAGCAAGGTCAGCCGTCACACCGAATCGGGGGTAGGCGATTTTCCCCAGCCAAAAAGACGTTTCGGCCATATACACATCGACGTCGTGGGACCATTGCCCCCTTCTGGATCCGCTCGCTACCTACTTACGATCATCGATCGCTCCACGAGGTGGTTGGAGGCATCGCCGATGACCGAAGCTACGACTCAAGCATGTGCCGAAGCCCTCCTGTCAAGCTGGGTGAGCAGGTTTGGCGTTCCTGACGACATCACGACTGACAGAGGCCCCGCTTTCCTCTCAGAAATATGGCTCGCTTTGGCGAACCTGATGGGGACGACGCTCCACAGCACCACGGCATACAAACCCGCGGCAAACGGCATGGTCGAAAGAACTCACCGCGCCCCCAAGGCGTCCCTGATGGCGAGCTGCACCGACGGGGACTGGAAATCACGACTTCCTTGGGTACTCCTCGGCCTTCGCACCGCCCCTCGCGCAGACGGCGAACCTTCGCCCGCCGAAAAGGTTTACGGGGAAGCGCTCGCAGTTCCTGGCGAATTCTTTCCCTCATCAACCGACGACACACAGCTGGATCACCTAAGGGACATCGCCAGGAAGTTCAGGCCGTGTCTCAAAACTTACCAGGACAGAACCAAGCACTTCAAGCCAAAAAGCCTGGATGACTGCAGGTACGTTTTCGTCCGTGTCGACGCTCATCGACAACCACTGACTAGACCTTATCGAGGTCCCTACCGGGTAATTAAAAAGACAACGAAAGCCTTCCTTCTCGACGTCCATGGCCAAGAGGACTGGGTCTCAATAAACCGCGTGAAACCAGCGTTTCTCGAAGGAAGCGACACCGCCTCCGCTGGACCTGGCAGACCCAGAGTTCTGCCTCAGAACAAGCCGCCCAACGAAAGAAAAATCATCAAACGACGACAAGAGGAAGAGATCCTTACACCGACCGCCAGCGCGCCCCTCCGTTCAAAAACAAGAGGAACCCTCCGACGCCCGAAAAGATACGAAGATTGATCATCAGCCCTCTACGCCGCCCGATGTCTTGGGGGGGGGGAGTACTTGTAAGGACACCGATCCCTTCGTCGTCCAGAAAATCGACAAACTACTTATTTATTTAAATTCTCTCTTCGCCACACTGTGGTTTCCTATGTATATATATTCCGCTCTACCAGAGCTACATTTTGATATATGTATCGTTTCATAACATGTTCCTGTTAACCCATAATTCATATATTTGTAAGTGTAAGAAAACACATATATTTTGGCGGGCACTTCAATCTGATTTGGCGCCAACGTCATCCTACCTTTCCGTCCGCACCTTGTAATATACTTCCGTGCACATTCAAATAAAGTATCAGTTGATCTTGGTGACGCTTGTCTCACTGTCCTTACAACCCTGTTTTCTTCTTTCAAAGTCAGTTTGAACTTTTATTACATAACTATGGGTAAAAAATAAATGTATTTATTCTGAAAAGGAATTAAACAGGTTAATAATGAATTAGGCCAGCCACACACTGACCTAGACAGAACAATCTTAGAGAAGACATCAATAAATTTGCATCCACAACTATGTTATGTTATTATCATAACAACAATAATTATATAGATTAGTTATATTTTTTTCTATGATTAGTATTATTATGTATCATTAACTAATTTTTGCAGAATCAATATCAAATATCAACGGTTTCTAAATTTTGCATAATGGCAATTGCTAAATTCCTGGCCAAGATTCCAAGAACATGGTTTCGGACTTCTATTGATTGTGTCTTATCTAAAGACCATTTCGTATGGAACAGTGTACAGCCGGTCTAACATATTAGCAAGAATGCAATAACTGTATCTCTAATTTTGTCATAACGATTAAAAGCACGTCTGTAAAATTAATGCAAACAGTTGCAGATGTACACTTTCTAATAAGGGTTTAACTAACTCACTCTTACAAAACAAGTCTATATGAAGTATGCCACGACAACAAAATTACTGAGTTGAGTACGTAGTTACTCTGGCTTATTCAGACCAGTAACCACAGTGAGGAAGTAGACGAAACAGGAACTCTTCCTGTATCATACATGAAATAACTCATTCCCACTAGGCTAGTGTAGTGTACATGGAAACATTGCCTTTATATACTGTAACTAGTTGCTTAAGTTTAGATTCACTTTAATTGAAGAAAAATGCTACCAATCTCCTGGAGAGACATCACTATGCACAGATAACTTTCATTTTGTATATATATATATATATATATATATATATATATATATATATATATATATATATATATATGTGTGTGTGTGTGTGTGTGTGTGTGTGTGTGTGTGTGCGTGCATGCCTGCACAATGGCTTTAGACAAAATGTTCAATGTATAAAATATATATATATATATATATATATATATATATATATATATATATATATACATATATATATATATATATATATATATATATATATATATATATATATATATGTATGTATTATATACACACATATATATATATATATATATATATATATATATATATATATATATATATATATATATAGCCCAGGTATATATATCAAAAGGCCATAGAAGGCCGCACCTGGTGGTCCGGAAGACCGCACCTGGTGGTCCGGAAGGCCGCACCTGGTGGTCCGGAAGGCCGCAAGCGGCCTTAAGGCCGCAGGTTCCCCATCCCTGTGCCTAGAATGACTCTTCCCTGTAGGGAGCAGGAAGTTCTAACATTAGTGATGTTTAGAAATAATGATGTATGACAGTAACATCATAGGTCTTTAGGTCTAGATAGACCAAGGAAAAGGTTATCTTGAGGTTAAGGCACAATTGAGAATCCACAGATACAGTAATGCTCTGGTAAACTTCCATCACGACAACATGGCCTGAGCCCAAAAAACTGATTTTGAGCGAAGCGAAAAATCTATATTTGGGTAAGATAGCCATGTCGTCCTGATGGACCCGCCCTTCCTTTTTGTAAAAGGGCTAAGAACCCCTCCCAATAGTACAGTATCTGTAGCACCTCGCATACCGCTAAAAGGAATAAGATGGCGCCGTTGATGACGTCAGATACTGACTCGAAACGGGAAGGAGAGGTACCTTATTAACGGCTCTCCTTTTGTTTTTCGTTTTCTTGCCACTTTCCCCATCAAAGCGTTAACACTCTTCGGGGTGAAGATAGCTATGTGGCGTGTCAAGAATACGTCCTCTGATATTATGCGATATCCCTATAGATTTGTTTAGGGATATTCACTCCAGAAGTTAGAATTCTGGATACCTTAAGGTAAAATTCTCTGGGAATATCACCATAGTCAAATATACCCAAGGAAGCTACCTTATAGGAACTTCCATCAGGACGACATGGCTATCTCACCCAAAAATAGATTTTTTGCTTCGCTCAAAATCCGTATATATATATATATATATATATATATATATATATATATATATATATATATATATATATATATATATATATATATATATATATCACAAGCACACGTGATTTCAATCAATGTAAATATCACCCCCGAATGGCATTTAATACCGAATTCTATCTTGGGAATATATATCCACTTGGAATTCATTTTATGGTAACAGCTTCTGGCCGGGTGGAGATTCGAACCCCCACCTGTTCGGCTGGAAACTGCCTGCAGAGACCTTACCGACTGAGCTATCAAGAGAGATAAAAGTTTATGACAAGTCCCTGTACATATTCCTTTCAAATTCAGAAATCTGTTCATAGACTTGAGATAAACCCATCTCCACCATGATAGCTGAATCGTAAGTTTGCAACACGTGGTTATTTTAATGAATATATATCACAAGCACACGTGATTTCAATCAATGTAAATATCACCCACGAATGGCATTTAATACCGAATTCTATCTTGGGAATATATATATCCACGGCCAGAAGCTGTTACCATAAAATGAATTCCAAGTGGATATATATTCCCAAGATAGAATTTGGTATTAAATGCCATTCGACTGGTACATAGTAGGAGGTTGTGCCACCACCTGAGGCACTGCGGTCGTAGGAAATTGTTGCTGTTGTTGCTGTTTGTAGGGCTTGGCCGGCCGAGAGGGTAGCCTAGGCTTCTTCGTCTTCCTCTTTGGTTGGGGACCCTCATCTGGGGAAGACTTTCTCTTGAGAGACAGGCCCCACTTCTGGAGAAGGTTCCTATTCTCCGTGGCAGCCTTGTCTACTACTTCCTTGACCACTTCACTCGGGAAGAGGTCTTTACCCCAAATATTGGATAAGATCAGTTTCCTTGGTTCGTGTCTCACCGCAGCCGAGGCGAACACGAACTCTCTACAAGCTCTCCTAGCTTTAATGAAACTGTAGAGATCTTTGGTCACAGTGGCCAAAGGGGTTTTGGCACTACCATAAACATCTCCTGGCTCTTGGGGTCGCTTGCCCTTGTTTCCAGAGTCGTCTGAAGGGACATAGATGCCGCAAGTCTTTCTTTCGTCTCTTGCTCCCTACGCAAGAGAAACTCTGACAGCTTTGGAAGGTCCTCACCGAACTGACGTCCGGCAATATCCGCTTCCAACTTCCCGACTGAGAAGGTAAGGTGGACGTCCTTCCAGTCTTTTTGGTCCATAGGCAAGAACGTCCAAAGACGGGCATGGCTTCGCTGCCTCGACTGCCTTTAAGGCTGCCTTGTACCCTTTCTCCATAAAGGGGAAGGCTCTAGTTGGAGAGGCCACAAAGGAGGGGTGCTTCTTACTCAACGCAGGCACCTTTGGGTTGGAGAAGCCCCTCTCTTTCATAGAAGTAGAGAGTAAAGCCTGAGCTTTACTGTGGTCAAAGACTATGACCTCCTTTGGTTCTGTTTCCTCCTTTGAGGGTGGCTCCTTCCTGAGACGGATATAACAGTCCGGGTAAGACTCCTTGCTAGGTCGAAATTCCACCTCTTCAAGGGGAATTGATCCCAGCTTTACCGTAATGACAATTTTTCCAGTTGTCATCGGCATGTGTTCAGCATATTTCCAAGGATTTGCATCTGAACACAAGGAGAGATCCTTCATGCTGTGCTTCTTCTGGGGGCCGCGTGATGCTGCGAGTCTGCGCATCTCCAAATTCATTGCAGCTTCCTTTTCATCATTTTTCTTCTGCATTTGTTGAATCCTTTCAACAATAGAAGAAAGAGTCCTTCCCAGTTCCTCTGGGATAGCAGACGAAGTCGAGGGGACCAGTTCTGGGGCCGGAAACGATGAGACTGACACCGCGTTAACCTCTTCCTCTTCAGTTTCAGGAGCTTGGATCTGCTCCTGCTCCTGACCTTCCGCAAGAAGGTCCTTCTCTGTGTACTCTGACACTTCAGA
>NC_090729.1:93502986-93507986 GCF_036898095.1 Palaemon carinicauda
ATATCCTTCCGCAGTCTAGGATGGCGTCGATATCGAAACACAATTTCTTCTTTGTGTGGTAGGGGCGGCAAGGTAGGGCGGCAACCTTGCCGTCTTCTGCCACACTTTATACAGGACCCTTTTCCCTGCCCCCTCTGTCCTTTAGCGATGGCCTAACCATCGCAACCCTGTGGCCGTCGTCCTACAATCTCACCGCTTGCCGGGTAGGTTGTGGGGCCAGCCGGGCTCCTACATAAGCAGCTGTTTAGTCGCTCAGTCTTCCCTTATGGACACAAGGCTCCGGGAAAATCTGTGCCGGCTGTAACGGCTGCCGGTGGGAAACCCCTGTTCTGTAGTGTTCTTCAGTCCTCTCTTGGACTGCCATCCACATATCCGGGACCGGCAGTGACCGGCAACGGTTTTGTGGTTGGATGGAAGCCTGAATGATACATTCTCCCCTTCCATTTGTACCCTCATTCTGGAGGAAGGTAGTAAGATTAAATACTTACACCCCTAATAATTGTTGACAAATATTAATAAGGTAACCCTTCACTCCATGCTTTCTCTCTCTCTGTCAGCTAGTGCCACCAGGTACTAACCCGCCGGCTGGGCCGGTGCCGTCAGGTACTAACCACTGGGCCGGTGCCGCCAGGTACTACCCCCGCCGGCGTCTGCCGCCAGGTGCTAGCCTAGCCGGCAACATGCCAGCTAAACTACAGTATATGATTATACAGTAGCCAGTATATTTGCAGGATAGATCATATTGCAGACAGAAAACTATAGAATATATTATACAGTAGTTATTTTCCAACATACCCTGTGTATCCTTGCTCAGTCTATTGTTGAGATCAGTCATATATTGAAAGAAAAGATTTCTTTCAACACACTGATAGCTGATCAGTTACCATTTACCCCACATTATTTAAACCTTGGGAAAGGTCAGTGTTAAGTTACACTTATCTACCCCTAAGGGTTAGAATCGTTCCCCTGGGTTTCCTGAATAGGAAAACTCTAAGGCTTTAATTTTGGGGGAGGTCACAGCAATTGGCTGGACAGGAAACACAAGTATGTCTTTCCTAGTTCCTTTCTAGCTTAAGTATCCTAAGCTATAATTATTAAAATATTAATAGTAATATCATACATAATTGTTTATCAGGTGAGATAAACTACCACATACTCATTTAATTTTCCTCTCTTTACAGAAGGACCAATTGAAGTGCAAAGTCGTCTTCTGCAACATCAGGAGTAAGGACTTTTGTGGCCATTTAGAGTGCAGAGCTCATGCCCCCCGCACCACTTCTAAGCAAGCTCTTCGATATTGGGACCCCCAAGACTGCAACATATGCAAGGCCTTGGTTACCGAAGCCTTTGATGACCCCAAGTCAGCGGAGTCAAGGGATGCAGCATGAGAAAAGCTGCGTAGATAGGTACGTGGGTTTCAGAAAAACGCCACGGGACCGTACCTTCCAAATGAACGAATGCGCAACTTGCTGTTCCCTAAAGCGGGTATGGAAGCTGTCATACCCCAACCTCGACCCGAGATTCCATGCGTCCATATTGCCGTAGAATCGGAAGTCTCCGACACATTTCAAGGCATGGACATCCATCAAGAGGAGAGGATTTCTGAAGTGTCCTCGGACACCGAGAAGGATGTTTTGAGGGAAGGTCACGGGGAAGAGTCTACATTGACTCCAGAAGAAGATGAGGAAGTCGACTCGGAGTCCATTCCGTCGGTACCGGCTCGGGAGCCGTTACCTTCAACATCTTCTGCCCCTCCATCAGATGACATGAGACAGGCACTGGCCAATCTTACAGTGCTGATGGAGAACCTTCGCAAACAAGGCGAAGAAAAGGAGGCGAAACTTGAGAGACAAATTGCTCAACACTCTGCCTCCCGTGGGTCTCACAAGAGACTTAGCGTTCAAGACCTCCCAACCTGCTCTGAAACTAATCCCTGGAGGTATACTGAGTACATGCCAATTACGAATGGCAAACTCTTTATTTCAGAGAAGTTGGGAGCCGTCCCTATCAAGGATGTTCAGTTCTGGCCAAGCTTCAACGCTTACCCAGACTGCTTCATTCGTCAGAAGCTGGAACCAGCATTGAAGGAAGAGACGGAACCCAAGGAGGTAATAGCATTTGACCATGACAAGGCACAGGCTCTTTTGGCAAGTAGCCTGAAGCAGGTGGGCTACACTAACTCTAAGGTGTCAGCCCTCAGCAAGAAACATCCCACCTTTCTTGCTCCAGCTTCAATAGCCTTCCCGTTTACATTAAAGGCTCTTTAAGCTGCCGTTAAGGCAATAGAGGCAGGCAAGCCTTGTCCTACACTCGATGAGTGTAGACCCTTGTCATTAGCCCTGCCCATGGAGGATAAGGATTGGAAGGAAGTCCACCTTACCTTCTCAGTTGGGAAATTGGAGGCAGATATCGCTGGACGTCAGTTCAACGAAAATCTCCCAAAGCTGTCTGACTTTCTCTTGCGTAGGGAGCAAGACACGAAGGAAAGACTAGTGGCATCTCTATCCCTACAGGACTGTTTAGAGATGACTGCAGGCCTAAATAGTACCCCAGATATGAACATGGTCATGGCCGAGATGCACATGGCCACCTTGTTAAAGGACCTGTATGGATTTATCAAAGCCAGAAGGGCATGTAGAGAGTTCGTGTTCGCTTCAGAAGCGGTAAAACACGAACCCAGGAACCTGATAACTTCAAATATCTGGGGTAAGGACCTCTTCCCAAGTGAAGTGGTCAAGGAGGTAGTTGACAAGGCCGCCACGGAGAATAGAAACCTTCTCCAGAAGTGGGGCATGTCAACTAAGAGGAAGTCTTCTCCAGATGAGGGTCCCCAGACAAAGAAGAAAACTAAGAGACCCGGATTACCCTCTCGGCCTGCCAAACAACAACAACAACAACAACATCCCACAGTTACCATGACGGGGGTGCCCCAAGTGGTTGGTCAACCTCCAACCACTTACCAGATGGTACCCCAACAGCTGGTTGCCCAGTCACCAGCAATTAACCCTGCCTTTGAGAGGCAAACCACTACCTTTCGTCCCAAAGGTAGAGGCTCTAAGCGGGGCTCCTCAAAATACCCCACACGAGGTAAGGGTGGTAAGGGAGGACGCGGTCAGGGAGTTAAATCCTCAGGAAGACAGAAGCAATGAGATGCTTCAGGTGGGAGGGAGGCTCCATCAATTTCAGGATCGTTGGACCTTCGATCCGTGGGCCCACAGCCTAATCAAGAACGGACTTGGATGGAGCTGGTGCGAAGCTCCACCATCTCCTCAATTCTTCAAACACTCCACCCCCTTACTGGAAGAATATACCCTAGAACTATTGAGCAAGCGGGTAATAAGGAGGGCAAAGTCCATCAAATTCCAAGAAAGGCTGGTTTGTGTTCCCAAGAAGGACTCAGACAAACTCAGAGTCATTCTGGACTTGGCGCCACTCAACAAGTTCATAGAGAATGCCAAGTTCAGGATGTTAACCCTTCAACACATAAGGACCCAGCTACCAAAAGGGGCGTACACGGTCTCAATAGACCTAGAAGATGCTTACTGGCATATTCCAGTCAATCGCCCTCTCTCCTCCTACCTAGGATTCAGGCTACAGAAGAAAAAGTACGTCTTCAGAGCATTGCCCTTCGGACTAAACATAGCCCCAACAACTACGCCTAGAAGGGGTTCAGGTAGCAGGGTACCGGGACGACTGGCTGGTGTGGGCAGCATCCAAGACAGCTTGTATGCAAGCAACCAAGAAAGTGATCCAGTTCCTGGAACATCTTGGATTCAAGATCAACTTCAAGAAGTCTCTACTCTCTCCAGCTCAAGAGTTTCAATGGCTGGGAGTCCATTGAAACTTGAAGTCACACCGTCTCTCCATTCCCCCAGGGAAGAGGAGAGATTGTAGGATCTGTCAAGAGACTACTGAAATCCGACAGGATCTCAATATGCCAACAGGAAAGAGTACTGGGCTCTCTCCAGTTTGCATCAGTGACAGACCCAGTGCTAAAAGCACAACTAAAAGATGAGTCAGGAGTCTGAAGAAGATACGCATCAAACGCTCGAAGAGATCAAAGAAGACCAATACCGACCTTACTACGATCACTTCTCAAGCCATGGTCGAAGGTCAAGAACCTAAAGAGAACCGTGCCCTTGCAACCACCTCCACCATCTGTCATCATTCACACGGATGCCACGATGGAAGGATGGGGAGGTCACTCCCATCAACGGAAAGTACAAGGGACCTGGTCTTCTCTATTCAAAACCTTCCACATCAACATTTTGGAGGCTATGACAGTCTTTTTGACATTGAAGAAACTCTCCCCTCTCAGATCAGCCCACATCAGGCTGATCCTGGACAGCGAAGTGATAATGAGATATTTGAATCGTCAAGGCTCAAGATCACCCCAAATCAACCAAGAGATTACAGCCATCTTCTGCTTGGCGGAAAAGAAGAGATGGCATTTATCAGCAGTTCACCTTCAAGGGTTCCGCAATGTGACAGCGGACGCTCTATCCAGGCTCACGTCGATAGAGTCAGAATGGTCCCTAGACGCAGACTCATTCTCCTTCATCTTGCATCAAGTCCCAGAACTGCAGATCGACCTCTTCGCGACGAGCGACAACAAAAAACTACCTCGTTATGTAGCCCCATACGAGGACCCTTTAGCAGAGGCGACGGACGCCATGTCCCTCGACTGGAACAGATGGAACCGGATTTACCTGTTCCCTCCGACCAATCTCTTAATGAAGGCCCTCAACAAGCTGAGATCCTTCAAGGGAACGGCAGCTCTAGTGGCTCCTAAGTGGCCAAAGAGCAACTGGTTCCCTCTAGTATTGGAATTGAAGCTGAGGCTGGTCCCTCTTCCGGACCCAGCACTCTCTCAACAGGTCCAGAAGTCGACTGTTTTCGCTTCCTCACAGAGAACCCAAAACCTTCATCTCATAATTTTCTCTGTCTAGCGGTAAAGAAGATTTAGGATCTCAAAAGCCTGTATAAACTTCTTAGAAGAA
>NC_090729.1:93512986-93535486 GCF_036898095.1 Palaemon carinicauda
CCAGAGTCACCCATGACTAAAAAATACGAGCGGAAATTGATGAAGAAGCAACCAGAACGATAATCAAAAGAATTCTACAGTTGCACTAATTTGTCTATATGCGAGTCGACATGTCTGCCTGAGTGATAAATAACGGGAAAAGACGGAAAGATTGAAATACTGAGCTCCCATTGGTGAATTATGGTGACGTCTCAATTCAGTCACTGAAACGTCACGAGATGCCTTACTCCTTCTCTCTGATTGGCTAGTGGGCGGAGCTTATGTTCAATAGAGGATGAGAGAGCATATCCCAGCAACGAGAAGTCTTCAAATACACAATCCCAACACACCAGCTCACGGTACAAAAGAGAGAGTGGAAGGACGTACTACGCTAAGTCCTGGTATTTCTTGCTGGCTGTCAAGTGATGTAGTACGATACATCCTGGGTGGGAAGGGGTTAATGCCTAATCCTACTAGTGTTAACATAAATTCGTCTCGGAATCAAGTAGCACTGGATCAGACCCTAGTAGAGTAGATAATAACCCTGTAGTAACTGTTCAATCGCAACCTAGTTCTAATACTACTCAGCAAGCAGCTACTACCGCTAGTAATCAGAGTAACTCTCAGAATAATGTTAATAGTAATCGAGTAGCTGTTAAAAGTGTTGTATCTCTTCGACTGACAGCATTATCCACAGCAACACTTCAATTTACTAATGGAGAGAATAAGATTTCGGTTCGAGCTTTCTTAGACAGCGGATCCCAAAGAACATTTATCAATCCAGAAGTTGTTGAGAAATTGAACTTAGTACCAATAAAACAAGTGGGACTAACATTAATTCATTTCGGAGATAGAGTTGAAACTAATTTGTTTGATGTAGTACAGGTGAAGGTTCAAACAGGTACTAAACGTATCAAGTTGATTGTCGTTGTTTGTGATCATGTTAACACTTCCATACATACACCTGGACTACATAATGTATATCTACGATTGCAACAACAAGGCGTTAAGTTAGCAGATAGATATCTTGAATCAGATACCCTAAGTGATATAGATTTGATTATTGGTGCTGACTATTATAATGCATTTGTCTATTGCCAAGCTAACTATGAGGATGTAGGTTTGATTAGTAGCACCACTGATGCTGTTATCTTTGGTCATATACCAAAGTGGGCATGTAATGTAGTCAGCGATGAAGCAAATGTAAGATCTGTAATAGGTACACAGAGCAGAGTTTGTTCAAGAATCTCTGCTCCTGTAAATCCCCTTGATGATGAGGATATCTCTAGATTATGGTCATTAGATACGATTGGCATCAGTGAGGATGCATGATCTTATAATGATCAAGCAACAATCAAACATTTCAGTGAAACTATTGTGAAGGTTGGTAACAAATTTACTGTTGATTTGCCATTTAGGAATAATGCTAGACCCCTACTGGTTATAGAAAGACATTGGATCAATTGTATTCACTTAGGAAAACTCTTCAGTCTAAACCAGAATTGTTTGATCAATACCAGTCTGTTTTAGATGAGTAAGTCAAGCTAGGATTTATTGAGGAAATAGAGGTAGAGAATAACTCTTTTCATCCGATTGATGGCATTAACCATTATTTACCTCACCATCCAGTATTCAAGGAATCTGCTACGACTCCAATTAGGATAGTTTTTAATGCTAATAGTAAGGAGTCACAACAAGCCAAGTCCCTCAATGATTGTTTGCACGCGGGACCGAATCTGGCAATGAAACTGAAAGATATGCTGATAGAATTTCGCCAGAATAAATATGGTGTAGTAGCAGACATAAGTAAGGCTTTCCTTAGAATAGGAATTAATGAAAGTCAAAGAGATTTCACGAGATTTTAAGAATGTCAAGAATTTCAGATTTAAGGTTTAGTTGTTTGGAGCTACTTGCTATCAAACTATACAATATTATTTGCAGAATCACTCAGATCCCATCGCTAAGTCAGTAATGAAGTCTTTTTATGTGGTCAACTTCATGAAAACTTAAGAGAAATGTGATGATTTAGAACTCGAGAGTAGAAAGGTCAATCAAATCATGTTGGAAGCTAACATGCCCTTGGGGGAATGGGCAAGTAATTTGAGCTCATTTAATGATAGAAATACACCTGATAATGTTGATTTGAATGCAGTAAAACTACTCGGTCTCCTGTGGGATACCAGTGATGATTCATTGAGTGTAAAGATCCCCATTCAGATTGTTACTTATCTCAGTAATTTATAAAATGCTTGTACTTTGACTAAGAGAAAGGTTGTGTCTCTCCTTTCAACCATCTTTGACCCTTTAGTAATATTAAACCCCGTAACAATTAAGGAGAAACTATTTGTAAAGAAATTATGGGAACTGAAAACTACTTGGGATGGCGATCTGAGGATTGATTTGAAGAAAGAGTTTGATGAATTATTAAGACAACTCAAATCCACTGAGGAGATCAGAGACCCTACATCTTGCTTTAATGGAGGTAATTTTAGCTTGCATGTGTTTGTTGATGCCTCTCAGGTGGCTTATGGAGCCTCTGCATATGCTGTTAGCAATAAACAGACGAGTCATTTGCTAATTAGCAGGTCTCGAGTAACCCCGAGCCCTCCGCTCACTATTCCCCGTCAAGAATTACTTGCTTTAACTGTAGGCACACGCCTAGCCGTTCATTTGTTAGAGATGTTTGGGGATAAGATTTCAGATTTCACTGTTTGGAGTGATTCCAAGGTTGCTTCGAGTTGGGTGTTTTATGAAAAATCTAAAGAAGTGTTTGTAATTAACAGAGTAAAGGAAATCAAGGACTTGGAAACAATCATAACATCAGACTATTTTATGTTTGTATCGAGGAAAATCCTGCTGATTTACTTACATGAGGTATTTCAATATCTCTTTTGGGTAAGTCAGTTTTGTGGTTTCATGGTCCCACTTGGATCATGGACCAAAATCAATTTCCAGAACAAGATGTAGTTTACAGAGAGTCTGTCAATGTAAATGAAATACTTGCAAAACCAAGTTTGAGAGTTCCTGATGATGATGTGATTACGTTTAATAGTTAAGAATTCTCTTCATTGAAACACGCATTAAGAATTGTAGGTAGGTTAATTCGGTTTGGGAAAAGAATATTTCCTGAGAAATTACAGGAAATTAATAATTTACTTGTGTTAATCAGGATTATGCAACGTCAAGCTTCCCAACACTGTATTATGCATTGAAGAATGGTTTACAAGAAAATTCTAGTGTTCCCTCCGAGTTGACGAATCTTATCAGACAGTTGGGTCTTTATGTAGATGAAAGTGGTGTCATTAGGTGTCAAGGGAGAATTAAAAAAGGGATTTTGACGAAGGAAAAATCTATTTCTGGGCGAGAGACCTGTGCTGCCCAGTGAAATGCTCCTTTAACATCATTTCTAAGGTAAAAACTGCTATGAATCTACCAGAGAAAAAATTGTATAGGAATGCTAGGTTGAACCCAGCTCGCTCACCTAATAAGGTGTCGGTATAAATAACTGGGGCGTGATAAATCACAACCAGAGGCCTCGCACCATTTAGATATCTCCTCTCAACATCCCCGTTCAGCGAGGTGCCGTTCAACACCCTAGCTCCGATCTCTACTACCAACAGTCCAACCCACGCTAGTGACGTCACTCCTTATAGCACCCAAGATTGGGGTCCAAGAAGGGAGGGACGGGTGGGTTCACTGGGCGGCACAGGTCTCTCGTCCAGAAATAAATTTTTCCTTCGTCAAAATCCCTTTTCTGGGCTCCGACCTGTGCCGCCCAATGAAATAGTGCCAGAGAATAGGGACCCAAACTTGGCCCAATACCTGAGGGAAGTAATAAATACAAAATGATACCAAACGTGATTTTAATATCAGAAAAAGGATAAACAAGGTATCCTGTAGGTAAGTACTCTCAACATAAAGTGCGAATAGTTAAATACAATAATGGCAAAAATTCCCATACTAGGGATGGCAAGAAAAGACAAGCAAATAATGCAGATCAAATAAATAACATTCTTAATAATAAATAATACAAAACAGCCCGTGGAGAGTAAGACTAAAAACAGGTAAAATAAAAAATAATTCGTAGAAATTGAGATCATAACGGGGTATCAAATAATACACCATAAGGGTGTAGATCAAGCAAAACAAAACCAAAACTAGGTAGTAACAATAAGTAAGGCAGGTAGGAGGAAAGGAGGATAGAGCAAGACGTTGTGATTAAGACTCAGTACCTTCAGGAGGAACCACATTCCCAGCTGCTACTGTAGCAAATTTTAGAACTTCCAAAGGTTTTAGGTAGTGGCGTTTAAAAACTTTAGGGGACTTCCAGCCTGTATATTTCGTGAGCTCATCAAATTTCATGTGATGGAAGAAATTAATTGAAGTAGCAACAGCTCGAATATCATGGACATGGGGGAATGATTCAGGATTAGCCTGTTTAATAAAATAAAGGATTTGTTGCCTGATTCCTTTAAGGGTAATGGTTCCTCCATTTTCTCTAATGAATAAGGGCCCTGTGGTTGTAATGGAAGTTCTATTTAAGTAGGATTTCAGGGTGGTAACTGGACACAAGGATGGATCCCGAAGAAGCGGAACAATCTTCCAGGGAGACCATCTGTTCTGAGGGTCATCATTTTTAGCCAGGAAAACTTTGTTAGGGGAGAGAAGGACTTCTCCCGAAGAGAGGAAGTCAATATGACCTGGGTCTCTAGACAGGGCTGATAGTTCTCAAATTCTAGAGCCAGAAGCGAGGCTCAATAGGAACAATGTCTTCCTTAACCTGTTAAGCGTCACCCACGTGATAAACCGTTCACCACGATCTACTCGGTACCCGCCTTCAACTGCATATTCCGTTCATGACTTTAATTGCCTTTTTCAAGCCGTCAGTCTCGTGATATTACGTTTACTCGTATAGTAAGTATAAGATCACCACTTGGCAACACTCTCAGCATATGGGGGCTGTAAATAGAAACTTATATGATGTCTGGCAACTATTTTTCTGAAGGTAGTTTGATGTTAGAAAACTGGATTCCTATCAGTGCGCTTCGGGCGTTCATGCGGAAGTGGTTGTTTGTTGTTCCTTTACTAATGAACGGTCTAAAGAGGAAGGTTATTTCTTTAGATGAAATAAATGATATTCTTGTTGAGGAATTTGATAATGATAACCTGTTTGATAAAGAGAGCACTAGTTTTGAATCCTCCAGTGATGAGTATATTGAAGAAACAAAGTTTTCTTTCGATGCCGAAAGCGAAAATGACTTCTCATTACCAAATGACTGGACAACGAGATTTCACAAAACTATATAGGAAAGGAAACGCCCAGAGAGAGAGAGAGAGAGAGAGAGAGAGAGAGAGAGAGAGAGAGAGAGAGAGAGAGAGAGAGAGAGAGAGAGAGAGAGAGAGAGAGAATAAAGTGGATAAATAATGTACAAATGTATGACGAACATATTTGAAAACTATACAGGAAATGATATGGAGAGAGAGAGAGAGAGAGAGAGAGAGAGAGAGAGAGAGAGAGAGAGAGAGAGAGAGAGAGAGGGAGAGAAAGAGAGAGAGAGAGAGAGAGAGAGAGAGAGAGAGAGAGAGAGAGAGAGAGAGAGAGAGAGAGAGAGAGAGAGAGAATAAAGTGGATAAATAATGTACAAATGTATGACGAACATATTTGAAAACTATACAGGAAATGATATGGAGAGAGAGAGAGAGAGAGAGAGAGAGAGAGAGAGAGAGAGAGAGAGAGAGAGAGAGAGAGAGAGAGAGAGAGAGAGAGGGGGGAGACTTATCCCTTTGCTTATGTTGCTTATCCAGGCGTAAGATTTACGATTGAAGATAAAAAGAACCCATTAGAATATTCAGTATTATGTAGCCATTTGAAATGAAATAATAGTAGTATTATTTGTTTTTTTACTCTACCATGTAATTAATATCCCTACTTTTAACTATAAATACGAATTATAAGCATAAAGAAATGATATTAACTTTGAAAAATTATCATTAGTGAAATGACCGCTCAGGGCAAAAAAAGCGTGACGGTACGTTAGCGGCAACCTGGTCTAGGGGGGACGCTTAACAGGTTAACAGTGCCATGTAATTGCAGGATTCATTAAGAGTGTCAGAGGCCAGTTTCAGGACATCATTCAAAAACCAGGAAACTGCACTAGGGCGAGTTGATGGTTTTAATCTGGCACAAGCTCTCGGGATGGACGAGAAGTATGAATCCGTAAGGTCAATATCAAAACCAATATGGAAGATCTTTTTCAAAGCTGACTTGATCGTAGTGATAGTGTTGGCTGCCAGGCCTGATTCAAAGAGAGTTCTGAAGAAGGTTACAGTTAGATTCATCGTCATCTTTTCAACCTTTGAGTCCTTTAAAAACTTAGCAAGCTTTTTAACAGCTGAGTCATATTGACGGAGGGTGGATTCCCTTTTGTCCGATTCCAAAAATAGGGTATTTAGAGGGTCAATATTTGCACCCTTTTGAGCTGCAAACTTCATGAAGTCCATAAAGTTAGGGCACTCTGAATTCTTGAGGAAGCTAACACATTGCAAATTTGTACTACTTGGGTTAGTATAGTGTTGGGTATCTGCCGAGGGCAGAGGCCCAGTTTCAGCAACAGAGGGAACCAACTGCTCTTGGGCCAGTTGGGGGCTACCAGAGCCACTCGGCCTCTGAAAGACCTGAGTTTGTCCAATACTTTCAATAGGAGATTTATCGGAGGGAACAGATAAATCCTCTTCCAAACGTTCCAATCTAACATCATTGCGTCTGTGGCATAAGCCCGAGGGTCCAGGTTGGGGGCCACGTAACATTCTAGTTTGTGGTTGGATTCCGTCGCAAACAAGTCCACCTGGAGACCCGGGACCTGAGATAAGATCCATTTGAATGACTGTTTGTCTAGGGACCATTCCGACTCCAGCAGAGTTGTCCCCGAAAGTGCGTCTGCCACTACATTCCGAACTCCCGCAAGGTGGACTGCTGATAGATGCCACTTGTTCGATGTCGCCATGGAAAAAATTGCCAACATGACGTGGTTTATGTGGGCTGACTTGGAGCCTCCTCCGTTTATGCAGTGGACTATGACTGCGCTGTCTAGAACCAGCCTGATATGAAGGTTCCTGGCTGGGTTCAGTCATTTTAGAGTAAGGAATACTGCCATGGCCTCTAGGACACTGATGTGAAATTGTCGTAATATCATCGACCATAGTCCCTGGACTTTCTTGTGTTGGGAGTATCCTCCCCACCCTGTTAAGGAGGCATCTGTGTGAATGACGAGTCCTGGGGCCGGATATTGTAAGGGGACTGACTTCGATAGGCTTTTGACTTTTGTCCATGGCTGAAGACTCTTTCGTAGGATTGGGGGAAGTCGAGCTCTTTTGTCTCGACGCTTCTTGTTTGCCCTGGAGCGCCATACTCTGTTTATGTCCTTTAGTTTGGCCTTTAGGACAACGTCTGTTACGGAGGCGAACTGCAAGGAGCCTAGGATTCTTTCCTGGTTCCTCCTGGACGTCAACTTGTCCCTGAGAAACCGTTTCGTGTTCTTTGCTATTTCGGTCCTCTTGGCTTTCGGGAGGCATAGCGTATGGGAACGTAGGTCCCATTGTAATCCCAGCCATTGAAACTTGGTCTCCGGGAACAGGCGGGATTTGTCGAGGTTGACTTGAAACTCTAACTGACAAAGGGAGGTGAGAACCTTGTCTGTTGCCGTGAGGCAGTTCCTGACGTTGTTTGCCCAGACGAGCCAGTCGTCCAGATAAGCCACTATTTGAATCCCTTGGGTTCGAAGTTCTTCGATTACCGTCTCTGCTAGTTTGGTGAAGATCCTGGGCGCTATGTTGAGCCCGAATGGCATCACTTTGAATGCAAAGGCTTGTTTGCCTAGTTTGAAGCCTAGGAAAGGACGAAAGTGCCTTGCTATTGGAACGTGATAGTAGGCATCGGTAAGATCTATAGAGATGGTGCAGCCCCACGGGGAAGTAAGGTCCGCACCTGAGAGACGGTTAGCACGTGGAACTTGTCGCAACGAATGAAGGAGTTCAGACGGGACAGGTCTAGGATTACTCTTCGCTTGTCTGAGCCTTTCTTTGGCACGCTGAACAAGCGACCTTGAAATTTTAAGCGATGGACTCTTTGGATTGCGTTCTTCTGCAATAGGTCTTCTGTAAACGATCTTAGTTCCTCCGTTGGAAGTTGATAGAAACTGGTCGGTGGAGGGGGGCCTTTTATCCAGCTCCACCCCAGACCTTTGGAAATTATGCTGGAAGGCCAATTGCTGAACTTCCAACGGTCTCGAAAGATGTAAAGTCTCCTTCCTACCTGAAGATTTTCAATGGGCTGAGGATGACTTGCCTCCTCTGCCTCCGCGGAATGCCTTGCCTCGGTTGAAACCCCTTCCACCACCTCTGTTACGAAAGGCACCTCTGACGCCAGAGCCTCTGCGTTGGTAGCCTTGGAAGGAACCTTGGGACTTGTAGGTGGGGTTAAAGGCAGGGGAGGTAGCATACGGGGCCGATGCTACCTGTGCCTGAGGGACCAACACATACTGTTGTTGAGGTTGTCCCTTAGAAGTAGAAGGTTGGGGTTGTGCAATCTGAAGGGGCTGTCTGTTCTGGGAGGAATGGAAGGGCCTCAACCTCTTCCTGCCTCGGGCCGAGACGCCAGCTGGTTCAAACTTCCGCTTGGGGACTAGGCCCCATCGAACTTTGAGGCTCTGGTTAACCCTAGCTGCCTCGCTGAGTACGGAGTTTACCAAGTCCTCCGGGAAAAGGTCCGGGCCCCAGACTGGGGCTTTGATGAGCCTATTAGGCTCATGCCTGATGGTAGCCCCGGCTAACACGTGTCTCCGGCAACGGAATCTAGCGTTGAGAAACTCGAAAGCATCAACTAACAAGGTCTGTGAGAGGGATTTTGTGAGAACTTTAAAGAGGGATTCCTCCTCGTAAGTGATGGCGGTCATCTCGGCTAAAGTGGCTGAATTAATCGACCTACTCAGCCTGCACCGGGCCTCGAACTCAAGGCGGATTAGTGATTCCGGGAGCTTGGGGAGGCGTTCGCTGAACTGTGTGGAAGCACAGTTACACCAGCACTCGTGGTCACCTGGGAAGAGGAGGTAAGTCAAGTCTGTCTCCCAGAGCTGGGGCAGAGGCTTTTCTTCCTTGGCGGACTGATAGGCAATGTCCATGATCTTGGTGACGCATGGAGTGGGGGTTTGTTCGTCAACCACAAACATGGTATAAGAGCTCTTGTGGGGTGTGAGCATCGTGTTCACACAATCCCACTCGTTTAATGCCCGGACCAAGGTAGACTGGGCCTGTTCCTTGGGATAAATAATCATGGGACTTTATCTAAGCGGACCAGAGCCTCTTCGGTCAAATGGGTGAAGCCGGGGAAGGGGAATTGGAGTCCCGGCGGATAGAACTCGTAGTCCTCGATAGGCCGGGTGCTAAAACCCTCGATGGTCAGCATGCCATTTGTAAAAGGAGAATGCAGAGCCATCTTCCAGGGGTTATTCTTGGTGAAAGGTGGGAGCTTGGAAGTGTCGGGGATGGGGTATTGCTGCTGTTGTGGCAGCCCCGAACGCATGAGGCCTTGTACCAAGTTCTCATTGTTGGAGATCCTCTCAGTGAGGGATGACATTAGGGACCCGATGTGGGAAAGAAGTTCCTTAGAAAAGGTTTTCGGGTCGAAGGGTTCCTCCGGGGCGGGAACGGGGCCCGGCGTGGATATCGAACCATGAGAGGTCGAAGATGCGGCAGCGGAGTCTTTGGGGACTCGAGAGGATGAAGTCTTGACCGACTTCGGGGATTTTGAAGACTTTCGGGTCTTGAGTAAAGGCCTACGGTGAGCCTTAACCTTCTGGGTAACTGGGCGGGGCCTGATATCAGCCCCGGGTGTCCCCGGAAAGCCCTGAAAAGAAGAATGAGCAGAAATAGAAGAAAAAGTCAGGCTAAGGAGAGGAATCTTAGCCCGGGACCCACCTGCCTCACCTACCTCACTACCTACGTCCGGTTCGTCAAGAGCCATCGGTTCTATGTCCAGGTTAAGGGTAGCGACGTCTCCTGTGATAGTCCCGCCCGTCTCCTCCTGGCCCAGCTGGGGCTAAGAGCAGGGACTCGATCTTCTCAATAATGGGGTCCGCCACGTCCTTGGGGACCGCCGCCGATGTCTTAGCATTGGGGTATATGAGAGAACACCATTCCTCTGAGAGAATATAAGGCTGTTTAGCCTTTACGTTGTGGGCGAACCCGCCGATCCAGACCTTGAGGGTCGCCAGGGCTGAGGTCTTAGCCGGCTGGGAGCTCTGAAGGAGAAAAGATTATTACTAAAGGTAAGTGGTTTCCACAAGGGAAGAAAAATAAGAAGGCTTAGGATCTCCTTGCAAAAACGAGGCCACCGAAAAGGGGACACGTTGAAAATAACATGAATGACGGAGGTTAATAAAATGTAAATTTAAAATTAACCTTAATTCCACTTACCAAGTCTGAAGTGAGCGTGGAGGCCAGCTTATAACAGACTACGCAATTGTGCGGGTGCCAGACGGTCAATCCATCCACAAGGATCGCACAGTGGGCGTGTGACCGACAAACGTCGTGGCCGCAGGGTTGGTGGAGGACCGCCGAGCAGGCTGTCATCGCACAGCGTACGGTCTGTAAAAAAAAGATACATAAGTATCACGTGGTAAGCTAGAGGAGCCCGGGAGCTCCGGGAGCTTAAAGTACACCGCTATAGCAGTGGGAAAAACATTCTTAAGCCGTAAGGGCGATAAAGCTAGAGGCGCCCGGGAGCTCCGGGAGCTTACAGTACACCGCTATAGCAGTGGGTAAAACATTCTTAAGTCGTAAGGGCGATAAAACACTTAATAGGTAACAGCTTAATAGGTAACACAATAAGTCAATCCGTAACTATGATCATACAAGGGGGTGACAGTCGAGTAAAAGAACTATATATATAAATATAAGATTAATCGAATATGGTTAGGGATATACGCTGGCTCCGGAGAGACAACTGAGAGAGCCCGGGGCTCGTGTTAGCCTACCGGGGTAGGCGGGACATGAGACGGGGGTTGTCGGGAGTCAGAGACTCACCGACGGGCTCAAGGACCTAACCAAAACTCGACAAGATAACTAGGTCCAGAAGCTACGAATGGGATCCCGTAGATAAAATTATTAACATCGAGTGGGGTCCGTGAAGTGCGGAACGCCACACGGGGAGGGTGAAGGGAGGGATCCTATAATGGGTCGTTGGGGTGCGGAACTGGGAGGTAGCAGCCAGGAAAAATGTGTATATAAAAGACATGGAACCCAAAACATAGCAGAAATCCCTCCCGCCGATCGATGGCCAATCGGAGCGGCGGGGAGAAAACGGCTACGGGAGGGTAGGGGAAAACTAAAAATCCATAACATCTAAAACATATAGCCTCGCTAACGTTCAAGGTCCGCCCGTGAAGGAGCCAGGCGAAATCCCCGGGGATGTGGGGGAAGGGGGAAAAGGGTACAAGAGGACTCGACCCGTAAAACAAAGCAGCTGACTCCAAAGCTCGAGGAGCGAGAGGCATCCCTGAAGTGGGGATGTAGGTGGGGGGAGGCTATTACGTGGACAGAGAGACCAAGCGTACCAACCTGGTAGAAGAACCACGACATAATGAATGACCAATACGGATACACATAATATAATTGATATGGTATAAAATAAGTAGGAAAGCATGCGAATAATATAGTAAGAGAGGGACGCAAGGGAGAGGCAGGGAGGGGCCGAACCCTCCAGCGCGGGGAGGACCGAGCTGGGCAGGGGGGCCAACATAACACAAAGTCGGTGAGGTGCCGACATAAAAATATGAAAACAAACAGCCTCGCGAGAGTCCCACTCAAACTAAAGCAACTACGTACTAGTCGGTAAAAATAATGTAACGTATCCGCTTAGGATATGAAAATGTAATAGCATGGAGTAATATAAAAAACTAGCAGCGCCCGAAGGCGATCAGGCATGCCAACCTAACATACCGTAATATCATAACAACTGTATCGTAAATAACGGGATAATGAAATACCATAACAAAATAAAATAACACGAGGTGAGAACCGTGAATTACCCAGATAGGTTCCAAAACGAAAAACAATCAGTATGGAAGACTAATGGTAAGGTGTTAAGAACGAGAGAGAGAGAGGAGGTAGCCAGCCGCCATGGCGGACCCGAAGCGGGGCCGCGAACAGTGAAAATTAAAAACTGTGATAAAATAACAACTAAGGGCAAGGCTACCTCGAAAGACTCAAAACTCATAGATCTGGTACTTAACTTCGATGGAGTGACAGTAGAGTCCGACATCAAGAGATAAATCCTGGGTAAATCCAGGAAAAACACACACCGAAAAAGAGAACAGCGTAAACACACGGTGCTATGAAAAGGAGTGACGTCACTAGCGTGGGTTGGACTGTTGGTAGTAGAGATCGGAGCTAGGGTGTTGAACGGCACCTCGCTGAACGGGGATGTTGAGAGGAGATATCTAAATGGTGCGAGGCCTCTGGTTGTGATTTATCACGCCCCAGTTATTTATACCGACACCTTATTAGGTGAGCGAGCTGGGTTCAACCTAGCATTCCTATACAATTTTTTCTCGGGTAGATTCATAGCAGTTTTTACCTTAGAAATGATGTTAAAGGAGCATTTCACTGGGCGGCAAAGGTCGGAGCACAGAAATGCAGATTTGTCAGAATCTGCTAAGCATCCAGTGTACGTCGCTAGTCGACACCCCTTATGGCCACTTGTAGTGTTACATTACCACGTATTTAACCTACACTGCAACACAAACACCTTAGTGATCATTTTTGAGACAACAGTTTTGGGTTTGAAAAATTCGCCAGTCTGTGAAGAAGATTTTGAAAGGGTGCCTTCTATGCAAAATGGTACAGAATCAACCCCTAAGTTTACCAGGATATCCCCCTTACCACCCGAGCGAGTTAAGCATGAAGTACCGTTTTCATGTGTTGGCGTAGACTATACAGGAAACATTAGTGTATCTGAGAGTGGACCTGAAGGCGTATGTCTTGTTTACATGTGCCACCTCGAGAGCAGTTGCCTTGTAAGTGTGCAAATCAATGAATGCTCGAGAATTCATTCTTGTCTTTAGGCAATTCACGGCAAAACACGGACTTCCAAAGCTTTTAATAAGTGACAACGTTCCGAACTTCATTGCAGCAAGTAAGTTTTTAAGGGAAATCAGTGAAGAGCCAGAAGTAAGGAATTACCTTACCGATAGTAATTTAGAGTGAAAATTCATTACCCCTAGAGCCCCATGGAAAGGAGGTTTTTATGAGAGACTAATCGTGGTAGTGAAAAGCTGTTTACAAAGGCCCTTATTTAGAAAAAGAGTTTCATTCATAGAACTCCGTACCATCGTGGCCGAAGCTGAAAACATCATCAATAAAAGGCCCCTAACATATGTCAATGAAGATAACGCCAATGATGCACTCACTCCTGCAAAACTCTTATATGGCAGAAATATTAAAATAGCTCCTCCTTTGAACAAGCTCGTCAACTTACCTTACCATAAGAACGTCAATTTGAGGGAGAACTATGCCAAATTGTGTGAGACAATAAGGAAGTTTGAGAAATTGTGGCTACATGATTATTTGTCTTCTCTTACGGAAAGGCACAGGAACGTCAAGTTGTCAAACATCTGTCCTTTAAGAATAAGAGATTTAGTTCTTATAGTTAATGGGATAGTAAGAGATACAAGTACCCTTTAGGAATCATCGAGCAACTCCATGCAGGACCTGATAATGTCATAAGGACAGTTCAGGTAAGAACGGCAAGTGGAAATTTTACGAGACCACTGAATCAAGTCATTTCACTTGAATGTAATGTAATAGAGATGTTGTCAACAGATAACGAACAAGATGAAGAAGGTGAGGTCGAATCCGTGGACGTAGGAGATGACCTGGAGAGTGTTGCGAAGGATGAAACACCATATGCCCCACCATTACAGTCAGATGACGTGTGATCATCTTCCTATGAGAAGAGCTGCTGTTAAAGCCAAAGAACACAGGAAACACTTGATTAGAAAGGGAGCTTTGTAAGGCTTTATAAATGTGTTGTAAGATTCTTCCCCTTCTTTTGTGGGGGAGGGTGTAAGAAATTCCTCTTACAACAATTTAACATAACATTTTTGTGTATGCATCTGTTTAACCATAATCTTCCTCTTACCGTAAGGTTATTAGTTTTGCGTGTTCATACAGGTTATTGATTGATTTATTAGTGAGAATTGTCGTTTATCGGGTAATTGGCAAAAAGGAATTTCTGGGCTCCGACCCGTGTCGCCCAGTGAAATGCTCCTATAGCACCATTTCTAAGGTATATAACTGCTATATATTACCAGAGAAAAAATTGCATGGGAATGCCAGGTTGAACCCAGCTCGATCACCTGTATAAGGTGTCGATATAATACTGGGGCGCGATAAATCACAACCAGAGGCCTAGCACCATTTAGATGTCTCCTGTCAAAATCTCCGAACAGCGAGGCGCCGTTCAACCTCGTACTACTACCAACCAACCCACGCCAGTGACAACACTCCTTTTATAGCACGCAGTTTGTTAACAATACTTTGTGTTGTGTGTAAATTTCGCTGTTTTTCTCTGGATTTACCTCAAGATGTCCGACTCCACTGTCACTACATCTAAGTTAAGTACCAGAGCTATGAGTTTTGAGATTTTGGAGGGGGCCTTGTCCGTTTTTGTTTATATTATTCAGTTTTTATTCAAGACCTTGCTGGGTCTCCCTCGGTACAGGCTCCTTCCTCTCTCTCTCTCGTTCGTTCTAACGATTTTCAATTAGTCCTCCATACTGATTGTTTCTCGTTGTGAACTTTATGGATCTCCACGGTTCACACACCGTATCAATTTTATATTGTCCTGTTTTATGATAACAGTTATTTCATATTCATGTGCGTTTATTGGAGGTTGGCATGCCTGATCGCCATCGGCGTTCTTTTCCACATATCCTATCTTAGCTTATTTACGTTCGCACGCCACGGACTCGCTTACTATTTTAACGTCATTCGTATGATTGCATTAGTTCGAGGGGCTTTCATGAGTCAGTTATTACAATTTAGTTTTCATTTTGTTAGCACTTCACTGACCCTGTGTTCTGTTGGTAGCCCTGCCTACTCCTAGCGCCGTCAGGCTTGTTCTTTTCTGTATCTTGTTCGCTCCCTCGTTTGTTTTACGATTGATTTATAGCTAATTTTATTATTGTTATTATCATCCAGCATGCCTTCCTCTCTTATTTACCATGTGTTATGTTTTTTATAGTGTTTTTAACCTTTCCACGTGATCATATCACTCGTGGGTCTGGCAGGTTGGTATACCTGATATCGTCTCGGAGCCTACCTACTCCTAGCCTCCTCCAGCCGATATCTTATAAGCGCCTATGTTCTCCTCCCGGGGGCATCCGCTTTGCACGGGCGGTTTCCCGTTGTTCTGTGAGGCATTCTATTATTATTCATTAACGTACATTACGTTTCCCCACTACTCTACCCGGTCGTAGTTGTTTCTTTCCGTCGCTCGTTTGGCCGACGATCGGCGGGGAGTCTCGACCTGTTCCATGGTACCTTGTTATGTTATTTAATATTAAGTTGTGTACGGGCTTCTCCCGCTTCGTCCCGCACTTCACGGACCCTTTTAAGATCCCCCCCCCTCTGTCACGCACCTCACGGACTTCATATAGATATATATATATATATATATGTTTAAAGACTTCCATTACGGGATCCCCGGGAGTAGCTTTTATTCATCACCATTCAGTCGAGTTTTTTAGTTGAGCCCCGGAGCCAACGATATTCATTATTACTTGGATTCCCTTTATATTTTAGTCACTTTTATCTATTATATACGATCCTAGTTCTCGACCTTGCCTTCCATGATATGATCACGAATAAGGTTTGACTTAATTTAATTCATTAATTTAATTTGATTTAATAATTTTATAATCAAGTAAAGCTGTTATTTGATTTTTTAAACAGTGGGGTCCCCTGGGGGGTCCAATAATTTGCCTTCATTCAATTATTAAGGCATTATATATGAATAATTTTTATCATTTATTTGATATATGACTTATAACCCCCGGACCCCCCAGGGTCCCCTATTTGCCTTCATTCATATGTTAGGCACTTATATGGATAGTTTTATCATGGGTTGAATATATATATATATATATATAGAGAGAGTTACAGCATTCGGGCCCCGTTGCCCTTCCTTTGCTTTCATTTGGGATAATTACAGCTATATATATTCAACTTTTATATCATGATAGTAACTTTTATAATATTTAAGCACTGGGACATTTGGCCCCTAATTGCTTTCCTTTAAGATACTCATGTATCTTTTATCTTACAGACTGTCCGCTGTGCGATGACGGCATGTGTCGCTGTTCTCCACCAACCCTGCGGCCATAATGTGTGTCGTTCGCACGCTCACTGCTCTCTTCAAGTGGATGACCTAGCTGTTTGGCATCCGGACAACTGTCCTGTCTGCTACAAATTGGTTTCCACTCTAACATCTGAATCGGTGAGTGCAGTTACTTTATTACATATTTATGGGGAGTCACATTTTAATGTCCTCTTTTATTATATTGTACTGTAAGGCCACAGTCCTATGGACTTTCTGCATGCCTTATATGTGCCTACGAAGCCCTTGGGTTTCTTAGTTTTTCTTTGACACTTTTATCACTCACTAATAGTCTGTTCTCTTTCAGAGCACCCAGCTTGAAATGGAAACAGCCCGAGCTACCCTCAAGATCTGGGTTGGCGGGTTCGCCCGCAACGTGAAGGCCAGACAGCCATATGTTCTTTCTGAGGAATGGTGTTCCCTCCTCTACCCCAATGCTAAAACATCAGCTGCGGTCCCCAAAGCGCTAGCGGACACGATCATCGAGAGCATTGCTTCTCTTTTTCTGGCCCCGGACCAAGGGGAGACGGGCGCCACCCTAACTGAGGACGTCGCTACCCTCGACCTTGATGTGGAGCCCATGGCTCTGGATGATCCCGACGCAGGTAGGGACGTAGGTGAGTCAGGTGGTTCCCGGGCTGGGATTCCTCTCCTTAGCCCGGCTTTCTCTTCTACTTCGGACCAATCTTCCTTTTGCGGTTTTCCTGAGGCAACCAGGACTGATCTCAGCTCCCGACCCGTTCCACCCAAAGTGAAGGCTCCTCACAAGTCTTTATATAGAACCCACAAATCTTCCCAAGTCCACAACCCTTCGAGATCGTCGCCCTCGGAGTCTAAATCCTCCTCCACCAGAGTTTCTCAAGACCCAATTGCTGTGCCCTCAACCTCTCAAGAGGTAGTCTCTGTTCCGGCACCTGTTCCCCCCCAGGCGGGATCATTTAACATGGAGGAATTTTCTGACAAACTGTTTGCTTGTTTTGAGTCGATACTATCGTCTCATATGAAGCAATCACACGAGAGGATAGCTTCTGTGGAGAGCCTAGTCCAAGGCCTCATGAGTTCGGGGCTACCACCTCCTCAACAGCAGTACCCCATTCCCGACACCTCCAAGCTTCCTCCTTTCAATAAGAATAACCCTTGGAGGTTAGCATTGCATGCCCCCTTTTCGGAGGGTATGCTGTCAATAGAGGGTTTCGGTACACGGCCTCTTACTGACTACGAATTCTACCCGCCGGGTCTTGAATTCCCCTTCTCCGGCTACGCTCGCCTCACAGAAGAAGCTCTGATCCGTTTAGATAAGGTTCCAAAGGAAACTGTCATTTTTCCTAAAGAACAGGCACAGTCTGTCTTGGTTCGCCTGTTCCATGAGTGGCAATGTTTGAACACCATGATTACAGCCCACAAGAGTTCGTACACTATGTTTGTGGCCGACGACCAAACCCCTACACCATGTGCGACCAAGATTCTGGAGTCGGTCTTCCAGGCTATCAAAGATGAGAAGCCTTTACCAAAACTCAGGGAGACCGACTTAACCTCCCTCCTCTTTCCGGGGGACAATGAATGTTGGCGGAATGCCCCAGCTACCTTTTCAGTAGGTAAGTTGAGCCCGGACTGTGCCTCGGCGCAGTTCAGCGAACGGCTTCCCAAACTCCCAGAGTCTCTACTTAAATTAGAATTTGATTCTAGGTGCAGATTCGGCAGATCTCTCAATTCGGTCACCCTTTCCGAGTTGGCCGTTGCCACTTACAACGAGGAGGACCTCCTTAAGGCCCTCACTAAGTCGTTACTGCAAAACTTCATGGCTGACGCCTATGATTTTGCAAGCGCCAGGACCCGTTGTCGACGACACGTCCTCTCTGAAGCCACCATTAGGCACGAGCCTAATAAGCTCATCAAAGCTCCGGTCTGGGGCCCAGATCTTTTCCCGGAGGATTTGGTTAACTCGGTCCTTAGTGAGGCAGCTAGGGCCAACCAAAGCCTCAAAGTTAGGTGGGGCCTCGTCCCAAAGAGGAGATATGAGCCGACTGGTACCCCAATCCGAGGTAGGAAGAGACTGAGGCCTTTCCACTCTTCCCAATTCAGGGTTCAAATGGCTCCCCAAGGCCCCCAGCCTTCTACATCAAAGGGCCAGCAGCAAGAGCCATATGTCCTGGTCCCTCAGTCTCAAATCGCCTCCACGTCCTTCTCCCCCGCCTTTAACCCCATTTATGAGGCTCAGACCTCCTTCCGTGGCTACCAGCGTCACAGAGGTGCCAGGGGTACCTTTCTCGCCCGAGGTAGCGGAAGGGGTTACCACCGGGGAAAGTCTACCCGTGGAAGCAGAGGAGGCAAATCATCCTCCACCCAATGAGACAACGCAGGTAGGAGGGAGACTGTACCTTTTTCGAGACCGTTGGAAGTTCAGCGATTGGGCTTCCAGCATTATCTCCAAAGGACTGGGGTGGAGCTGGATACAGGGACCTCCTCCACCGAACAGCTTTTACCAATTGCCAACAGAAGAACTATGTTCCTTCACGACAGATCTGCTACAAAAGAATGCGATCCAAAGCATACGTCGCTTAAGATTTCAAGGGCGCTTGTTCAGCGTGCCAAAGAAAGGCTCAGACAAACGAAGGGTAATCCTGGACCTGTCTCGTTTAAATTCCTTCATTCGTTGCGACAAATTCCATATGCTTACCGTCTCGCAGGTGCGGACCTTACTTCCCCGTGGGGCCGTCACCACCTCCATCGATCTTACCGATGCCTACTATCACGTTCCAATAGCAAGGCATTTTCGTCCTTTTCTTGGCTTCAAGCTAGGCAAACAAGCCTACGCATTCAAAGTGATACCGTTCGGGCTCAACGTGGCACCCAGAATCTTCACCAAACTAGCAGAGACAGTCATTCAAGAGCTTCGCACTCAGGGAATACAGGTAGTGGCCTATCTAGACGATTGGCTAATCTGGTCAGACAATGCCCAGAATTGCCGCGTAGCAACAAACAAAGTCCTCACCTTCCTTCGTCAACTGGGATTCCAAGTCAACTTCGGAAAATCCCGCCTGGTCCCGGAGACCAAGTTTCAATGGCTGGGTCTACAATGGGACCTATGCTCCCATACGCTGTGCCTCCCCAAAGCCAAAAGGAAAGAGATTGCGAGGAAGACGAGGCAATTTCTCAGGGAGAAGTTGACCTCCAGAAAGAACCAAGAGAGGATCCTAGGTTCCTTGCAGTTCGCCTCCGTGACAGACATCGTCCTACGGTCCAAACTCAAGGACATAAACAGAGTGTGGAGATCCAGAGCAACCGCAAAACGCCGCGACAGACGTGCCCGCCTTCCCCCACTCCTGAAGAAGAGTCTACAGCCTTGGACGAAGATCAAGAATCTTTCCAAGTCAGTTCCCTTACAACATCCGGTCCCGGGACTCGTCGTTCACACAGACGCCTCCTTAACAGGGTGGGGAGGTTACTCCCAGCACAAGAAAGTCCAAGGGTTATGGTCATCAGTCTTCCGACACATGCACATCAACGTCCTCGAGGCCATGGCAGTCTTCCTCACTTTAAAACGTCTCAATCCAGCCAAGAATCTCCATATCAGACTGGTTCTCGACAGTGCAGTCATAGTTCACTGCCTCAACAGAGGAGGCTCCAGATCAGCCCAAATAAACCACGTCATGTTGCAGATTTTCTCCATGGTGGCAATGCACAAGTGGCACCTGTCAGCAGTCCATCTAGCAGGAGTCCGGAATGTGGTAGCGGACTCACTTTCCCGGACGACTCCGCTAGAGTCGGAATGGTCACTAGACCATCGATCCTTCCAGTGTATACTATCTCAAGTCCCGGGTCTCCAGGTGGATCTGTTTGCGACGGAATTCAATCGCAAACTAGAATGTTACGTAGCCCCCAACCTGGACCCTCAGGCTTATGCCACGGACTCTATGATTACAGATTGGAATACCTGGAAGACGATTTATCTGTTTCCTCCGGTGAATCTCCTGCTGAAAGTTCTGCACAAACTCAGATCCTTCAAAGGTCGAGTGGCTCTCGTAGCCCCCAACTGGCCCAAGAGCAATTGGTTCCCCTTGTTGCTATAGCTAGGTCTCAGCCCCCGGCGGATTCCCAATCCGTTGCTCACACAGACAGTACAAACTCGCAATGTGTTCGCTTCCTCAAGGATTCTGAATGCCCTAACTTTATGGACTTAATGAAGTTCGCAGCCCAACGAGGTGCGAGCATCGATTCTTCGAATACTATTTTCCTGGAATCTGACAAAAGGGAATCTACTCTCCGACAATATGACTCAACTGTCAAGAAATTAGCTAAGTTCTTGAGAGATTCCCAGGTTGAGAAAATGACATTGAACCTAACTGTGACATTCTTCCGGACCCTCTTCGAATCAGGTCTGGCAGCCAGTACCATTACTACAATTAAGTCAGCCTTGAAAAAGATCTTCCATATTGGTTTTGGCATTGATTTAACGGATTCATATTTCTCATCCATTCCGAAAGCTTGTGCCAGGCTAAAACCTTCCACTCGCCCTAGCGCAGTTTCCTGGTTTTTAAACGATGTTCTTAAACTGGCCTCTGACACTCCAAATGAATCCTGTAACTATATGGCATTATTAAGAAAGTCACTTTTCCTTTTTAGCCTCGCCTCTGGCTCCAGAATCTCAGAATTGTCAGCTTTATCTAGAGACCCAGGTCACATAGAGTTTCTCCCTTCCGGTGAGGTCCTTCTCTCCCCTAACAAAGTGTTCCTGGCTAAAAATGAGGATCCCCAGAACAGGTGGTCCCCCTGGAAGATTGTTCCACTTCCTAGGGATCCATCCCTGTGTCCAGTTACCACCCTGAAATCCTACTTAAGTAGAACTTCCAGTACAACCACAGGGCCCTTATTTATTAGAGAGCACGGAGGAACTATTACCCTTAAGGGAATCAGGCAACAAATTCTTTATTTTATTAAACAAGCTAATCCTGAATCATTCCCACATGTCCATGATATTCGGGCTGTGGCTACCTCAATTAATTTTTTCCACCATATGAAATTTGATGAGCTCTCAAAATATACCGGTTGGAAGTCCCCTAAAGTTTTCAAGCGCCACTACCTAAAACCTTTAGAAGCTCTTAGATTTGCCACAGTAGCTGCGGGGAATGTAGTTCCTCCCGAGGGTACTGAGTCCTAATCACAAAGTCTTGCTCTGTCCTCTTTCCCTCCTGCCTGGCTTACCTGTTGTTCCTACCTGTTTTATTTACCATGATGTATTATTTATTATTCAATTGATCGATTTCACGAATTATTTTGATTTCACTTGTTTTTTAAATCCCCGAGCTGATCTTCCTTTGTTATGTTAATTATTTATATCTATGATTGTATGCTTTACTGCATTTTGCTTACCAAGCTGTATTAACATTATTCATACCTGTTGACTTTCCCTTCGGGTTTCATTTTGTTTATGTATCATGTCTAATTGTCTCTGTCTTTTATGTGTTGATCTGTTTACGGGTTTCCATGTCCCTCTTTTTTTATATTAATATTCATCAGCTATATTAATTTTGTGTTATTCTCTCCAGGTAGTTAGCCTTATTGGGTCCCCATTCTCTGGTACGATTTCACTGGGCGACACGGGTCGGAGCCCAGTAAAGGGATTTTGACGAAGGAAAAATCTATTTCTGGGCGAGAGACCCGTGTCCTCCAGTGAACCCGCCCGTCCCTCCCTAATTGGGCCCCAATCTGGGGTGCTATAAGGAGTGACGTCACTGGCGTGGGTTGGTTAGTAGTAGTACGAGGTTGAACGGCGCCTCACTGTTCGGGGATTTTGACAGGAGACATCTAAATGGTGCGAGGCCTCTGGTTTTGATTTATCGCGCCCCAGTATTATATCGACACCTTATACAGGTGAGCGAGCTGGGTTCAACCTGGCATTCCCATGCAATTTTTTCTCTGGTAATATATAGCAGTTATATACCTTAGAAATGGTGCTATAGGAGCATTTCACTGGGCGACATGGGTCTCTCGCCCAGAAATAGATTTTTCCTTCGTCAAAATCCCTTTATGTTATTACATTTGTGTCTTTATTCATGAAACCGAAATTTGCATGACTTCATATTTTGTAG
>NC_090729.1:93890486-93985486 GCF_036898095.1 Palaemon carinicauda
CAAAAAGAGACCTAAGAGGATATCCAGACATCCTTTCATTAATGCTTGCGATAAGTCTCTCTGAGGGAGGTGATGTCGAATACCCTCCAGGTGAGAGGTTGTAAGGACACGACTGACCATGGTGAATCTCTCAGTGAGGTTAAATGAGCAGTTAGGGAAAGGAGAAAACAGTTCTCTCGATATCTCTGTAAGCAGGAATCTAGGTGCTATTCTACTTGCTGCCACTGTAGAACTATTAGGGTTGTCGACTAATCTGTCGATATCCTTGTAGATTGAGTGTCCTCATCAGAAAGAAGGGGTAGAAAAGCAAGGGAATTGGCCAGATGTCGGAAGATCTCTAAAAGAGGTGCAAGGTTACCCTGTACTGGTTAACAATACTCGAGAAGCTTCCGGACATGAGATGTCCTGGATTGATCTCTTGTTTGCAACTCCTGCCAGGATCAAGACTTAAATTATTACCTGATGGAGAGAAAGGTCACTCAAAACCCACTGAGTCCACCTAGTTAGAATGACTGCAAAGAAGTTTCTCTGCCCCACTGAATCGGGTTGCAGAGGACAATTGAGTTTTCTCAATTCTAACCTCATCTTCTAACGGCTAGACAGACAGTAATCGTACAAAGAATACCTTTGTCTCGGTGTTCTACGCCGGGGCCGAGAATACCATTTTTTGGGTCTACTATCACCATACAGTAGTGCTTTGATAAAAAGAAACAGTACAGTGTGACAAGAATGAGAGTTATTGAAAAAGATTAAAAGCCAGTAACATTGCACTCAAATACAGCAAAACGTATGTGGTATTGCCAACAGGTGTAGGAGCCTAGCTCAGAAGCCTCCCCAAATAGCATTGAATGTGGGGAAGGCAGAGGAGGTACCTGAATGCAGTAGTGCTACTGCATCTGGGGTCTGAAGGAGGACTACTCCTCTTACATGGCTCTGATAGCTCAAAAGGAATGCATGGGGTACTCGGAGGATAGGGGGATTACAGAAGGTACTTGGGTTGGTTCGGAGACCACATGCTAAACTGCCTTCACCCCTTCTGCAAACCAGAGAGCATCCTTCAAAAAGAAGGGGTGCCCGTTAAAGTGCTTGCGCGAGTGTTTCCCTCCCTTCTCAGGGGTAACAAGGAAAGGGGGAGCACAATCAGATGCCTGTTGTGTTCACCAAGGATGATCACTTTCATAGGAAGATGAACGTCGTGAACATGCGCACTCTCGCCAACTACCAAAGTAGGGCAAACAGGTAGAGTGGGGCGTGTCACCAAAGTGGCGATCCCCAGCAAGTGCGATTGCTGAACCACAAAATGGTGAGGCGAGGGTCGGAGAGCCCTTGTATATGTGTGCGCAGGTAAGGTGGTGAGCATCTGTGCTTGCTATCTCGCTGCCAAAGCATACCGCGACGGCGAGTGAGTGTGCGTTACTAAGGTAGTTCTTGCGAACTCACTGTGAGGTTGGTAATCGACTGAGATTGTGCACAGGCTTTCGTCGAGGAGGTCATCCACCGATCTCGTTAGTGCTCAGTGAATGGGTGCACAATGCTGTGCAGGACTCTCTCGTGAGAATAGGGTCTGTGCTTCCACGCACCGAACAGGCATGGCCAAAGGACTCTTACTCATCATGCAACCTACAGGAAGTTAGCTAGTAGCCTTATATGCTCCTACAGGAGGAGGCATTCGTTCGTAAAGAGGCGAGTAAGGCCGCAGGAGACAGGTTGTACAAGCAATTCTTTCAGGAGAAAACTACTCTTCCCTTCCGATTCCTCGGAAACTGGGACAGACTCTGGGCTACTTGGTCAGCCAACTGCCTAGTAAGGCAGCCAACTGCCTAGTAAGGCAGCCAGCATCACCCAGGGATTGTGTCTGTTGACATACCCCAAAAGGTTGGAAGGTTCAATTGAGAGGAACAAGGATCATTTGACTCTCAAGCAAAAAATCAACTCTAATCACAGTGCCCGAGAGTGCCTAGAGGTTGTTTAGCAGGTCAATATTTCAAGAGATTTGCTGTTGAGCCATGCGATTGGTTGCTAGCAACTTTTTCTGTAAAGGGTTGGTGAATCTTATCCTCCATCTGTCTTCGCTACAATGAGAGTTGGTTGTGTATGTCCACTTCCGGATTGGTAAACAACAGAGTCACCAGTAATCGCTAGCAGATAATGGCATTACAGTGAACCACCCAAGTTGATCAATGTCAGTCACACTTGTCAGAAAGGTAGTAGGTTGACCATGGCACCAACCACCCGTTCAGATACTACCGCTAGAGAGTTATTGAGTCCTTTGATTGGCCAGACAGTACTAAATTGGATCCCTCTCTCTAATTATGGCTAATTTTTCCTTTGCCTACACATACACTGAATAATCTGGCCTATTCTTTCCACATTCTCCTCTGTCCTCATACACCTAACAATACTGAGATTACCAAACAATTCTTCTTCTTACACAAGGGTTAACTACTGCATTTTGTTTAGTGACTACTTTTCTCTTGGAAAGGGTAGATGACAATTGGAAGCAATTTGTATTTTTCCTAACGATACAAACCTGTAGCTATTTCTAGGGGTATTACTTTCAGTGAAGCTGAAAGACAAGTCATTATATATTGAACGAGAGTTAACCACCCGGCCGCCAGTTAGCGGATTGGGGGAGTAGTAACTACCCCTCTCACTCACACACCTGGGCTGTCAGCCTCCCTTTGCTTGGATGTAGGACTTCAAGGGGGACTAGTGCTAGTGGGCCAATCTTTAAAAATAGCTACAGGTTTGTATCGTTAAGAAAAATACAAATTACGGCCTAATTTGTCATTTGTCCCGTCACTGCACACAAACCAACTTTATTTATAGGGTTGACTTACCCTTTAGGAAAGTGAAAGATCTTGCTAATCTGGATTTTTGGCTTGGACCCGGGGATTCCCCTTTATGTGTTTTGCACATAATGGATGGAAACCCTACACCTCGCTAAAACTGTGCTAGGCATGGTCTGCGGCCTCCTCAAGCTGTGTGTTTGTGATACTAGCAGTGTGACTGTCAATTTGAGAGTTCTTTCGAGTCATAGGAATCTTCCAAGGTTACCAAGACATTCCCAATACCCTCCTCAAAAGGGTATGGGGACAACAGTATTGACACAATACCAGGTTACACAAGGGAACAATGGTTTACCTGCAGTTGGTTGAGGTCAGCTTTGCAGAGGATCCTGGGTTCTGATTTCCTCAAGAGAGAGGAGGATGAAAAGAATTCTTAATGATGGATTCAGACTATTCCTGGATAACCAATGCCCTCAATCCCCAGCTACTTGTCCATCAAGGTGCCTGAGGTGCTAAACCTGTTGTTGTGCAGCCACTATAGGAACAATGGAAAATGTTTCCAGGCTCCTGTGTGTTACATCTTACAAATAGTGGGCGGTGAAGGTCGTCTAACACTTCCACACACCCGCCTGTAGAACCTGCACCACAGGGTAGTTTTGTTTGAACGCCATGGACATAGCAATGCCCACGAAGTCATGAGATCTGGGTCAACGTGCTAGAGGAGGATCAGGATTCGGTGCCAGTTCAATGACCTTGCCAATCCAGGGAGAGATGGTGTTCTTTGTGATCCTCCTCTTGACCTTCCCAGTGATAACGAAGAGGGCTGGTACACGGGGGCAAGCTGCTGATGTTCTTTTGAGGTAACACCTCAAACTCCTTACTGGACATAGTAACAGTTGATCTGGATCATCGGTTACAGAACGGAGACTCATTATCCCAAAGGAATCGAATCTAGGATCCGCTACCCCTGGATTTTGAATCTTTCCAACAAACTCAGGGACGAAGCTGAGACTTACCTCTCCCCATCCCCTTGAAGGGCGATGTCATACAAGAGACCACGAAGTTCGCTAACTCTTTTGGCCGAAGCCTAGGCGAATAGGAACACCATCTTCAAAGTAAGGTGGCGATCTGTTACCTGGTGTAATGGTTCATAGGGAGGACCCTTCAGGGACAGAAGGACCCAAACCACTTTCCATGGAGGAGGTCTCACTTTTGAATGGGGACAGGTAAGTTCATAACTTTGTATGAGGAGAGAAAGCTCCGGCGAAGAAGAAACACTTACTCCTTTCAGCTTAAAGGCAAGACTCATGACTGAGCAGTAACATTTTACTGCCGAAACCGAGAAGAGCATTTCCTCTAGCAGGTGCACAAGGAACCTTTAAAACTAAAGGATTATTGGAATTAAAAACTTCTAAAGCTCGTAGGGCACTTCTTGCATCGCTAAAAATGGTAAAATTGCCCTCATCTTTTAACGCTATTTTCTCAATAGCGCTTAGTATGCCATATAGTTTGGCAGTAAATATAGAAGATGCTAGAGGAGGATAACCTCTACAATTAAAAGCACTACTATATATTCCAAATCCAGTGCCAGCATCAGGTTTGGAACCATCAGTATATATAAAAGTTGATTCCCTGTGTTCTTCAACGTTCCATAAGGAGCAACCTGGCTTCGTAGTCAGCTATGTTCTTTTTTAAAGCAAAAAAATATTTAGAAGATTTATCCGGTAATTTCCAAGGAGGAGTTGGTGATATCCTACATGGGAGCATTTTATTTCTACAGTACTTATATCTAGACTGTCAAAAAATGTTTTTACCCAGAAACAATAAGATTGCAGAGATTTTGAAAGCAAATAAAAATATCTATAATGCCTTACAAGGTTTGCAGTCTGACAAGCTAAAGATTCAGGGAGTCTTTGCAACCTAAACCAATACCGAACAATAGAAGACTCCGGTAAATGTCTAAACGTAACTCTCTAGCATCAACAAGGAGGCTTGGGATAGGCGAAGTTCTAAAGGCTCCTGTGGACAATCTGATACAAGCATGGTGTATAGAATCTAAAACTTTTAATCAGCTTGGGGTGGCTGAGGAGTATTTTTCACAATCATAACTAATTTTTGAAAAAAATCAAGACTTTGAATAATTCTAAAAGAATTTTGCGGTCTGCCCCCATAATGTATGGGACAAAACTTTTAAAAGATTCAGTCTCAAGGCATTTTACTTTCAAGTGGGGGAACCCATGTAAGCTTATAATCAAATATCAATCCTAGAAATCTAGCTTCACTTACACATGGGATTCGTTGACCTTTGATTTATACATCCGGGTCTGGATGTACTCCCAAAACACGACAATGGACAACAGTTTTACTTGTCGAAAACTTAAATCCATTCATATCGGCCCACTGAATAATTTTGTCAATTAAGAGTTGTAGTTTTCTCTCAACCATTGCCATTCTAGCTCCAGCAAATTTTATGGAGAGATCATCCACAAACAGTGTTGAGAGAATATCCCTAGGAGTGACAGGATATCCAATTAATTGCTAGTGCAAATAGGGTTACAGTCAGCACACCACCCTGAGGAAGTCCCTCTTCCTGACATTTCATCTCTGATAGAGCTTCCCCAACTCTCACTTGAAAAACTCTATGTGAAAGAAATGACTGAATAAACAGTGGAAGCTCTCCTCTTAATCCAGTTTCATGAATGGTTTAAAGTATACCATAGCTCCATGCAATATCATATGTCTTTTCAAGGTAAAAAGAATACTGTTACGTGGTGCTATTTGGAAGCAAAGGTTTCACAAATCGAGGATTCCAGTCATATCAACACATTAGTTGTTGAGTGCATTTTTTTAAATCCACACTGGATACGAGATAAAATGCCCTTCTTTTCCAGATACCACATCAGTCTTAAATTGACCATCTTCTCCACGATCTTATATAAACAAGATGTTAATGCAATAGGTCAGTAGTTTGCTGCTAAGAACTTATCCTTACCAGCTTTTAAAAATGCTAAAATAATTGCTAGTTCCCAAACACTTGGATAACTATGATCATGCCACCTATTATCATGCCATATTCTGTATCATTACAAGTAGCAAGTGCGAAATCAATTTTTCTTTCAGTAAAAGGAGAATTTCATGACTTCCCTTCCTGTTGCAACAAGATGTTAATGCAATAGGTCAGTATTGCTGCTAAGAACTTATCCTTACCTGCTTTTAAAAATGCTAAAATAATTGCTAGTTCCCAAACACTTGGATAACTATGATCATGCCACCTATTATCATGCCATATTCTGTATCATTACAAGTAGCAAGTGCGAAATCAATTTTTCTTTCAGTAAAAGGAGAATTTCATGACTCTTCCCTTCCTGTTGCAACAAGATGTTAATGCAATAGGTCAGTAGTTTGCTGCTAAGAACTTATCCTTACCGGCTTTTTAAAATGCTAAAATAATTGCTAGTTCCAAAACACTTGGATAACTATGATCATGCCATATTCTGTATCATTACAAGTAGCAAGTGCGGAATCAATTTTTCTTTCAGTAATAGGAGAATTTCATGACTCTTCCCTTCCTGTTGCAACAAGATGTTAATGCAATAGGTCAGTATTGCTGCTAAGAACTTATCCTTACCGGCTTTTAAAAATGCTAAAATAATTGCTAGTTCCCAAACACTTGGATAACTATGATCATGCCACCTATTATCATGCCATATTCTGTATCATTACAAGTAGCAAGTGCGAAATCAATTTTTCTTTCAGTAAAAGGAGAATTTCATGACTCTTCCCTTCCTGTTGCAACAAGATGTTAATGCAATAGGTCAGTATTGCTGCTAAGAACTTATCCTTACCGGCTTTTAAAAATGCTAAAATAACTGCTAGTTCCCAAACACTTGGATAACTATGATCATGCCATATTCTGTATCATTACAAGTAGCAAGTGCAAAATCAATTTTTCTTTCAGTAAAAGGAGAATTTCATGACTCTTCCCTTCCTGTTGCAACAAGATGTTAATGCAATAGGTCAGTAGTTTGCTGCTAAGAACTTATCCTTACCAGCTTTTAAAAATGCTAAAATAATTGCTAGTTCCCAAACACTTGGATAACTATGATCATGCCACCTATTATCATGCCATATTCTGTATCATCACAAGTAGCAAGTGCGAAATCAATTTTTCTTTCAGTAAAAGGAGAATTTCATGACTCTTCCCTTCCTGTTGCAACAAGATGTTAATGCAATGGGTCAGTATTGCTGCTAAGAACTTATCCTTACCGGCTTTTAAAAATGCTAAAATAATTGCTAGTTCCCAAACACTTGGATAACTATGATCATGCCATATTCTGTATCATTACAAGTAGCAAGTGCGAAATCAATTTTTCTTTCAGTAAAAGGAGAATTTCATGACTCTTCCCTTCCTGTTGCAACAAGATGTTAATGCAATAGGTCAGTATTGCTGCTAAGAACTTATCCTTACCGGCTTTTAAAAATGCTAAAATAATTGCTAGTTCCCAAACACTTGGATAACTATGATCATGCCATATTCTGTATCATTACAAGTAGCAAGTGCGAAATCAATTTTTCTTTCAGTAAAAGGAGAATTTCATGACTCTTCCCTTCCTGTTGCAACAAGATGTTAATGCAATAGGTCAGTAGTTTGCTGCTAAGAACTTATCCTTACCGGCTTTTAAAAATGCTAAAATAATTGCTAGTTCCCAAACACTTGGATAACTATGATCATGCCATATTCTGTATCATTACAAGTAGCAAGTGCGAAATCAATTTTTCTTTCAGTAAAAGGAGAATTTCATGACTCTTCCCTTCCTGTTGCAACAAGATGTTAATGCAATAGGTCAGTATTGCTGCTAAGAACTTATCCTTACCGGCTTTTAAAAATGCTAAAATAATTGCTAGTTCCCAAACACTTGGATGACTATGATCATGCCACCTATTATCATGCCATATTCTGTATCATTACAAGTAGCAAGTGCGAAATCAATTTTTCTTTCAGTAAAAGGAGAATTTCATGACTCTTCCCTTCCTGTTGCAACAAGATGTTAATGCAATAGGTCAGTAGTTTGCTGCTAAGAACTTATCCTTACCGGCTTTTAAAGATGCTAAAATAATTGCTAGTTCCCAAACACTTGGATAACTATGATCATGCCACCTATTATCATGCCATATTCTGTTAATACAGTGGTACTTCTAAATACGATCTTAATTCGTTCCAGAAACTGCTTCGTATGTTAAAACAATCGTATGTTGGAGCAAATATTCCCATAAGAATACACTGTAATTTGTATAATTCGTTCCACAACTGCGCAACTACACGACAAACCTGCAATTTTTTTGGATGGTATTTGTCGATGAAGTCAACCACGTCTTGATATTTTCCTAACATCTCTTTTGCTCTACCTCCTTGATCCCTTCCTCGTCATCACTCATGTGCTCCGACATAGCATGGAGTTCCTTGAGCTCTTCTGTAGTAAGTTCGTCGTGATGTTCGACAACGAGTTCCGTGATGTCATATGCGTCGAACTCCAGACCCATGGACTTGCCAAGGGAGACGATTCCCTCTACGTCTTCCGCTACACCCACCACGGGATCAGGTTCGGGGTCAAAACCCTCGAAATCTCGGGGAGAAACTGCATCAGGCCACAGCTTCTTCCAGGCAGAATTGAGGGTTCGTCGAGTTAATCCCACCCAAGCCTGATCTATGATCTTCAAGCAGTGCACGATGTTAAAGTGGCTTTTCCAAAACTCACGCAAAGTTAAGTTTGTGCTTTGCGTGACATTAAAGCACTGCTTGAATAGTTGCTTCTTTAAGTTTGAGATGACTTGCTAGTCCATGGGCTGGAGGATAGAGGTGGTATTCGGTAGAAGATACAGCACCTTTATGAACTTGAATTCTTTGAATATATCATCTTCGAGTCCGGGGGGGTGAGCGGGTGCATTGTCAAGGCATAGCAGGCACTTTAAAGGAAATTTCTGCTCATGAAGATACTTCTTCACAGAAGGACCGAAAACTTGGTTAACCCATTGGACAAAGAACTGCCTAGTGACCCAGGCCTTCGAGTTGGATCGCCAGAAAACATGAAGCTGGTCCTTATCCACATTCTGTGCCTTAAAGGCCCTAGGGTTCTCAGAATGGTAAACCAGTAAGGGATTGACTTTAAAGTCCCCGCTAGCATTGGCACATAGGGCAAGAGTCAACCGATCCTTCATTGGCTTATGCCCAGGCAATTTCTTCTCTTCGGCGGTGATGTAGGTTCGACTGGGCATCTTCTTCCAAAACAGCCCGGTTTCATCACAATTAAACACCTGCTGCTCTACGTAGCCTTCTTCCTGCACAGTTCTTTCAAAGCTCTTCACAAAGTCAGCTGCAGCCTTTGTGTCTGCACTAGCAGCCTCTCCGTGGCGAACAACTGAATGAATCCCGGACCGTTTCTTAAATTTCTCAAACCAGCCACGAGATGCCTTGAAACTGTCTGAGGAAGGTTCGGTTGAACTCTCCCCAGCATCACCCCCAGAGTTCGCCTCCTTCAAGTACGTGAAGATGGCGTGCGCCTTCTCGCAGATGATAGTTTCGGTGATGGTGTCGCCAACAATCTCTCTGTCCTTGATCCAGATTAGCAGAAGTCGTTCCATCTCTTCTATGATAGGGCTACGACGTTTTGAGATTATGGTGATCCCCTTAGAAGGTTTCACTGCTTTAATGGCTTCTTTCTGTTTCAAGATTGTTGAGATCGTCGACATATTTCGGCCATATTCTTTTGCAAGTTCACTAACGCGGATGCCACGCTCATGGTTTTCAATAATTTCTTGCTTTACTTCTAAAGAAAGCATTTCCTTCTTCCTTCTCTCACCACTTCCACTACCACTTGCAAAACTAAGCCTTTTAGGACCCATGCTTTACGTAAAAAACCGTAAAAGGATGTACCCAAAAAATCACGATTAAAATACAGTTACTGTAATAGCAGAACACACAGCGCACAACCACACAAAGCCGACGAGAACAAAGGAATGACTCAAGCCACGCTAATTGAGGGTCCCTCCGAGGTCGAAGTGCTGCCTTCTATCGGCGGAAATATAAAATACATCCGGCGCTATGAGTACCGTCTACGCGTACGGGTATTGTTTATTTCGGGTATCGAAAAAAAATTCGGGTGTAGAGTAGGAATGTGTTCGAAATGTACTTCGCGTGTTGAAAAATTCGGATACAACCGGTACGACGAAAATTGCTTACTTCGTGTGTCGAAATAAAATTCGGGTGTAGAGTCGACAAATTGCTAAAAATTTACTTCGGATGTTGGAAAATTCGGATGTAGATACGTCCGTGTGTAGAGGTTCCACTGTATCAGCGAATCTGAATTCCTTTATTAACTAAAACAAATATTGATACAAACACACTCGTGTGCGTATGCACAAACACACACACACGCAGGAGGAGACATGATTGGCGAGGAGGTAGAGATGGTGACTGCGATAACGTACCGTAACTTACACTACAGAAACTTTAATCGAACTTAGCTTATTTATTTATTATTTTTTTTTATATTTCATATTTTTTACATTTTTTTTTCTTTTGATTTTTAATTTTCATTACTTTCAGTGACGAGTTACGGTACGCTGTCGCAGTCACCATCTCTACCTCCTCCCCTACCGTCTGTTTCTTACTGCGTAGCAATTCTTGCACCTGTGTGTGTGTTTATGCATACACACACGAGTGTGTTTGTATCAATATTTGTTTTGGTTAATAAAGGAATTCAGATTAGCTGTTATTACTTTCTTAGTTACATTTAATTGTTTTTCAACTCATTGACGCTGTTAAAAATCATATGTACTGTAAACACATTTTTGTTTAATCTCTCTCTCTCTCTCGTAAAAAAAATAATAGACGTCTCTAACACTCTAACAGCGAAGAAGAACGAGAGAGAGAGAGAGAGAGAGAGAGAGAGAGAGAGAGAGAGAGAGAGAGAGAGAGAGAGAAAGAGAGAGAGAGAGAGAGAGAGAGAGAGAGAGAGATTTTATTTAAAGAACATGTTAATGCTATGTTTAGAGAGAAACAGAAAAAGAGAGAAGACTCTTTTAAAAGAGCTTGTTAATGCTATCTTGGTTTTCTTTGCTTCACTTTTTTCTTTCTTTCTGTTCATCACGCTGGCTCTTCTCACAAATGATCATTGCCAACAATCTCTTTGTCCTTTATCGCTATCAACAAAAGACGTTCTATCTCTTCCAGGGTATTGCTACGATGTCTTGTAATAATGGTGATCCCCTTCGATGGTTTATCTGCTTGAATGGCTGCCTTCTGCTTGATGATCGTCAAGATCATAGGCCTATTCCGGCCATATTGTTTAGCCATATCACTCACATGCAAACTGCTCTCATGTTTTTCTATAATTTCTTGCTTCAATTCTAATGAAAGAATTGCCTTCTTCCTTTTCTCACCACTACCTGTACTGAAACTTAGCTTCTTAGGCACCATGATTATAGGTAAAATCAAAAAGGAAATGTGAGAAAAGGAAGAAAATAAGCACTGTTAATAACAGACCAAACAGAGGACAACCACACGATACACACAAGAACAAAGAACTGAGCACTCGACGCTCAATGGCGTCCCTCTTACGTGCTGCCATCTACCGGCGTAAACAAGATTTTTCATCGTATGTTGGAGCATTACTTCGGGTGTCGAAACAGAAATTTGGTGGAATTTTACTTCGTATGTTGGAAAATTTGTATGTTAGGACAATCGTATGTAGAGGTTCCACTGTAATGCTTAAAATAAATTTGTATTTTTGGGCTCAAGCCATGGCGTCCTGATGGAAGGTTCCTGTTTGGTAGCTTCCTTGGGTATAAGACTACTAAGATATTCCCAGAGAATTTAACCACAGGTTATCACAGAATTCTAACTTCTGGAGCGAGTATCTCAAAGGTTTCCCTTTAAGACATCGTAATACAACAGGGGACACGCATGTCTGAACGTGCCACATAGCTATCTCCACCCCGAACAGAGTTAATGCTTCGGTGTGTAAGGGCTGAGAATAGCTGGGAGCCGTTCCACAGCTAATCTCACTCGTGGCTACTACTGATACTCGAGACGTAAACAAACGGACGCCATTGCTCTAATGACGTCACGCGCGTCTCCATCCTTTGTTTAGTAGCTGCCCTACTTAGACGGATTTTCCCTTGTGTTAACTTTATCGCTTTGCATCTTCGCTATGTCGTTACCTTCAGCCTCGCCTTCTTCTGGAAAGTTGAGTACAAGGTTCCAGTATTGTTTAATTAAGCTCTGGCCGTAAAGTAAATATTATTTTGCGAAATAATTGATGTTTTGTGGCAGAGCTGTGCCTCTACCGGACCCGCCATTTTATGGCGTCGTTGTTGTTTTGCATGTCTTATTTAGTTAGCCACAACAACGCTTCCGGCATTATATACTAATCGAATACATTAGTTTATTTAGTCTTCATAGCTAGGAACTTTTATATCGTGTTTAGACGCTTTTTATCGGTCATCGATTGACCTTATACCAGTCGGCTACTATAGCCCCCAGGCCAGGAGCCTACATACAAGTGTTCATGCATGATTTATTAGTGATCCTAGACTAAGTTATGAAGATAGTGGCATTATTAATTTACAATACTTTTGACTAGTGATGCAAATGTTTTCGCCTTCAGGGACCATATAGGGGATAGGCTAGTCAGTGATTCTTTCTAGCCTAACCTAACCTTAGGACCCCTATATGCTTCCTTCATCCCCTGCCTTGGCATTCCCTCTATTTAGCCTTGATCCCTTTTCTGAGTAAAGGGATTAATTGTCTAATAGAGTATATATTATCGCCTCTCAGTCCTCCCTAAAGGAATGAACCCCCTTTAGGATTGCGTCTGAGAGTGAGGTTAGGCTAGCCTACCTCTATGGCTAGGATAGTCTATGACTTCCCTGCGATAGCGATATGTCTTCTTCCTTACCTAGTTCAGGACTTTTAGCCCTGCTCTAGGTCGGGTTAGGAAGGTTTCTCTGTTCCATGCTGAAACTGTACTCTTGCACCGTTTTAGCCGATCAGCCTGATCTTAGGTTAGGGAGTGTCCTCCCTTCCCTTAGTGGCCGCTCTGGTACAGAAACCCTTCCTGGGAAGACCTCTCTCTTCTCCCTCCCCACCTATCTCTTGTATAGCCTAGCCTATGCTTAGGTTAGTTTATACTCATCTGTCCCCTGTCCTACAAATCCTCCTTAGGGTGGATGAGTAGGGCTACCCGAGCTTCCCTGTGCAGTCCGCTCTGGTACATATACCTTCATAGTGTCCTATAAGGTTAGTTACTAGTGTAGTTCTGCATAGGGGAGTCTCCCCCCCCCCTCTTGGGTGTTCCCTAGCCCTCCCTTGGGCTACCTGCTCCCGGTCCCTAGTGACCCCTGCTTATGGATGTTAGAGCCTGTCTCTATCATGGGTATACCCTCTCAGGGAGGGGGAGGGATGTCTGGAACCCTGACGGTACTTCCTGCATTCCTTCCCCCCTCCCCCTGTCTCTCTATCTATCCGGGTGCCGGTCTCTTGCCGCCTCTACTGTCGGCAATACCTGCCTCCCTCTTGGTGACTTCCCTACCCTTGCCGCCAGCCCCCCGTGTACCGAGGGACTGCCGGCTGCCGCCGGCTACTACCGGCGGCTCTCCTACTCCTATCTAATCGTCCGCTTGCCGGTCGATCACCGGAGTGCCGGCATATACTGCCGGCAACCCGATACTACCTGTACCATCCTTATCCCAGTCACCAACCTGGCATCCTCCGGCTGCCGGAGCCGCCGCTCTTTGCCGGCGTGCCGCCGTTGTGCCGGCGGCCGCCATCCTGGTATCTAACTGACTTTTGAAAATTGTCTGTTCTAATGCCAGAATCTATGCTGGAGCGAGCTCCAGCATGCCGGCGGCTTGCCGGATGCCCCGGAGGCGTCAAGAATACTTGCACCCCCTCTCTGTAGCTATCATAAGACTAAGATAGCCCTAAATAGCAAATAGATAAGCTGCTTTGCTTTTAAGATCAGTACCTAGTACTGCTTTATTAGTGATCATGCTGTCTCTTTGCATTCTTCTAATTCCAGCATGCTATGTGCATCTTAGCACGGCTGGTTGCCAGAAGCAGTTACCTTTATGAGGCCTTCTGGCTCTTAACTGGGAACCGAATGAATTCGATCCCAACCTTGTCCTTGGCTTTCCATGGAGTTCCAATATAATGGGAATCCTAGGAAACTATATCCAATGATCTCGGTCATTTGGATTATCCCAGGACCAAGCTTATGGTAACCAGCCGGGCGAGATGCATGGAGCGTGTTCTCCTTTACTGTTTTCATTCTCTATGCATCACACCTTCTTTAAGTTAAAATTAATGATTAATATTAACTTAATTTAAGAGCCATTCCTATGACTCCCCCATACTCATTTTCTCTTTCTTCCACAGGAGGAGCAGATGAAGTGTGACTTCGCCTTCTGCGCTGTGAAACGCCCGCAGTTTTACGGGCATACGGCTTGTAGGACTCACGCCCCTTGTGCAGACAAGAAAGGGGATTTGAAGTTCTGGAATCCACTGGATTGTACGGTCTGCCAGGCCCACCTAGTTGAGGCCTTCCATAACCCTCCCTCAGCGGAGGTTAGAGACATTTCTCGTGAAAAGCTGCGCAAGTGGGTGCGTGGCTTTCAGAAAAATGCTACCGGACCGTACCTGGCCACCGAAGAACTGAGGTCCCTGTTGTTCCCAAAGGCCTCTCCTGACTCAGTGGTTCCGAAAGACGCAATCCCCACTGTCCAAATTACGGTGGAACCTGATGTGGTCATGGCTCAGTCCATGCATGAGTGTCGTTTAGATTCCGAGGATGATGAGCAGATCTCTGACGTCTCGGAAGACACGGAGAAGACGCTTATGGCTCAAGGAGCCGAAGAGGACGAAGACAAGGTGGAATACACCGAGTCGGAGCTTGGAGCTCCTCCCTCATCCATCCCTCCGCCTACTCCTACACCGACGGATGTGTCCATTCCGTCTACCTCCTCGACCCCGGATCCCTCTTCGTCTACCCAAGAACTGATCCGGCTGATTAGAGCTGTCATGGACGACAGACTGAAGGAGAACCAGGAGTCCATCAGGTCAATGATTGGATCCAGAGAACCGAAGAAGATTTCGGTTAAGGATCTCCCAGCTTGCTCTCATGCCAACCCGTGGAGGTATGCAGAGCATATGGTTATTGCGACCGGCAGGATCTTTGTTAGTGACAAGATTGGCACGGTCCCGTTGGAAGACGTGGAGTTCTTCCCAAACTTCGAGGCCTACCCGGACTGTTACGTCCGGCTTCGTTCCGAACCTGCCTCGAAGGAGGAGACCGAACCTAAGGAAGAGATAGTGTTCGATCTCGCAAAGGCCCAGGCTATGCTAGCCTCCGCATTTAAGAGCAGGGGCTTTACCTGCTCTAAGCTTCCTGCCTTGAGCAAGAAGCATCCTACATATGTCGCACCTGACACTGCGGTTCTTCCTTTCTTGGAAAAGGCCTTAGCCGCATGCCTTAAAGCGGCGGAAGAAGGAAAACCCTGCCCTGCACTGGAGGAGTGCAGACCCTTCTCCATCGTGACACCCCCTGACACTAGACAATGGAAAGATGTTCAACATACTTTCGTCGTGGGTAGGCTCGATCCTGACGTCGCCGGACGTCAGTTTAATGAGGACCTCCCTAAGCTCAATGATCACCTCCTTCGCCGGGAACAAGACACGAAGGAGAGGCTTGCGGCATCTCTTTCTCATCAAGTCCAACTTGAAGTTATGGCCTGTGACACAAGAGTACCTGATCACTACATGGTACTAGCCAAATCCCACTTACTTACAGTAATGAAGGACTTGTACCATTTCATAAAGGCTCGTAGAGCCTGTCGTGAATTCGTGTTTGTCGGTGCCACCGTGAAACACGAACCCCGGAGGCTGATTTCCTCCAACATCTGGGGAAAGCACCTGTTTCCTTCTGACCTTGTCAAGGAAATAACTGACAGAGCCGCCACGGAGAATAGGAACCTTCTCCACAAGTGGGGCATGTCCAGAAAAAGGAAACCCTCTCAGGACGATGGACCTCAGCCTAAGAGGAAACCACAGAAGCCAAAACCCCAGCAACGTCAACAACGACGTCAGTTTCCGGGACCCGCTACCTCCCAAGTGGTTGCCCAACCACAGCAGACCTTTCAATTGGTCCCCCAACCGGTGTTGTCACAGTCACCGGTCTTCACCCCTGCCTTTGAGCAACCATCCACTACCTTTCATGCCAAAGGTAGAGGCTCGTCCAGGGGTGCAAGCAGAGACGCATCTCGTCGTCCCTCCAGAGGTAGAGGAGGAAAGGGAGCTAGCGGCCGAGGCAACAAGTCCTCGGGACACCAGAAGCAATGAAGTGCTTCCGGTGGGAGGAAGACTCCGCCAATTCCAGGATCGTTGGACCTTCGATCCCTGGGCACACAGCATCATCAAGAACGGTCTAGGCTGGAGTTGGGTGCAACCACCCCCAATCTTCCAGCGGTTCTTCCAACAATCGACCCCCATTCTGGAAGAATATGTTCTAGACCTCTTGAACAAGAAGGTGATAAGGAAGGTAAAGTCCACCAGGTTCCAAGGGAGACTGTTTTGCGTTCCCAAGAAGGACTCAGACAAGCTCAGAGTCATTCTGGACTTATCCCCCCTCAACAAGTTCATAGAGAACAACAAATTCAAGATGCTGACGCTTCAACAAATAAGGACCCTTCTGCCTCAAGGTTCCTACACGGTCTCTATAGACCTGGCGGATGCCTACTGGCACATTCCAATGAACCATCACGCTTCCTCCTACCTAGGATTTCGACTCCAAAGGAAAAGCTACGCCTTCCGGGCCATGCCATTCGGCCTCAATGTGGCCCCTCGGATCTTCACAAAGCTGGGGGATGCCATAGTACAACAGCTCCGCCTAAGAAACGTCCAGGTGATGGCCTACCTCGACGACTGGCTAGTTTGGGCTCCATCGCCCGAAGAGTGTGCAAAGTCTTGCAACGAAGTTACCCAGTACCTAGAACACCTGGGATTCAAGATCAACGAGAAGAAATCTCGCCTCTCTCCAGCTCAGAAGTTTCAGTGGTTGGGAATCCACTGGAATCTTCAGTCACACCGCCTTTCCATCCCCCAGAAGAAAAGGAAGGAAATAGCAGGGTCTGTCAAGCGACTACTGAAATCCAAACGCATTTCAAGACGACAGCAGGAACGAGTTCTAGGCTCTCTACAATTCGCCTCAGTGACAAACCCAGTGCTTCGCGCACAGCTAAAGGATGCCGCGGGAGTCTGGAGACGATCGGCATCCATCGCTCGAAGAGACCTCAAGAGACGGCTTCCAAACAGACTTCGACGCCTCCTAAAGCCGTGGTCGGAAGCAAAGGCCCTGAAAAGGTCCATTCCTCTCCAACACCCCCCTCCATCACTCAACATCCACACGGATGCCTCACTGGAAGGCTGGGGAGGTCACTCCCACCTGAAACAAGCTCAAGGGACCTGGTCTCCACTATTCAAGACGTTCCACATAAACATCTTGGAGGCCATGGCGGTCCTTCTTACTCTGAAGAAGTTATCCCCGCCGCCCTCGATCCACATCCGTCTAACCCTAGACAACTCGGTGGTAGTTCGTTGTCTCAATCGCCAGGGCTCAAGATCGCCCCAGATAAATCAGGTGCTTCTCCCAATCTTCCGTCTGGCGGAGAAGAAGAAGTGGCACCTGTCTGCAGTTCACCTACAAGGATTCCGCAACGTGACAGCGGATGCTCTATCTCGGACAAACCCGATAGAGTCGGAATGGTCTCTAGACGCAAGATCATTCTCCTTCATCTCCCATCAAGTCCCAGAACTTCAGATAGATCTCTTTGCAACGAGCGACAACAATCAACTTCCTCTGTACGTAGCCCCGTACGAGGACCCCAAAGCAGAAGCGGTGGACGCCATGTCACTGGACTGGAACAGATGGTCCAAGATATACCTGTTCCCTCCCACCAACCTTCTGTTGAAAGTCCTCTCCAAACTGAGAACCTTCAAAGGGACAGCGGCCCTAGTGGCTCCCAAGTGGCCCCGGAGCAACTGGTACCCCCTGGTCCTGGAGCTGCAGCCCAAGCTGATCCCTCTCCCGGGCCCAGTTCTCTCTCAACAAGTACAGAAGTCGACTGTCTTCGCTTCATCATCGAAAATCAAGGACCTTCATCTCATGATTTTCTCTCCCTTGCCGCAAAGAAGAGGTTTGGGATCTCGAAGAAAAGTCTAGACTTCCTAGAGGAATACAAGACCGAATCCACGAGACGGCAATATGAATCATCCTGGAGGAAATGGGTCTCCTTTGTTAAAGCAAAAAATCCTAAAGAAATCACCATTGATTTCTGTATGTCCTTCTTCATTCACCTTCATGGACAAGGATTAGCAGCCAATACGATTTCAACCTGCAAATCGGCTTTGACTAGACCAATTCTATATGCTTTCCAAATTGATCTGTCCAACGACATCTTTAACAAATTACCAAAAGCATGTGCTCGCCTACGCCCCGCACCCCCTCCGAAACCGATCTCCTGGTCACTAGACAAGGTGCTCCATTTCGCCTCCAACTTGGACAACGATTCATGCCCCCTCAAGGATCTGACTCAGAAAGTTATATTTTTATTTGCTCTCGCCTCGGGAGCTCGAGTCAGCGAAATAGTGGCATTATCAAGAGAAGAGGGACACATCCTGTTTGCTGATTCAGGAGAAGTGACCCTCTCCCCTGATCCGACGTTTCTCGCCAAAAACGAATTACCCACCAAAAGATGGGGCCCTTGGAGAATATGCCCCCTGAAGGAGGATGTCTCTCTATGTCCAGTAGAGAGTCTCAAGGTCTATCTTCGCAGAACTTCGAACTTTGGTGGAGGCCAACTCTTCAAAGGAGAAACATCGGGCAGCGACCTGTCACTGAAACAATTAAGAGCGAAAATCACCTACTTCATTCGCAGAGCGGATCCGAACAGTACACCCGCTGGTCATGATCCTAGAAAAGTGGCATCTTCTCTGAACTTCTTTCAGAGCATGGACTTTGAGAGCCTTAAAAACTTTACGGGCTGGAAGTCCTCGCGAGTTTTCTTTAAACATTATGCGAAACAAGTGCACGAAATCAAACATTTTGTGGTAGCTGCAGGTAGTGTTATGAAACCTGCACCTAACTCTGCGTAGAACAGTGAGTTACTTGGGACTCTAACTCTTCGGGTGCCTATGTTGACCCTCGCGTGATTCATAGTGATGTCTAAAAACACTTAGTGCTTTTATAACTGTTCTTATCCCAGGTGAAATGTCATAGTGTCACACAAGTGCCGCATGCCTTGAGCATGATGTGTTGTTTAAAGACTTGCGTTCCTCGAGAACGAGTACCTACTAATCCTGAAATTCCTTTTCAGATTCAAGAGCAAGCCTTTATTTCTATGTACATTATTATTACTGTAAATGAACTTTACTTTTGCTGTAAATTATTTAATTTCTGCATTGTGAAATAAAATTTCTATTTTATTACTTATGCGTCTCTTTCAGCTCCTACTTACTATGAAATACATACTGTCATAGTTTTATTTATTCCTCCTTTCTATGGTCATGAAGAATTTAAGATGTCTAATCCTAAATTATATTCACCTTGTCTCAGTAAGGTTCCTACACGAATACTTACTTCTGATAATCAGGAGATGAACTCTATACACAGTGCCCAACCACCACTGGTCTACTTCAGAATGTTCCTATACAAATATCAAACATTCTGCTTCATCTCTAAGTTCTTAAAAGTTCTTCTGTCAAGATGAATAGCCCTTCAATACCACTTTGACGTCGGCATAGCCCATGGGAACTTCCTACCAATGGGGGGCAGGATACTTCGTTCCTATGGTTCTTACCTAAGATTACTTTGCTGTTTTGTCAATGCCTAGGCACTTAACTCTGGGGGAAAATCTACCACGATACATTGATTCTCTGGTACTCTTCCATCAGGACGCCATGGCTTGAGCCCAAAAAACGGATTTTGAGCGAAGCGAAAAATCTATTTTTGGGTGAGATAGCCATGGCGTCCTGATGGACCCTCCCTACTACTTCGTTCAGTTTGTTCCCACCCTACACAATTGTATCATGGTGATGGGCAGCAACTGGCGCCAGGATAAAGACGCGCGTGACGTCATTAGAGCAATGGCGTCCGTTTGTTTACGTCTCGAGTATCAGTAGTAGCCACGAGTGAGATTAGCTGTGGAACGGCTCCCAGCTATTCTCAGCCCTTACACACCGAAGCATTAACTCTGTTCGGGGTGGAGATAGCTATGTGGCACGTTCAGACATGCGTGTCCCCTGTTGTATTACGATGTCTTAAAGGGAAACCTTTGAGATACTCGCTCCAGAAGTTAGAATTCTGTGATAACCTGTGGTTAAATTCTCTGGGAATATCTTAGTAGTCTTATACCCAAGGAAGCTACCAAACAGGAACCTTCCATCAGGACGCCATGGCTATCTCACCCAAAAATAGATTTTTCGCTTCGCTCAAAATCCGTTTAACAGGTACATGTTTAATAATTGCATATGAAATTCCATCGGGTCCAGGGGCTGTATCATTAAAAGTAGCAAGTGTGAAATCAATTTCTCTTTCAGTAAAAGGAGAATTGCATGACTCTTCCCTTCCCCAGTTTGCTGCTAAGAACTTATCCTTACAGGGTTTTAAAAAGGCTAAAATAATGGCTAGTTCCCAAACACTTGGATAACTATGATCATGCTGTAGTGGTTTGCGGACTGTGGCTAGATGTAGCACCCGAACTGCCAAGTGTCTGAATGCTGACCACAACCCAATGTTCACTACACAACAAATATACAATGGTGGAATACCCAAAAATCTGGGTAAAAGGCAAACAATCAAGGATGAACTGGGCACCACCCCTTGATTTATCCTGGGCAAGGGGACCCAGCTAGAATCTCACTTTCTTCTTAAATTCCCTTTCCTTGGGCTAGCTGGATTAATATGTAAGATGAACATTGATTCATTCCTGGGAAAAAATGAGCAGCCTATGAGAATAGCTTGAATTTAAGGTAGATAGCTTCAAGTTCAAGTAAGGGTCAGAACATTAGGTAAAAGGGAACATTTTCTGGGTCGACCTGTGACGCCCGGTGAAAAGGGTCCTTCTTTACACTTTTCTGATATAAATCTTCCAAATATACCAGAGAAAGATAAAAGCATGGAATGCAGAGGTTACTACCCTCGCGCGAGCACCTTGTGGGTGTCGTGTATAAAGCAGGGGAGTGTGAAAACCACTATTCACAGGCTGTCTTCCATTTAGATAATTCCTTCATCAAAGGGAGGGGCCGTAACAGAGGCCCTAGAAACCACACTTGGACCACGCCACCGACACCTAACACGAGCGCCCTCTAGGACATCCTTCTGTTTTGGACTTGCTCGCTTGGTCGTATTTTTTTGTGCTCTTGGTGTTTTTTCCGTTTTTGGATTTAATTCATCATGACTGGAGCTACTACTTCACCTTTACCAATGTTGAGTACCACAGTTTGTTTTGACAGCTTTTTACAGTACCGGGCCGTTGTTCTCTTTCCAGTAGTGTGGTTTTTAATTATGGATCGGCTTATCCTTCCTCGGCGTCGGCAGCTATTGTTGTTTTGATTTACCTCGCTAGAATTTCACGTTAATCTTGCCCATTTGGTACTCTGTCATCTAGGTTCTTGGTTAAGTCACTTACAATTTTTGAACCATTATTATTATCATTATTTTCATTATTGTTTTACTATGGTATTTCTGGGCTCCGAGCTGTGCCGCCCAGTGAAATGCTCCTAAAGCACCATTTCTAAGGAATATAACTGCTATATATTACCAGAGAAAAATTTGCATAGGAATGCCAGGTTGAACCCAGCTCGCTCACCTATATAAGGTGTCGGTATAATATACTGGGGCGTGATAATTCACAACCAGAGGTCTCGCACTATTTAGATATCTCCTCTTCAAAATCCCCGCCACAGCGAGGTGCCGATCAACACTACTACCACTAACCCAACCCACGCCAGTGACGTCACTCCTTTATAGCACATCTTCTATGAACATTTGTATATTTTTCTCTTTGGTTTTTTCGTTCATATCTCATTTCTTTTTGCCGATGGCGGATTCCCTGGTCCCCATATATAAGTTAAGTACCAAATCTATCAGTTTTGAGCTTTTGGGGGTAGCATTGCCATTAATTTTAATTTTATTCGAGGTTTTATTTTTTCCTCTTGTCGGACCGCTTGCGGCTCCCTTGCTGGCTTGCTACCGCCTTCGCTCGTTCTTAACGTATTGCAATTGGTCTTCCATACTGATTATTTTTCGTTTCGAACCTTATTTTGGAGGTTTTTCTCACCGATTACACCTCATCATTGTCCTTCGGATATTATTTTGATGTTTTGATGATATACTACGTATCATAGTTTTGAACTCGGTTGGCAAGCCTGCCTTCGGGCATGGCCTAGTTGGTTTCGCTACCGCATTAAGTGTTTATATTATTATATTATTGATATTATAATTTTATATTATTATATTATTGATATTATATATTGATCTTATTAATAATTATTGCGATTACCGTCTAGTTATCGCTTAGTTTGAGTGGGACTCTCGCGGGGCAGTTGTTATTTTATTTGTTTCCTACCGTTCGGCATCTACCCGAGGTAGAAGTTATGTTGGTATCCCTGTCCAGCGCGACTCCTCCCGCTCTGGAGGGCTGCCAGCTATTATCCCCCTGCCATTCCCTTGCGTCCTTCTCTTACTAATTTTATTTTAAGTTACGCATGCCTATAACCAGCTCAATGTGTTACATCATTTAACATTATTGTACATTATTTTACACTATTTTATTGCTCATTCCGTTTTACTTATGTGGTTCCATCGGTCAGGTTGGTACTCCTGTCCTCCCTCATGCCCACGTGATCGCCTCCTGCCCTCTCATTGGTTAGTTCTCGTTGCCTCCTTCCCCCCCCCCCCCCCCCCATTATCCCCATTCAGGGCCATTCAGGGATTCCTCTCGTCTCTCATGTTGCGTGAGCGGTTTGGCATTACGGATCGAGTCCTTCTCGTACCTCAGCCTTGCCACCACCTCCTCCCCCCTCACACCATCCCTTCCTGGGATACCTTATGACTCTCTATAGTTGGTACCGAGAACATCCACCGGGGTTTCAGTCTAGTACATTCATTCTCATGCCTTGTCGTAGCCCTTTTTCCCCGCCGCTCTGATTGGCCATCGGTCGGCTGGGGGAACTTGGTTGTGTATTGGTTATGTTTCGTTATGTACTGTATTATTTTAGTTTCTACTATAATGTAGAAATTTTTTTTCGTGGGGTATCACGGAGGAGCGGATATTTGTTGTTATATTATTTATTGTCGGTGTTCATTTGGGTTCTTGTGGCTGGCGGGGAGTCATTGAACTCCTTCCTCCCTCCCCTTTTGACTCCCCCTACCACGGTAGGCATGTTACGACCCCGGGGTTTCTCATAGTTGTCTCCCCGGAGCCAACAGGTAGCATGTTATTATAACATGCTATTATAACATTTTTATCCTATACTTCCCCAGTAACAACGGGATAGTATATCTCCTACTATGACAATATTATTTAATTGAATGATCATATCTAATTACAGAATTGTTTAACAGGGAACATGTTATTATAAGGTAACATGTTATTATAAACCCTTTTTTATTTTATACCTCCCTGGTAATGACGGGATGGTATATTCCTCGCTATGACAATATTATTTCATTGATAATCTTAACTTATTACGGAATTGTTTCAACAATGTCAGTTAATTTTTGATAATTTTTTCCCCGGTTACTATACTGGTCCGAAATTTTGTTCATAGCCTTTTGTCCCGATTTCATATCGGTCTATTTTAAGAATCCGGAACACCCGGATCTTTTTAGGTTATTAACCTATTATGGGATACTCATGTATCTTTATTTTATTCTATACTTCCCAAGTAGCGACGGGATAGTGTATTTCAAGCTATGACAATATTATTTCATTGATAACCTTAACCTATTACAGAATTGTTTTAACAATGTCAATTTATTTATAAGTTTTCCCCGGTTACTAAACCGGTCCTAGAGTTGTTCATAGCCTTTTGTCCCGGTTTCATATTGGTCTACTTTAAGAATCCGGAACACCCGGATCCTTTTAGGTTACTAACCTATTATGGGATACTCATGTATCTTTATTTTATTCTATACTTCCCAAGTAGCAACGGGATAGTATATTTCTTGCTATGACAATATTTTTTCATTGATAATCTCAACTTATTATGGAATTGTTTTAACAAAGTCAGTTAATTTATGATAAGTTTTTCCCCGGTTACTGTACCGGTCCGAAATTTTGTTCATAGCCTTTTGTCACAGTTTCATATTGGTCTAATTTAAGAATTCGGAGCATCCGAATCTCTTTAGGTTACTGACCTGCTATGGGATACTTATGTATCTTTATGTTATTCTATACTTCCCCAGTACCGACGGGATAGTATATTTCTCGCTATGACAATATTATTTCATTGATAATCTTCACCTTTTATGGAATTATTTTAACAATGTCAGTTAATTTATGAAAAGTTTTCTCCCCGGTTACTATACCGGTCCGAAATTTTGTTCATAGCCTTTTGTCCCGGTTTCATACCGGTCTATTTTAAAAATTCGGAACACCCGGATCTTTTTGGGTTACTACCCTACTATGGGACACTCTGTAGGTGCCCCTGTCGTTACTATCTATAATTCTAACTTCGGATATAATCTTTTGGGATTTTCATTTTATTTCCTTTGTGATTGATCGATTTAAACATTTATTCTCGATCTATTTATTTTACATTCCCAACGGAGTTACCTTGTTCATTAGTAACGATATACCCTCTTTCGGAGCTCGCAGTCTTCCATGACTTCTACCTTGGCAACTCTTTAGATCTGGGTTGGCGGGTTCGCCTGGAGTGTCAGGGCAAAGAGACCCTGTGTCTCTTCCTTTTAGGGGTTTTCAAGGAAGCACGTGGCTGATGTCAGGCCACGTCCTGTTGTCCCTAAAGTTAAAGCTACCCGCCAGCCCCTATCAAAGACTCACAGGTCTTCCAAATCACCAAACCAGTTAAGACTTCTCTTGGGTCGAGAGCGAAGCCCGGCCTGAAACCTACGACCCCGGAGGCTCCCTTCGATCCGGCAGCCCTTTCAAGATTGGTGCAATGGCCTCTCGTGGCATGGTTGGTTTCGACCTGACCTTTCATTAGAAGGGGCCAGTGTCCGATCCCATGTATGAGGTAGAAATTCATTTCTATTTTGAACACGATGTTGTGTTGATGTTTATCCATATTTATGTATGTATGTGTGTGTGTATGTATATATATGTATGTATATGTATGTATGTGTATATATATTATATTGCAATGGGTTCCCTTGTTAGCACCCTCACTGAGAGAGTGCTAAACCAGATAGCCTCGTACAGGATCTCATTCGTTATGGGCTACCTCAACAGCACAATATATCATCCCGGATACCTCTAAGCTCCCGGAATTCGTCGAAAGCAATCCGTGGAAGGCGGCCTTGCACTCTCCCTTCAAAGATGGTATGTTAACCATCGAAGGGTTTGGCACCCGGACTGTATTAGATTTTGAATTCTACCCGCCGGGTCTACAGTTCCCTCTCTCTGGTTTCGCATGCCTTACCGAGGAGACACTCGTAAGGTTTGACAAGGTCCCCAAAGAAACCGAAATGTACCCGAAGGGGCAGGTTCAGTCCACCTGGGTCCGGCCCTTAAACAAGTGGGAGTGTGTTAACACTACGTTAACACCTCACAAGAGCCCGTACACGATGTTTCTAGTGGAGGAGTAAACCCCTACTCCGTGTGTCACTAAGATAGTGGACCTTGCTCAGCAGGCAATAAACGAGGACAAGCCGTTACCGCAACTGAACGAAACGGATCCGACTTCCCTCCTGTCCCCGGGGGATCACGATTGCTGGACTAACGCCCAGGTGACCTTCACATCGGGTAAATTAAGCGCTGACTGTGCTTCCCTTCAGTTCAGTGAGTGGTTACCCAGGCTTCCGGAATCCCTGATATGCCTCGAGTTCGAAGCCTGTATGCGCCTGAGTAGACCTATCAACTCGGCTACAATGGTAGAAAAGACCTCTTTAATGTATGAAGAAGAACCACCTTTTAAGGTCTTGATGAAGTCATTACTTCAAACCTTACTGTCTGATTCCTAGGACTTCTTTGCGGCCAGACGTCGTTGCTGTAGGTATGTCTTGTCTGAGGCCACTATCAGACATGAGCCTAACAAGCTCATTAAAGCCCCAGTCTGGGGCCCTGACTTATTCCCTGAGGATTTAGTCAACAACGTCGTCAGCGGAGCTGCTAGGGTCAATCAGAGCCTCAAGGTTCAATGGACTTCGTCCCCAAGCACAAGTTCGAACCGGCCAGCAACCAATCTCGAGGTAGAAAGAGTCTGAGATCTTTCCATTCCTTCCAAACCGGCAGTCCCAACAGGTGGTTCAAACCATCCCGGTGGCACAAGGGAGTCAACCTTTCACTTCGAAGGGTCAACCCCAACAGCAATACGTGCTGGTTCCCCAGTCCCAAGTAGCAACTACCTCCTATGCTACTTCCCCAGCCCTTAAGCCCACCTTTGAAACTCAGGGTGCTTTCCAGGGTTACCAGCGCGCCAGAGGCGCTAGCTCGAGAGGAACTTTTCGCAACAGCTACTCTCGAGGCCGAGAATTCCGCGGAGGCCGAGGAGGTAAATCCGCAGCAAATCATTGGGAGTTCTCAGGTAGGGGGAAGACTTTACATCTTTCGGAACCGTTGAACGTTCAACATTTGGGCTTTCAGCACAATTTCCAAAGGTCTGGGGTGGAGTTGGATAGAAAGGCCCCCTCCACCAACCAGTTTTCATCAACATCCAACGGAAGAGCTAGTCTATATGAAAACGATCTATTGCAAAAGGAAGCAATAAAGGAAGTAAATCGCTTGTAATTTCAGGATCACTTGTTCAGCGGGCCAAAGAAAGACTCAGAATAGCGAAGAGTAATCCTGGACCTGTCGCTTCTGAATTCTTACATTCAATGCGACAAGTTTCACATGCTGACCATCTCTCAGGTGCGGACCTTGCTTCTCTGTGGGGCCGTCACCTCCTCTATGGATCTTGCAGACGTTTGCTATCATGTTCCGAAAGCAAGGCATTTTCGTCCGTTTCTAGGCTTCAACTAGGCAAAACTGCCTCACAGCAACTACAGAGTGATAATCTCTTACAACAGTTTTGGTTCCAAATCAACTTCGAGAAATCTCGTTTGGTCCCGAAGACAAGTTTCAATGGCTAGGATTCAATGGGTTCTATGCTCCCACACTCTGTCTCTCCCAACAGCCAAGAGGAACGATATAGCAAAACACAATACGTTTTCTCAAAGACAAATTGTCTTCCAGGAGAAATCAAGAGAGAATCCTGGGTGCCCTCCAGTTTGCCTCAGTAACAGATATACTACTGAAGGCCAGACTGAAAGATATAAGCCGAGTATGGTGCTCCAGGAAAACGAGTAATATCGAGACAAAGGGCTCGACTCCAACCAATTCTGAAGAAAAGACTTCAACCATGGACAAAGGTCAAAATCTGGCAAATCCGTTTCCTTACAATATCCACCCCCAAGCTGGTCATTCACACAGATGCCTCCTTAACAGGCGGGGGGAGGGGATACTCTCAGTACAAGAAAGTCCAGGGACTATGGTCGATAATATTCCGCCAACTTCATATCAATGTTTTAGAGGCCATGGCGGTATCTTTGATCTTAGGCAACCGGCTCCAGCCAAAAACCAACATATCAGGTTTCTTCTAGATAGATAGTGGCGGACGCACTTTCGAGGACAACTCCGCTGGAGTCGGAGTGGTCACTAGACCCAAAAGTCCTTCAGTTGGATTCTTTCTCAGGTTCCAGATCTCCAGATAGATCTGTTTGCAACAGAGTCAAACTACAAACTAGAGTGCTACGTAGCCCCCAGCCCGGATCCTCGGGCTTACGCCACAGACGCAATATCATTAGTCTGGAACACTTGGGGGAGAATTTACCTATTCCCACCAATAAATCTGTCGATGAAAGTGTTAGACAAGCTCAGGACTTTCAAAGGCCAAGTTGCTCTAGTAGCCCCCATCTGGCCTAAGAACAACGGGTTTCCCCTTCTGGTGGAACTGGGTCTCCACCTCGACAGATCCCCAATCCAATACTAACACAAGCAGTACAACTCGCAGTGTGTTAGCTTCCTCAAATTCAGAATGCCCTAACTTTATGGACTTTATGAAAGTTGCAGCTCAAGAGGTGCAGATATTGATCCTCAAATACGCTATTTTTAGAATCAGATAAGAGGGGATCCACCCTTCGACAGTATGATTCGGCTCTTATGAAACTTGCCAGTTTTTAAGGGACTCAAAGGTTGAGACGATGACTATGAATCTGACAGTAACCTTCTTCAGAATTTTATTTAAATCAGGCTTAGCGACTTGTACTATTACCACAAATTAAATCAGCCTTGAAGGTTTTACAATTGGTTTTAATATTGCCCTTACAGATTAATACTTCTCATCCATCCCGAGAACCTGCGCCAGATTGAAACCATCAACTCACCCTAGCTCAGTTTCCTGGTTTCTGAATGACGTACTTAAGTTGGCTTCAGACACTCTTAACGAGACTTGTCATTATATTCCATTGGTTAGGAAATCCTTGTTCTTAATGAACCTGACTTCTGCCGCCAGAATATCAGAGCTTTCAGCCTTGTCTAGAGATCCAGGTCATACTGAATTTCTCTCGTCAGGGGAAGTACTCCTTTCCCCTGACAAAAGATTTTTAGCGAAAATGAGGACCCCCAGGACAGACGGTTCCCCTGGATGATTGTCCCACTTCCGCAGGACCCATCTTTATGTCCAGTAAACACTCTGGAAGCCTACTTAAACATATCTCCCATTCAGTCCTCAGGGCCCTTACCCATTAGAGAAGGTGAAGAACCATCATCCTGAAAGGACAGCAGATTCTGTATTTCATTAACGGGCTACCTAGAATCATTCCCACATCACTCCCTCACGTCCATGATATATGAGCTGTAGCTACCTCAGTTAATTACTATGAACTTCACTGGACTTACTAAATATACAGGCTGGAAGTCTCCAACAGTATTTAAACGCCACTGCTTAAAACCTCTGGAAGCCTTATATTTGCTACAGTGGCAGCAGGGAATGTGATTCCCCCTGAACATAGTGAACCTTAATCAACTATGTCTTGCTATCCTCTTACCTGTTATTTTGGATTTTATTTTACTTCCTCAGGTATTGTTCCAAGATTTGGGACCATTAATCTGGTACTATTTCACTGGGCGGCACAGCTCGGAGCCCAGAAAAGGGATTTTGACGAAGGAAAAATCTATTTCTGGGCGAGAGACCTGTGCCGCCCAGTGAACCCTCCCTTGACTTCCCTCCCAACATGGGCCCCAAACCTTGGGTGCTATGAGGAGTGACGTCACTGGCGTGGGTTGGGTTAGTGGTAGTAGTGTTGATTGGCACCTCGCTGTGGCGGGGATTTTGAAGAGGAGATATCTAAATAGTGCGAGACCTCTGGTTGTGAATTATCACGCCCCAGTATATTATACCGACACCTTATATAGGTGAGCGAGCTGGGTTCAACCTGGCATTCCTATGCAAATTTTTCTCTGGTAATATATAGCAGTTATATTCCTTAGAAATGGTGCTTTAGGAGCATTTTACTAGGCGGCACAGGTCTCTCGCCCAGAAATAGATTTTTCCTTCGTCAATATCCCTTTTTTTGCTAGCAAGTCCAATTTGGATGAACGAAGAATAACGTCCTTGGCTTTATTATAGTTTAAGTACCCGCCTCGGGAAGGCGTTCGTTAACCCTTTTACCCCCAGGCTTTTTGGAAATTTCCAACCCTTAACCCCCAAGGGATTACTTTTTTCCTAGCACATTTTGGTGTATATTTCTTTTAAATTGCTCTAACAGCCTTAATTTTTGTCATAGGGAGGTCAGGTTGGTCTCATTCTCTTGGAAAATGTCTGAATTTTCTCAAAAAATTATAAAAAATATGAAAAAAATAATTTCTATAGCATTTTTTTGCAAGGACGTACCGGTACGTCCATGGGGGTAAAGGGATGGGTTTTGTGAAACGTACCAGTACGTCTTTTGGGGGTAAAAGGGTTAATAGGCTATATCTTTATATTTATTTGTTACGCAGTCGTTATTCTTCGTTCGTGATCATTACAATTTTATTATTATTCTTATATCATATTATAGTGTGCTTTTGGTTCTATATAGTGTAATCATGAGAGCATGAGCATGGAGTTCTCGTTTTCTGTTGCTACAGTCCCGAGTTACCCTTTCTCTCGTTTTCTTTCTTAATCTCGAGTAGGAGAGGTGGATTTCCCGTTTTCCGTTTTATACGCTCACGGGTTATCCCTCCCCCCTCTCCTTCTACGTGTTTATGATATTTAAGTTTTATTTTATTATGTGGTTACTGATTAATATAGCTAGCATTATTAATAGGTCCTTGTTCGTGTATGAGTCATTATTTTGGGCCAGCTTTATGCCGCCACCCGTAGTTCCGACCTCTCCCCGCTCCGCCTTGGGAGTAGGTTCGGAACGTTCATCCTCTCCACCTTGAGTTCTACTCCGCCATAAGGGATACTCATTGAGTTTGGAAACGAGTCAGATATTTGGAGTGCAACGATGACCCCCTGCACTCGGACTCCGGCTTCGGCCTTATGCACACGAACCTTTTCATTATTAATCACAATTTCATTATTACGGACCTTTTCACTTGACCTCCGGCTTCACCGGAGATCACCCAGACGATCAGCATTGAGGTTAACATTAACTTACCGCTGCTGTTTATAGTTACATATTACTTGATTACAGACCTATCACTGCATCCTCGGCTCGTTCGTGGTTCCGCAGTGTACATTAGTTTATTCTGATTTTGTTTTAATATATTAATATGGAACTCTAGCTCTCAATTATGGAACCATGCTATGCACACATATTTAATGTTATCTAGACTCTTTTGGTTGATCTGATCACTGACCAGAGTCTCAAGGAACATCTAGACTTATGTCTCCTTTCTTTTACAGAAGGTCCGCTGCGCTGCCAAGGGCTGCCCCGCTGCCTTTAATGATCCCGTGGGCCATGACCTATGCTGGTCCCATGCGCATTGCGCCATATCCTTCTCTCGGGAACCGGGACAAGCCTCCTACATGGTGTGGTTCCCGGAGTCGTGCACGCTCTGCTACGAGCTGTCCTCCCTACTCCTGAACGATGATGTAAGTTGGTTCTAGTTTGTTCCTTTTTATCCTTTAGTGATGATTTAATTTGTTCTTTATATATGTATACATCGCTTATTGCGGAGAACGGTCTTCTCCTTCATCACTAATCCCCTCACCTCTTTCAGGCTGATGATGACTCTCTCCGGGCTGCAAGAGCTGCTCTCCGTCATTGGGTGTCAGGTTTTGGAAGGAATGCTCCGTCTGGCGCACCCTATCTCCTCGACGGAGACATGCCTCTCATCTGTTCCCGGGCTCTACCACTGCAGCAGTTCCGCCGGAGACAGCGGCCTCATTAATTGAGGCGGTTAGAGCAACCATCCCAACGGAAGAGGAAGCTTTATTGGCGGGGGACGTGTCCTCTCTAGATTTGGACGTCGAACCCATGGACGAGCAGGTAGGTGGTGCTGAGTTGGTGGATCCCCTTTTATCTCTCACTCCTTCCTCTACCTCTTCCTTCCTCGGCTTTGATAAGCCTACGGCTTCTCCTCGAGATCCCTCCGTCCCTGTACGACCCAAGGTGAAGCCACTACGTACCTTTAAGCCTTCAGCTTTGCCATTATCTGCGTCACAGGTCCCCGGACCCTCAAATGATCCTGATGTTCATATTACTTCACATAAAACCGTGACTGCTAAAAAGACGAAGTCCGCTAAGTCCAAGGTTTCGTCAGTGGGTAGTGCTCAGGATCCCTCCTTCCCCGTTGACCTGATCAGGGATATTGTTAAAGAGCAGATACAACAACATTCTAGGGCAAGCCAAGGAGCTATGACGGAGCTCAAAGATATGGTGGCGAATCTGATCCGTTCAGGAACTCAGATGCCTCCTCCTTCAGCCCCAGACGCGTCGAAGTTACCCCCCTTCGATAAAAACAACCCATGGAGGTTTGCCTTGCATGTTCCATATATAGATGGTACCATAACTCTGGATGGCATAGGCGCCCGCCCTCTAGAGGACCTAGAATTTTACCCTCCGGGACTAGAATTCCCATTCAACGGCTTCGTCCGTTTGAAAGAGCATGCCTTGGTTAGGTTGGACAAGGTACCGAAGGAAACGGTAATATTTCCTAAAGAACAGGCCCAAGCTGTCTGGGCCAGGACGATGTCTGAATGGGGGTGCGCTAACTCCAAGCTCACCCCAGACAAAGGGGCCTACACCATATTTACACCTGCTCCTGCTATTACCTTGCCTATTACGGATAAATTGACAGTTCTCACTATTCAAGCTGTCAAAGAAGGTTCTGCCATGCCGGCTCTTAAAGAGACGGACCCCACCTCCATGCTCATCCCGAGTACCTCTACTACCTGGGACGATGCTTCCTCTACTTTCACAGTAGGGAAGTTAGACCCAGACTGCGCCTCTACTCTGTTTTCCGAGAAGCTTCCCAAATTACCGGAGAATCTTCTCAGGACTGAGTTTGAGGCACGGAATAGGTTAGCTAGGTCTCTCCACTCCATTACCTCCGCGGAGTCCCTGGCCTCGCTTTATCCGACTGAGACCTTGTTTCGGATATTCACGAAGAACCTGTCTCTGTCCTACCAAATCGACCTACATGATTTCTGGTCGGCTCGGGTTAGTTGCAGGAAATACGTTCTGTCTGAGGCCTCTATCAGACATGAACCAAACAGTCTGATAGCTTCCTCCTGCTGGGGTAAAACCCTCTTTCCACAGGAGGAGGTGAACAAAGTTCTGCAGGATGCTGCGAGAGCAAACCAAAATTTGCAAGTAAGGTGGGGCCTCACTGCCAAAAGGAAGGTCGAAACCCAAAAGCAAGCTTTCTTCAAGAAGAAGCAGAGATTTACCCCTTACAAGACGAACCGGGGTCACTACCATCAATCGTCAGTTACCCACTCGTCATCAGTCTCCCTCTGCTTTGACGTCTCAGCAACCGAATCCTCCTCAACAGGTGGTCTACCTCACTGCTCCCCCAGGTACACAACCCAACCCCGTTTGGATGCCCTCTCCTGCATACAACCCTAGCTACGAATCCTCAGGTTCCTTTTGTGGACACCAGAGAGGAAGCTACAGGGGTAGAGGACAGTTCCGCCAACGAGGCGGACCTAAGACAAGGGGTGCTCGGGGAGGGAAAGGACCTAGATTCACTCCCTCACAATGATGTAGTCCCGGTAAGGGGGAGACTTTACCACTTTCGAGACCATTGGACCTTCAGTCCGTGGGCTCACAGCATAATCTCCAAAGGTTTGGGTTGGAAATGGTCACAGGGTTCTCCACCTCCACCAGTGACCTTCTTCCAAAAACCCACTCCCATTCTGAAAGAGTACACCACAGAGTTATTCAAGAAGAAAGCAATCAAACGGGTTCGATCACTGAAGTTCCAAGGCTGCCTGTTTACAGTTCCGAAGAAAGACTCGTCAGCATTGAGAGTGGTCCTAGACTTGTCAAAACTAAACTCTTACAGTCTCTGCGACAAGTTCCGAATGTTGACTATCTCTCAGGTACGGACCTTACTTCCCCGTGGGGCCGTCACCACCTCTATCGATCTTACCGACGCCTATTATCATGTGCCAATAGCTCGAAACTTCTCTCCTTACCTAGGCTTCAGCCTAGGCAGGAAAGCCTTTGCGTTCAAAGTCATGCCCTTCGGTCTCAGCATTGCTCCCAGGATATTCACAAAACTGGGAGAGACAGTGTTAGAACAACTCAGGAACCAAGGGATACAGATCATAGCTTATTTGGACGATTGGCTCATTTGGGCTCGGTCGACCCTGGAATGCAACAGAGCTACGACCAAAGTACTTTAATTTCTCGCCAACCTGGGATTTCAGATCAATCTCCAAAAGTCCTGCCTGTAACCATCGGGCCACTTCGAATGGTTAGGCATTCAGTGGGAAGTTTCAAAGCACAAGCTATCCCTTCCTTCCAAAAAGGTAAGGGAAATAGCTTCCAAGATCAGGAATTTTTTCAAACACAAACAGGTGTCCAGAAGAGCCTTAGAAAGAATCCTCGGCCTTCTCAAATTGGCTTCAGTAACAGATCTCCTATTAAAAGCCAAACTCAAAGACATCAATCGAGTTTGGAGAAAGAGAGCTACAGTACCTTTAAGAGACAAGGTCTCGAAGATCCCCTCTGTCTTGAAAATGAGATTACGCCCATGGTCCGAACCGAGGAACCTCTCCAAATCGGTTCCTCTACAATTCCCACCTCCACAAGTGACAGTTTATACAGACGCATCTCTGAGTGGATGGGGGGGGGTTACTCCGAACATCAGATGTTTCAGGGCTCTTGGTCACCCGCCATGAAACAGTTCCATATCAATGTTCTCGAAGCCATGGCAGTGTTCTTGACCCTGAAGAGACTCTATCCTCCGAGGTTGACCCACATCAGAGTAGTGTCAGACAGCACAGCCGTAGTACACTGCGTCAACAGAGGAGGATCCAAGTCACCCAACCTTAATCAGGTCCTGGTCACTATCTTCGCCTTGGCAACAGAAAAGAACTGGTTCCTGTCAGCAACTCACCTAGCAGGAGTCCAGAATGCGATAGCGGACTCACTATCCAGGACGAAACCACTGGAATCAGAATGGTCTCTAGACATAAATTAATTCCGGTGGATACTCAGGCTGGTTCCGGGCCTCCAGGTAGATCTATTCGCAACTCAGCTGAATCACAAACTTCCTTGTTATGTGACCCCAAACCTGGACCCTCAGGCTTATGCCATGGATGCATTAACCCTGGATTGGAACCATTGGAAGAAGATTTACCTATTCCCTCCAGTGAATCTTCTAATGAAAGTTTTACACAAACTACGCTCCTTCCGAGGGGCAGTGGCTTTAGTAGCACCTCACTGGCCAAAGAGCAGTTGGTTTCCTCTCCTCCTCGAGTTGAAACTCCGTCCCTTCCGGATCCCATTCCCCAAACTGACCCAAGTTGTCCAAACTCAGACTGTGTCAGATTCCTCAAGGATAGCCAAAGCCCTAACTTTGTGGACTTCATGAAGTTTGCAGCTCGTAGAGACGCAAACATTGACCCGGAAAACGTCCTCTTTATAGAATCAGACAAAAGGGACTCGACAATTCCTCAATATGATTCGGCCGTTAAGAAACTAGCAGAATTCCAAAAGAATTCAGACCATACTCGTATGTCTCCGAATTTAGCCATCTCTTTCTTTAGGTTCCTATTTGACAAAGGCTTACCTGCTAGCACTATAACCACCATCAAGTCAGCTTTGAAGAAAATCTTCCTTGTTGGGTTTAACATTAACCTAGCTGATTCCTATTTCTCATCTATTCCAAAAGCGTGTGCTAGGCTTCGACCTTCGGTTCATCAACAAAAGGTCTCTTGGTCTCTGAACGATGTCCTCAAACTTGCGTCAGACATGGACAATGAATCCTGCTCTTATATCACTCTTCTTAGGAAGACTTTATTTCTAACGGCTTTGGCCTCAGGTGCTAGAATCTCAGAACTAGCAGCTCTCTCACGAAACTCAGAAAACATAGATTTCCTCCCTTCAGGCGAAGTACTTATTTCTCCAGACAGAGCTTTCCTAGCTAAAAATGAGGATCCGCAAAATAGTTGGTCACCTTGGAAGATTATTCCTCTTCCCCAGGATACTTCTCTGTGTCCAGTCACTACTCTCAGGGCCTTTTTAGCTAGAACTGCCACCTACTCGTCTGGCCCCTTGTTTATCAGGGAACAAGGAGGTACTATTTCCATTCAAGGTATCAGACAACAAATCCTATACTTCATTAAACAAGCTAATCCGGAATCATTTCCCCATGCTCATGATATCCAGTCAGTAGCTACCTCCATCAATTACTTCCAGAACATGGATTTTGATGATCTTAAAAAATATACAGGTTGGAAATCTCCTATGGTTTTCAAACGCCACTATCTAAAGAACTTACAGGCCCTTAAATACCCAACGGTTGCAGCTGGGAGTCTTATCTCTCCCCATTAATCTCTTGTTCTTCCTTTCTTCCATCTCTTCTCTTCTCCCTCCTACCCGCCACTCACACCACGTCGCCACTCTCCTGGGTGGTTCGTTAGCCCTAAGATTATTACCACGTTTTAATTCCTATGGTTTAACTGTTATTTTATTTACCGTTACTTTAATGTTTAGATATGCTTAGACATGTAAGATTTGATGCCTTTTGCGTTTAGACACTCGGATGTTTCCTTGTCTTCATATTTATTTAGCCTTACGTTCACTATGTCCTTTGGCTAGTTTTTAATTTTATGTTTACTTACATAATTATATTATGTTATTTTGTTACATGGTGTTTGTATTCTCCTCATTATGTTATTACTTTATTGGGCTTGGAAGGCATTCTCTGGTACATTTTCACCGGACGTCACAGGTCGACCCAGAAAAGGATTTTGACGAAGGAAAAATCTATTTCTGGGGAGAGACCTGTGACGCCCGGTGAAACCCTTCCCCGTTATTTTGTACGGACCCACCCTTTCCTTTCCAAGCCATATGTTCTTGCAGAAGGATGTCCTAGAGGGCGCTCGTGTTAGGTGTCGGTGGCGTGGTCCAAGTGGGGTTTCTAGGGCCTCTGTTATGGCCCTTCCCTTTGATGAAGGAATTATCTAAATGAAAGACAGCCTGTGAATAGTGGTTTTCACACGCCCCTGCTTTATACACGACACCCACAAGGTGCTCGCGCGAGGGTAGTAACCTCTGCATTCCATGCTTTTATCTTTCTCTGGTATATTTGGAAGATTTATATCAGAAAAGTGTAAAGAAGGACCCTTTTCACCGGGCGTCACAGGTCTCTCCTCAGAAATAGATTTTTCCTTCGTCAAAATCTTTTTATTAATTTTTTAAATCGGACAACAGAATACAGTGTGGGACAAAAAAATTATGATAAATAACTTTTGAGAAACATTAAAAATCAGTGGCTGAGAACAGGACATCATGGTGAAAGGTTCTGAAATGAAATGCTTTATTCATAAAAAGCAAGCAAAAAAAATGTCTATTTGTAAAGGAAAAAAAAATATTAGGAATACATTAACATTGTTTTGTCAAATTCCAGTAAACAATTAAAAGAAAAAATAGCATCCCTTTACACTCCAGCTCTACAAAAAAAAAAAATAAATAAATAAAAAAACAAGATAAAGCAAGAGAAAAAATACTAAGTTACATGCAAGATATATCACTACTCAGTTACAAAACGGAACTTTAAAATCCTAACAAGACCATGACTACAGAAGCCTCAATGCCCGAATTCTTTACCGAAACTTCCCCAATGTTAATAATAAATGGCCTTAATATTGACCAGTCAAGCTCTGCCATCAATCTGCTTTGAAGTATGGCAGCTAAAACTGATGAATGGCATGCCAAAATACAGCTGTGGGCCAGTGTCTGTCTTCCATCATTACTTACAATCACAACCTCACACAAGTCATTCTTACACCAAAGTTCCTGTAAGCTTTCAGAAGTGTTGACATCACATTGAAGGGACAGCATGAAGAGTATTGCACTTTACATAATACAACACCTCATTACAGGTTTTTCCTTGATTGCAGGACACATAATATCATAAGCTAATTCTTTTCCTTCATCTCACTCATATCATGAACATGGAAAACTCAGTCACTATAAACTTTTTTTCAGCAGGACTTTCAGATCTCCAATCGGCAGGATTCCCAGTCATCCCAATCTCTTTTCCAAGTTGACCCCTATCAGTCTGACGATGAACGCATCCATGAGTCATTGCAGACCTTTAGTTATAACAGTAGCATAGATGACATTGATCTGTCCACCCTATCATCTTCACACTCTCATATAACAACATAGCAGCTTACTTCTAGCTAAAAGGCAAGATAATATGAATACAAAGCAGCATCACAGACCACTACACACTGGTAACAGGCAATAATCCACATTCATAATGTTTTAGTAGAGTAGTTGCCAGATACTCCTACTTTCCTTACACTCCCTACTGAGTGTAAGGGGCTGCTGTCAATACCTGAAAAAAATAATAATAACGGATTACAGTAAGGCATTTTTTGGAAGGAGGGGCTTGAGAGATACAATAAAAATAAGTTTGTTTCATAATATACAATCCACTAAGCTTTCTTAGATACAAACCATTTTCTTTTATTCCAATGCCACCTATTATCATGCCATATTCTGTTAATAATGCTCAAAATAAATAACTTTGTATTGACAGGTACATGTTTAATAATTGCATATGGAATTCCATCGGGTCCAGGGGCTGTATCATTACAAGTAGCAAGTGCAAAATCAATTTCTCTTTCAGTAAAATGAGAATTGCATGACTTCCCTTCCTGTTGCAAAATTTAAAATTTTCTTTTCTTCAATGATCCTATTCAGATAACCAAGAACCTGCTTCACGCTTGCATGATACATTTGAGAAATGATCAGCCAGGGCATTACTATCCTCATTTGCTTCAGTCACATACTGACCATTTACCTCCAAAGCTGGTGGTGGGTTGGAGTGAATTTGCCTGCTATCTTTTTTAATCTCCTTCATACAGAAGATGGTGGTGTTCTACTGTTAATGGAGGAAACAAAAGATACCCAAGATTCACGACTAGCTTCTTTCAAGGCCCGACGGAACTGTCCTCTACATTTCTTGTATATAATTAAATTCTCCTCAGTATGGCATCTGTGCAATCGAGTTAATTGTTGTGGCTCTGTGCAGGGCAGTTAGTTCTGAAAACCATAAGGAGACTGGTCATCATTTGAATAACCCTGTTGTTTTGGGAATTAAATTGACTCCTGCTGTATGAATAGTTCCATTCAGTAAGTCTATGGCATCATCAACACTTTCAAACTATTCTGCACTCCCCTCAATTTGTCTTAGCTTATGAAAATTTAACCCAGTTTGCCTTGTCAAGATTCCATTGTGGCGATCTTTGTAAAGGGGGACTATTGTTGATGTTTATAATGATTGGCGCATTATCACTAGTATGCCTAGTATGCCAATCATCTAATGTGAGCTTGCAATTGAAAGGTCAATGTACGACACAGTACCTGTCTGAACATAAAAGTGTATAGGCTATCCTGTTTTAAGGTGTCTGACATCCTCATTTTCTGCAATTGATGATATAATATTGTCCCTGGTGTTTGCTAAAATGTCACCCATAAAGGATGTCTACCATTCAAACCTCCAAGTAAAAGAAAAGGTTGAAGAAGTTGTTGTATCTCCTCTATCAAATTACCATTTGATATGTTGTCATTTGGAGGCAAGTAAAGAAAACAAGGGTGTATTTTCTTCCTATATCAATCTGTACAACCTTTGCCTGCAGAGGTGTGCAAATAGATCAAGATATTTGGGGAACATAAGACTTCCGCCATGGCTCTATACTCGTTGGTCATATGTTGTCCTGTAGCGAATATATTTGCGAGGACAAGGAGTATTATTATAATGCTCTCCTGTGGACATATAATTATGGGGGAGTGTTCATGAATGAGGAACTTGTGTGCTAGTAATTTTCAGTTTCTGGCCATAGGTCTGAGGTCCTGTGATGCAGCATGTGGGGCCCCCACCCCTCCTTTGATGCATCTGAAAAGAGCATCAAATCCGGGGGAAGAACGAGAAGGTCGAAGTTCTTCAGCAGATTCTCGTCTGCCACCCACCACTTGAGGTCCGTCCGGTCCTCTGGTCCCACGAGGATCAGAATGTCCAGGGAATCAAAGGCATGATTCCAGTTGGACTTTGGCTGCCATTGGAGAGATCGTTTCCTGAGGCAGCCATTGGGAACTAGATGGGTCAGGGATGATAGGTGCCCGAGGAGACATAACCCCCTCTGAGCTGGGAGTTCTCCTCTGATGAATGGTCTTACAACCTTCCTCAGCCTCACTACACTGTCATGTGATGAGAAGACTCTGAAGATTGGTGTCTATTATTATTCCTAAGTATACCAGTCATTGAAAGGAAAGCATTGAGGACTTCTCAAGGTTTACCATGATCCCCAGATCTTGGCAAAGCCTCAGAAGTTTGTCTCACTTTTGAAGAAGGGTCCCAACCGAGTCTGCTAGAATCAGCCAGTCGTCCAGATAGCGTAGGAAACAGATTCCAATTCTGTGAGCCCAAGATGACACTAGGGCGAACACTCTTATGAACACCTGAGGTGCTTTGGAAAGACCAAAGCACAGCACTTTTAAATGGCATTTCTTGTTGTCTAGAATTATTCTTAGATACTTCCTTGAAGATGAATGGATTGGGATCTGGAAGTATACGTCTTTTAGGTCAAGTGTACACATGAAGTCCTGTGGTCTTACCACTTGTCTGACCGTGTCTGCCTTCTCCATGCCGAACAGAGTTTGTTTGACAAACTTGTTCAGAGTAGAGAGGTCGATGACTGGTCTCCAGCTTCTAGAAGCCTTTTTCACAAGAAAGAATCGACTGAAGAAACCTGGAGAATCATCGAGGACCTTCTGGAGAGCACCCTTCTCCAACATGGTCTGGACTTTGGCCCAAAGGGCCAGCTCCTTTGCAGATCTCTTCGCAGTGGAGCTCGATGGAACTGGAACTTTGGGCAGTAGAGGGAGAGATTATATGAACAGTACGTGATACCCTGAACAAATCACGGAGACTGTCCAGAGTTCGGCTCCGAGCTGCATCCACCTCTGCCAGCAGCGATGCAGACAGCCACGCACTGGTGAACAAGTGGGAGAATTGCCCATTCTAGCAGTTGTGACCTCGGCCGCCTCCCCTAGGATTCTTAACTCCACGAGAGAACTTGGGGCCTTTCTTGTCTTTGGCAGGAAAGGACTTCTTAAACACTTGGGATGGTTGCCGGTAGTCTTGGTTGCTGCCAGTTTCTGCTGTTTGTTCTACGGAGGAGAAGGTGGTCTATAGGGCCGGGATGTCAAGGCCCTATGGAGGAGGGAGGCCTAATTGGACTTCCTCCATCTCTCCATAGCATGCTCAACGTTTTGCAACTCAAATAAAGAGGACCCCTCCAAAAAGGAGTTCCAAAGTTTTGTTATCTTGATCTATGGGACCTGGTGATGGAACCTTACTGCTATCGAGTCTCTTCGCCTCAGGATGGTGTTTGCCCTCAAGTTTACAACTTGGTGGCCAAGGAACTCGATGGTTTGAGTTCCCAACGGCAGAAAGGTTTCCATTGCTTTCCTGGAGCTTTCTTTGGACCACATTAGGTTTCCCACCGACCCCAACCAGAGGTCCAACCATGAAGTAGCCTGCATGGTATACTTCGCCACCTTTTCCAGGTTGAGGATCTCAGACGCAGAGAACAAAACCAGCAACCCAGAGTCTCTCTAGAGAGATCCCCTTTGTCAATTCCTCCATGGAATGATGCAGAGGAAGGGCCAAAAGAGGCTCATTGAAGACCTCATAGAATTTCCTCTGCAGTACACACGGAGGCATGAGTCTTGAGGATGAGCTTGCCCAGAAGGAGCTGGAGGAGTTGGTGATCTGAGCAATTGCTTTCTGACGGACACTCTTAAGACCCTGAGACCAGGGCAAAGCAGCACTGGTCTTGGGGGGCTTCTGAGTGCCATAGACATGGTCTAAGACTGTGTCTTTTTCCTCCTGAGGGGCAACCGCTGGGTTCGATAACCCATTGATGGCCCTCATGCAGGCCAAAACCTGAAAGAAGGCATGCTCGGACTCCCTTTGCTTTGCCTCCGATAAAGGACTGGCCGCATTAGGAAGAAGGTTTTCAAATTTGAAGTCTTTCACCCAAAAGACGTGATCTCGGGGTGGGTCATGGTTGTCGATGGAGTGATGTGGTACAGCAGTCAATGGAGATAGCCTCCTGGGACCCTCTGTAAATCTAGAAATCCTCGCAGAAGACTTGGGAAGTCTTAGAATCTTTGGATTCTTTCCTCGGAGGGAAAAAGGTTTCCAGGAAGGCGGCCTTTGGAGGGACTCCTTTTCGTTGCTCGCCCCTAGCAGGAGACACAGTTTCTTCCCATGGCTTTGAAACTGGTAGGAGTTCCCAAGGAACCACCTCGATGGGAGAAGGGCGGAAGGAACTCGCTAGAGACTCCTCTCTGAGAGGCCTCTTGCGAAGATGCTGAAGGTTGTGCAACCAGTCGAGGAGGGGTAGGGACAACAATACTGTACTGAGGCTCCACCTGGATGTTTTGACTGGAGTCAGTTTGATTTTAGGTGAGACTTCCTGGTCAAAAACTCCTTTTTTCCTCTTTAGGAGAGAAGAGGAAGAAGCCGAAGCTTCCCTACAGGGAGGAACCGTGAATTTTCACCTTGGTTCACCCTGAAGGAGAGGAAGACTTCTCTAGAGGTATTCTGGGTGTTCCCGAGGGACGAATCGGAGGAATACCTGTTACGAAAACCTGATGGACAGCCCTAACCAGGCACCAAACCACGGTTCCTTACCCACAGCGGCGCTGGCTGAAAGATCCAATGAGAGGATCAACGAAGAGGTTATCTGCACAGTAGGCGTACCTGACCCTGATAAGGCAGTAGCTTCGAAAGTTCTTCTCTGCGGATGGAAGGGACTGGTCTAGTTGCCAGTTAAAACAAAAATGGAGTTTTTATGATAAAACAAAGTTTTATGAATGCTTACCAGGAGGAATTTTTCAAAAATCACGGCAACTGCCGTGTGGTGGTTGTGCGGTTAGGTAACCGGTTAACAACCCTTACAGGATGGTACTTGGTTGATTGATTGATTGATTGAAAGTTTTCTGGCATCCTGACATCTAAGGTCATTGACGCCAATAGCATTTATTATATATGGAAAATAAAAGAGAACTCAATTAAAACCATAAAAGTTAAGAAGTCATTATAATAGGTAAATAGTTTTCAGAAGACCTGCTTCTGAAATAAATCTAAAAATGCCGCTCGCATAGTAGGACACATCATGTCCAAGAATCTTGGCAAGGATGAACCCACCATCCTCACCTCGAGCCTCAAACAAATATCTATTTCTTAGGTTATTAAAATTAGGGCATTCTGTCAACAAATGCCTCACTATTAAAGGTACTAAACAGTCCTCGCAATACGATTGGTGTTAGCCCTTTAGCAGATATTCGTGTGTCAACCGTGTGTGACCAATACGGAGATGACAAAGAGTCATCTCCCATTTTCGGGGTATCATGTTATACCTCCAAGGTGATATGATATTTGTTACTTCCCTCATTTTATTGCCATCTAGACTATCCCAGTGCTGTTTTATTACAAACCAATTTCTTGATGGTAGGTAGGAAATCATTACAGGGAATGGGATACCTCTTTGGTAATAACTCGGATGCAGCACTCTTCGCCAGTAAATCTGCCTTCTCGTTCCCAGACACACCTACATGTGCTGGAACCCAACAAAATCGCACTGTTATACCTCTCTGTCCAATAATAAAAAGCCATTCTAAAATCTTTAAAACTAGAGGGTTACTAGAATTAAAAACTTCTAAAGCTTGAAGAACTCTCCTTGCATCACTAAAAATTGTAAAATTACCCTCCTTTTCCAAAGCTATTTTTGCAATAGCGGTTAGTATGCCATACAGTTCGGCAGTAAATATGGAAGATGTTAGAGGAAGTGCACCTCTACAATTAAAATCATTACTATGTACTCCAAATCCAACACCAGCATCAGATTTGGAGCCATCAGTATATATAAAAGTCGATCCCCTATGTTCTGCAACATGTTCCATAAAAAGAGACCTGGATTCTAAGTCAGTCATATTCATCTTTAACTCCAATAAAGTATTTACAGAAAGATACGTCAGGTAATTTCCATGGAGGCGTTGACGATACCTTGAATGGGAGCACCTTAATTCTAATTATATCCAGACTGTTTAATAATTGTTTCACCCGAAACCCAAAAGGTTGAGGAGATTTTGGGTGCAACTCAAAGTATGTTGAGTGCCTTACAAGGCTTGCAGTCTGAAAGGCTGAAGAATTAGGGAGTCTTTGCAATCTAAACCAATACCGAATAATAGAGTACATTCGGTAAAGGTCTAGAGGCAACTCCCACCATCAACAAGGAGACTTGTGATAGGTGAGGTCCTAAACACTCCTGTGGACAATCTAATACTAGCATGATGTATTGAATCTAATATTTTTAACCGGCTTGGGGTGGGTGAGGAGTATATTTCGCATCAATAACTAATTTTGGATAAAATCAAGGACTTGTATAATTTTAAAATAGTATTGCAGTCTGCCCCCCTTGATGTATGGGACAATACTTTTAAAAGATTCATAGCCTCAAGACATTTAGCTTTTAATGCTTTTAAGTGAGAAACCCATGTAAGCCTACAATCAAATATCAACTCTAAAAATTTAGCTTCACTTGCACATGGGATCCTTTGACCTTTGATGTATATATCCGGGTCTGGATGTACTCCCGGATACGACAGAAATGGACAATTGTAGTTTTACTTGTCGAGAACTTAAATCCATTCATATCGGCTCACTGGATAATTTTATCGATAGAGAGTTGTATTTTTCTCTCAACCATTGCCATTCTTGCTCCAGCAAATGATATAGAGAGATCATCCACAAATAATGTTGCAAAAACATCCCGGGGAATGACTGAAGATATCCCATTAGTTGCTAGTGCAAAAAGGGTTACACTCAGCACACTACCCTGAGGAACTCCTTCTTCCTGGCATTTACTTTCTGATAGAGCTGCCCTAACTCTCACTTGGAAAACTCTATGTGAAAGAAATGACTGAATAAATAATGGTAGCTCTCCTCTTAATCCAAACTCATGGATTCTTTTAAGTATACCATAAATCCATGTGGTATCATATGCCTTTTCAAGATCAAAAAAGACTGTCACATGGTGCTGTTTGGAAGCAAAGGCTTCACAAATGGAGGACTCAAGTCGTATCAGCACATCAGTCGTTGAGTGCACTTTTCTGAATCCACATTGAATGGGGGATAAAATACCCTTCTTTTCAAAGTACCACATCAGTCTTACATTGACCATCTTCTCCATGATTTTGCACAAACAAGATGTCAATGCAATTGGCCTATAATTTGCCGCTAAAAACTTGTCCTTACCAGGTTTTAAAAAGGCTAAAATAATGGCTAGTTCCTAAACACTTGGATAACTATGATCATGCCATATTCTATTAAAAATGCTTAAAAATAAATAACTTTGTATTAAAATGTACGTGTTTAATCATTGCATATGGAATTCCATCGGGTCCAGGGGCTGTATCGTTACACGTAGCAAGAGCAGAATCAAATTCTCTTTCAGTAAAAGGAGAATTGTATGACTCTTGCTTTCTTGTTGCGAAATTTAAAACTTTCTTTTCTTCAATGCTCCAATACTGGTGACCAGGAGCTGCTTCATACTTGCACGATACATTTGAAAAATGGTCAGCCAGTGCATTGCTAACTTCGGTTGCTCCAGTCATATACAGGCCATTTACCTTTAACACTGGTGGTGGGTTTGGTGTGAATTTGCCTGCTATCTTTTTTACTTTCCTCCACACACATGAAGTTGGTGTTCTACTGTTAATGGAGGAAACAAATGACATCCAAGACTGGCGCCTAGCTTCTTTCATGGCACGACGGAACTGTGCTCTACATTTCTTGTACTGTATATGACTAAATTCTCCTCAGTACGGCGCATGCGCAATCGAGTTAAAGACTTTCTTGTGGCTCTGTGCAGGGCAGTTAGTTCAGATGACCACCAGGGGACTGGTCATCGTCTGAATATCCCTGTTGTTTTGAGAATGGAATTTACTCCTGCTGTGTGAAGAGTTCCATTGAGTAAGTCTATGGCATCATCAACACTTTCAAACTGTTCTGCATTTCCTTCAATTTCACTTAGCTCCCGAAATCTATCCCAGTCCGCCTTATCAAGATTCCATCGAAGCGATATCTGTAAAGGTGGACCATTGTTGGTGTTTATAATAATTGGTGCATGATCACTAGTATGCCAATCATCTAATGTTCTCCAATTAAAATCGAGAAGGCAGTTAGAGCTTACAACTGATAGGTCAATGCAGGACAAGGCACCTGTCTGTACATGAAAATGTGTGGGCTCTCCTGTATTAAGGAGTCCGACATCTTCATTCTCCAAAATTGATATAATATTACCCCTTGCATTTGTCAAAACATCACCCCATAAAGGATGTCTACTATTAAGATCTCCTAGTAAGAGAAAGGGTTGTGGGAGTTGTTTAATCACTTCTACTATGTTATCATATGTGATATTATCATTTGAAGGCAAGTAAAGAGAACAGATTGAGTACTTTCTCCCTATATCAATCTGTAAAACCACTGCCTGCAGAAGGGTACAGATAGACAAAGATATTTGGGGAACATCTCGACGAACGCATATAAGACTTCCCCCATGGCTCCCTGCTCATTGATCATATGGTGTCCTATAGCTAACATACTCTCGAGGACAAGAAGTATTAGCATCGAGCTTGCTTTCTTGTAGACATACTGTTATAGGGGAGTGTTCACGTATGTGGAGCTTAAGTTATTCATTTTTCGCCCTTAAACCCTGGCATTTCCATTGCTGAATGGACGAAAAAACTATGGTTTATTTTTTGGAAGACACCTTAGATGAAGTCTTCCCATTGGCAATATTTGATCTAACAATATTTCCCGGCGGTATCTCTAGAGAGGATCTTGATATAGTGGGTTTTGTGATCCTCTTTTTCTTTGTGTCCTTTTGATCTAATTGTTGAGGCGGATGGTGGACCTCAACTTGAATTTCTGATTGGTTCAATTTACCTTCTAGATGATCAGAAACATCAGCAGACAAGATATCATATTTATTTGAAGTCGTGACTTTAATGTTTCTTATGGTAGGAGGCGAGAGAGATGGAGGTCTTTCTCTCTTTTTGGATTAAAAGGTTGTGATCTGTCAGGTTTTTGCACCTTCCCCACTACAGGTTCACTAGGTAAATTGGTTTCAAGTGGAACCTCCATCAGATCAGGAAAGGACACGGCCTGTGAGAGGTTTGTACTATTGTTTAAAATTGGAGTACAGTAGTTGGCTTTTGAATAATTTTCAGATCTTTAAGTATCTGTTTTGATTTTTCTACAATTTCTGGATATAGATTTTTTATGGGACTTTCAACCTCTTTAAGTACTTTCATTTGTTTCTTTATCTTGGAAGTAGAGATATGATTTTTGTCTGTGTGGTTTGGCAAGTTTTTCTCCAGAACCATTGAAAAAGGTTGCCCTGGTTTTATCTGATTTTCAAGAGCTCTTTTACGAGCCTCTTTAAAAGTAACCATTTCCATGGTCCTAATGGCCTGAATTTCTTTTTAAAAAATAAACTTAACACAGCTTTTAGATGTAGCTGGGTGTGCTTCCCCACAATGTATGCAATTAGGGTTTTCTATGCATACTCCATGACTACTTTTTCCACAGTTGGCACAAACAGCTGGCTTATTGTTTAGTTTTTCCTTACATTTCTGGCTTAAATGGCCATACATTTGGCAATGATAACATCGATATGGTGAAGGGATATATGGTTTTACCTTCAAAGATAGTCAACCAGCTTTTATAACATTTGGTAATCGGCATTGATTAAATGTTATAATTAAAGTAGCAAGAGGAATACGTTGTTCTCCAACTATCTTTCTCATTCTGACTACTTTAACTACTCCTTGATTTTTCAGTTCATCCTCAATTTCTTTTTCCTCTATATCCAACAATTCTGGAGCATATATCACACAAAGTAAGGTGCGAAACGCATTTTACGCTATGACTATTCAATGTTGTAAGTGTTTTTAACCTTTCACCTTGTAATGGGGATAGTGTCTCTATCAAGAGACTTCAATTTCCCTGGGGTAGAATTTTTGACTGCCCTCCACATAAAGTACCTATTTCCCTATTAGCTTTAAAAACATTTACACGCTCATTTCTTCCGTTTTCAAATTCCAAGATAAAAAAAATTTCATTTCTGGGTCGACCTGTGGCGCCCGGTGAAAAGTCCTTCTTGTATATCTTTTCTGATAAAACCTTCCAATTATACCAGAGAAAGATAAAAGCATGGAATGCTGAGGTTACAACCCTCGCGCGAGCACCTTTTGGGTGTCGTGTATAAAGCAAAGGCGCGTGAAATCCACTATTCACAGGTTGTCTTCCATTTAGTTAATTCCTTCGTCAAAGGGATGGGCCGATACAAAGGCCCTAGCCAAACCCCCATCGCCACACCACCCACGCCACGACGCGAGCGCCATCTGAACAACATCCTTCTTTTTGGAATCCAAAGTGTTGAATTGTTTTGTTGTGCTCTCGGTCTTTTTTATCAATCGTGGATTTATTTTGTCATGTCCGAAGCTCCATCTTCACACATTCCAATGTTAAGTACCATAGTTTGTTTTGACAGTTTTTTATTGTACCGGGCTTTTGTTTTATATCCAGTTTAGTCTGTTTTATTATTCCCGTCTGGCCTTTCATGGCGGCCATTGTTTGTTCACTTGTTTGGGAATTCATCTTTGTCTGCCCGTTAGTACTCTGTCACTTAGGTTCTTGGTTAAGTCCCTGGCCTTATGCCTTTAGAACCGTTATTATTTTTTCTTTTTTTTTTTTTTTTTTTTTTTTTTTTTTTTTTTTTTTTTTTTTTTTGTATTTATGCTCATGGTACTTTTTGCTAGTAAGTCCAGCCTACGAACGAGATAGCGATTTAGCTTTTTCTTTGTTTAGTACCCGCCTCTCCGAGGCGTTCGTCACTCAACTGTGCTATTTATTTTAAGTTTTAGCAGTTGCTATTCTTCGATCGTAGTGTTTTATGGATGTACAGGTTTATTTTATGTTTATAATAGTGTTGTGTGTTTTTTAGTCCTGTTTTTGTGTTTAAGAGAGCGAGAGCTTGGGGTCCCCGTTTTCTGTTCGCAGTCACGAGTTACCCCTTTCTCTCGTTTTCTTTCTTAGCTCCGGTGGGGGAGCGGATTTCCCGTTTTCCGTTTTGTGCGTTCAGCGGGTTCTCCCTCCCTCACCTCTCCCCCTCTGGGTGGATGATAACTTACGAGTTATTTATTTTTCATGACTTTTCAATATTTAGCGTTATTTTGGTCCGTGTTTCGTCCTCTCCCCGTTACGGCTCGGGAGTAGTTTTGAACGTTTTCCACTCCGCCTTGAGTTATACTCCGCCATGAGGGATTCTCAATAACTTTCGTTCTATTGTTATATTTATATTGTTTACTACATGGGACGGGCTTCATATTGTTTAGATACGACCCTCCGGTGGCCCTTACTCCGGTTTCAGGCCACGGCCATATCCACAATAGCCTTTGTTATGACAACTGTGTTTGTTATTCACAATAATTATTCAGGACCTTTCTTCTCCCTCCGGCCTCACCGGAGATCGTAAATACGCTTTACTATAACCTAAGCTTTAGACTTTAGCTGCGGCTTAGCTTTTTATCTTTCACAATTGAATTATTAGCCACAACTGAATTATTCAGGGCATCTCATTATCCTCCGGCGTCACCGGAGGTCGCCCAAACACTTCACACTTATAGTTGCCTTAGCTAATTAGCTAAGGCTCCTTTATTCAGGACATTTCATTACGCTCCGGCCTCACCGGAGCTCCGGCTTCACCGGAGGTCGCCCATACACTTCACACTTATATTTGCCTTGCCTTTAGCTAAGGCTGGTGTTTATATTTATTTTAAGGGCATGTCACTGCTTCCCCGACCCTTGGAGGTCGGCGGATTGCTTTAAGTTAATTATCCTTATGTCATTAACAGACATTAGGTGCATTGCAAATATACAGACAATTGAATATTAAAGTGCCAACAATGGTATGGGGCGGTATCAACTTAAAGTTAATATTCGGTTGTTTGGTCAATGCAATATGGGTGCTTAGGGAATTCAGTGAGTGCCGGAACTCTAAAATAATAGGTTTTTTATCCCCTTTTCAGTTTCAAGAAACACCAGACTCATGTCTCCTTTCTTTTACAGAAGGCCCGTTGTACTGCTGAAGGATGCCCTGCCTCGTTCAGCGACCCCGTTGGGCATGACCTCTGCCGGTCTCATGCGCACTGCTCCATTCCCTTTATCCAGGAACCGGGACAGGCCCAATACCCAGTTTGGTTCCCGGATTTGTGCTGGCTCTGTTACGAGCTGTCGTCAGTTCTGCTGAATGATGATGTAAGTGGGTTTTCCCTTTGTTCCTTATTTCTCGTTGGCAGACACTAATATAGACATGAATATGATATACACAGTATATTTGGGAGGGCAAACCCCCTCCTCCATCACTAATCACTGCATATCTTACAGGCCGATGATGTCTCTCTTCGTTCAGCAAGGGCTACTCTTCGTCCGTGGGTGTCGGGCTTTGGCAGGAATGCCCCGTCTGGCGCACCCTATCTCCTCGATGGGGACATGGCCTCCCGCCTCTTCCCAGGCTCGACTACTGCTGCAGTCTCCCCTGACCTTGCTGCCCCTTTAATTGAAGAAGTCAGGGCTACCATTTCCGTGGAGGACGAACCCCTCGTACCGATGGACATGGCGGGTCTGGATATAGACGTAGAACCCAGGGACGAGCAGGTAAGTGGTGCCGAGTTGGTGGAAACCCTTTTCTCTCCTACTCCCTCTCCTACCTCTTCCTTTCTAGGTTTTGATAACTCTAAGGCTTCTCCTCGGGATCCCTCTGCCTCCGTACGACCCAAGGTGAAGCCACTTCGAACTTATAAGACTTCAGCTTTGCCAGTATCAACGTCACCGGTCCCCAGACCCTCGACAGCTCCTGATATTCATATTGCTCCTCGTAAAACCACTACTCCTAAGAAGTCTAAGTCTACCAAATCCAAGAAAAAACCAACGGGTGACTTTCAGGTACCCTGGGCTGATCTCCTCCCCATCCAACTGATCAAAGGATTGGTCAGGGATCAAGTTCAACATCACTCTGGTGCAATAACAGAGATTAAGGATATGATGGCTACTCTGATCCGCGCCGGAACTCAGTTTCCTCCCCCTTCTGCTCCAGACGCATCGAAGCTGCCGCCCTTCGATAAAAACAATCCTTGGCGGTTTGCCTTGCATGCTCCATTCGTAGATGGTTCCCTAACTCTGGAGGGCATGGGCACCCGCCCTCTAGAGGACCTGGAGTTCTATCCCCCGGGCCTAGCATTCCCGTTCAATGGTTTTGTACGGTTAAAGGAACATGCATTGGTCCGTATGGACAAGGTACCGAAGGAAACGGTCATATTTCCAAAAGAGCAGGCCCAGGCTATCTGGGCCAGAACACTATCAGAGTGGGGGTGTATCAACTCCAAGCTCACCCCACACAAAGGTTCCTACACTATTTTTACGACAGCGGCCTCCATCTCTTTGCCGCTCATAGACAAAGTCACAGAGCTGACTATACAGGCCATCAAGGAAGGCTCTTCCATGCCGGCTCTCAAGGAGACAGACCCCACCTCTTTGCTTATTCCGGGTACCTCGGCAGCCTGGGATGCTGCGGCTTCTACCTTCACGGTGGGGAAACTAGACCCAGACTGTGCCTCTACTCTTTTCTCTGAGAAGCTTCCCAGATTAATAGAGAGTCTTCTCAAAACTGAGTTCGAGACCCGTACTAGACTTGCTAGGTCCCTCCAATCCATCACCTCCATGGAGTCCCTAGCATCTCTTTACCCAGAGGAAACGCTGTTCAGAGTCGCCACAAAGAACCAGCTGCTATCCTACCAAATAGATCTCCATGACTTCTGGTCAGCTCGGGTTAGTTGCAGGAAGTTCGTTCTGTCGGAGGCCACCATCAGGCATGAGCCGAACAGACTGATAGCGTCCTCCTGCTGGGGTAAGACCCTCTTCCCTCAGACCGAGGTGGATAAGGTTCTTCAGGACGCAGCGAGGGCAAACCAGAATTTGCAGGTAAGGTGGGGTCTCTCAGCCAAAAAGAGGTTCGAACCCCAGAGACACACGTTCTTCAAGAAGAAGCAGAGGTTTAGTCCTTACAAGGCGGCCCGGGGTACCTCATCCCCACAGCCTTCCGCGGCCTCGACTTCTCGACAACAGGCGACTCCTCAGCAGGTAGTCTACCTCGCTGCTCCCCCTGGTACACAGCCCAACCCCTCTTGGATGCCCTCACCTGCATACAACCCTGCCTACGAATCCTCCGGTTCCTTTCGTGGATACCAAAGAGGGAGTTTCAGAGGTAGAGGACAGTTCCGCCAACGCGGCGGGCCTAGAGCAAGGGGTTCCCGTGGAGGGAGGGGCCCTAATTTCACTCCCTCCTAATGATGTGATGCCGGTAGGAGGGAGACTTTATCACTTCCGGGACCATTGGACCTTCAGTCCATGGGCTCACAGCATAATATCAAGGGGCTTGGGTTGGAAATGGTCACAGGGATCCCCTCCTCCACCGGTGACTTTCTTCCAGAGACCCACTCCCATCCTGGAAGAGTACACGGCGGAGTTACTCAAGAAGAGAGCAATCAAGCGGGTTCGATCCCTGAAATTCCAAGGCCGCCTGTTTACAGTCCCGAAGAAAGACTCGTCGGCGTTGAGGGTAGTTCTGGACTTGTCGAAGCTCAACTCTTACATCCTTTGCGACAAGTTCCGTATGCTGACTATCTCTCAGGCACGGACCTTACTTCCCCGTAGGGCCGTCACCACCTCTATCGATCTTACTGACGCCTATTATCATGTCCCAGTAGCTCGAAACTTCTCTCCTTACCTAGGCTTCCGTCTCGGCAAGAGAGCCTTCGCATTCAAAGTCATGCCCTTCGGTCTCAGCATTGCCCCCAGGGTATTCACGAAACTGGGGGAGACGGTGCTCGAGCAACTCAGACACCAAGGGATACAAATCGTCGCCTATCTGGACGATTGGCTCATTTGGGCCCAGTCGCACCAGGAATGCAACAGAGCTACGTCGAAGATACTCCATTTTCTCGCCAAACTGGGCTTCCAAGTCAACCTCCGGAAGTCCCGCCTACAACCATCAAGCCTCTTCGAATGGTTAGGCATCCGTTGGGACCTCTCAAAGCACAAGCTCTGCCTTCCTCCCAAGAAGGTGAGGGAGATAGCTTCCAAGGTCAGGAACTTTCTCAAACACAAACAGGTGTCCAGAAGAGCTTTAGAACGAATCCTCGGCCTACTCCAGTTTGCCTCACTGACCGATCTCCTATTAAAAGCCAAACTCAAAGACATCAATCGAGTTTGGAGAAAGAGGGCGACAATACCTTTAAGAGACAAGACCTCAAAGATCCCCTCTGTCTTGAAAATGAGACTACAACCATGGTCCGATCGGAGGAACCTCTCCAAGTCGGTTCCTCTACAGTTCCCCTCTCCACAAGTGACAATTCATACCGACGCGTCTCTGAGTGGTTGGGGGGGTTACTCCCAACATCAGATGTTTCAGGGCTCTTGGTCACCCGCCATGAGACAGTTCCATATCAATGTTCTCGAAGCCATGGCGGTGTTCTTGACCCTGAAGAGAATCTCCCCTCCGAGGTCGACCCACATCAGAGTAGTCTCAGACAGCACGGCCGTAGTCCACTGCCTCAACAGGGGGGGGGGGGTCCAAATCACCCAACCTGAATCAGATCCTGGTCACTATCTTCACCTTGGCAGCCGACAAAGACTGGTTCCTGTCAGCAACTCACCTAGCAGGAGTCCAGAATGTGATAGCAGACTCATTATCCAGGACGAGCCCACTGGAATCGGAGTGGTCCCTGGACATGCACTCCTTCCAGTGGATACTCAGGCTGGTTCCAGGTCTCCAGGTAGATCTATTCGCGACCCGACTCAATCACAAACTCCCATGTTATGTGACACCGAACCTGGACCCTCAGGCTTATGCCATGGACGCATTAACCCTGGATTGGAACCATTGGCAGAAGATCTTCTTATTCCCTCCAGTGAATCTTCTACTGAAAGTCTTGCACAAACTCCGCTCCTTCAACGGGGCAGTAGCTTTAGTGGCACCTCACTGGCCAAAGAGCAGTTGGTTTCCTCTCCTCCTCGAGTTGAAACTCCGTCCCTTCCGGATCCCATTCCCCAAACTGACCCAGGTGGTCCAAACTCGGACTGTGTCAGATTCCTCAAGGATAGCCAAAACCCTAACTTTGTGGATTTCATGAAGTTTGCGGCGCGTAAGGACGCAAACATCGACCCAGATAATGTCCTCTTTATAGAATCAGACAAAAGGGACTCAACGATTCGCCAATATGATTCGGCGGTTAAGAAACTAGCGGATTTCTTAAGGACTTCAGACCATTCGGTTATGACTCCTAATTTAGCCATCTCCTTCTTTAGGTCCATATTTGACAAAGGCCTAGCAGCTAGCACTATAACCACCATTAAGTCAGCTCTGAGGAAAGTCTTCCTGGTCTGGTTTAACATTAACCTGGCGGAGTCTTATTTCTCATCTATTCCAAAAGCATGTGCTAGGCTTCGACCTTCGGTTCGTCCTCAAAAGGTCTCTTGGTCTCTAAATGATGTCCTCAAACTGGCCTCCGACAAGGACAACGAATCCTGCTCTTATATCACTCTTCTTAGGAAGATTTTATTTCTAACAGCTTTGGCCTCGGGTTCCAGAATCTCAGAACTAGCAGCTCTCTCACGAAACTCAGAGAACATGGATTTCCTCCCTTCAGGTGAGGTACTTCTTTCACCAGACAGGGCGTTCCTAGCTAAGAACGAGGACCCCCAAAATAGGTGGTCCCCTTGGAAGATTATTCCTCTTCTCCAAGATACTTCTCTATATCCGGTCACCACTCTCAGGGCCTTTTTAGCCAGGACTGCTACCCGATCGTCTGGCCCCTTGTTTATCAGAGAACAAGGAGGTACCATTTCCATACGTGGCATTAGGCAACAGATCCTATACTTCATTAAACAAGCCAATCCGGGATCATTTCCCCATGCTCATGATATCCGATTGATAGCTACCTCCATCAACTATTTCCAGAATATGGACTTTGATAACCTTAAGAAGTACACGGGCTGGAAATCTCCTATGGTCTTCAAACGCCACTATCTAAAGAACTTACAGGCTCTTAAATACCCAACGGTTGCAGCTGGGAGCCTTATCTCTCCCCATTGATCTTTTGTTCTTCCTTTCATCCATCTCTTCTCTTCTCCCTCCTACCCGTCACTCGCACCACGACGCCGCTTCCTTGGTGGTTCGTTAGCCCTAAGTTTATTACATATTAGGTTAATATGATTGTAACTATTATTGTTTTCCGTTGTTATAAGGTTGGGATATTCTTAGCCATGTCAGTTTTGTTGCATGTTTTCCTCTGATACTCAGAGGTTTCCCTGTTATCATGTTTGTTTAACCTTACTCTCACTATGCCCTGTGGCTAGTTTATGTTTTATGCCTACTTACCTTAATTATATATGATTTTCTTTACATGGTGTTGTTTCTCTCCCCTTATTAAATTAGTAGTTATTGTTGGGCTTGGAAGGCATTCTCTGGTACATTTTCACCGGGCGCCACAGGTCGACCCATAAAAGGGATTTTGACGAAGGAAAAATCTATTTCTGGGGAGAGACCTGTGGCGCCCGGTGAAACCCTTCCCCTTTATTTTACACGATCCCACCCTTTCCTTTCCAGGCCATCATGGCCAATACAGAAGGATGTTGTTCAGATGGCGCTCGCGTCGTGGCGTGGGTGGTGTGGCGATGGGGGTTTGGCTAGGGCCTTTGTATCGGCCCATCCCTTTGACGAAGGAATTAACTAAATGGAAGACAACCTGTGAATAGTGGATTTCACGCGCCTTTGCTTTATACACGACACCCAAAAGGTGCTCGCGCGAGGGTTGTAACCTCAGCATTCCATGCTTTTATCTTTCTCTGGTATAATTGGAAGGTTTTATCAGAAAAGATATACAAGAAGGACTTTTCACCGGGCGCCACAGGTCTCTCCCCAGAAATAGATTTTTCCTTCGTCAAAATCCCTTAATTCACTACTTCATAGTGACCAGGTAATACTTCTACTTTTCTATATCTTTCTGTACTGTTATAATTTTTAATTCTCTCTCTCTTCTTCTCTATTGTTTTATTATTCACATGACGTGAATAAGGTTCCAACGTTACGATGTTGGAACCCGAGTTTGAGCTGTCTGTACCGAGGTCCACGTTTGTATTTTCTAGGTCGTCAACAGAGGGGTGGGTTTTTTTGTTATGAGCAAGCCGGGTTATCCACCTCTTATTGGAGGATGTCAGTCCACCTAACCCATGTGGCCCAACACGAGAAAAGGCTTCAGCGGGGAGCAGTCCTCTATTTGTGAGGGGCTGCCTCTCTTAAGGTGGGCGTACACTGGTCAGTGGGGGTAGTAAGCCCCTCCCACCGTCAACTCCAATGCCTGGCGTCACCCATTACCCACAAATATGGGTGACTTAAAACCGGATCACTGGAGTCCGACTCTTAACAGACTTGGTCTGCACCCAATGGGGTCTGCCAGAGGGTGATGGCGTCTAAATTGGCACAGGTTGAGATGGAATGCCGTCCATCCCACACTGTGCCAAATCCAAAGCAGCATCCAAAGTATAATCGAACATGCCAAAGTCGTCAACAATATCTAGCCCAAGGAAGAGATGGGAGAAAAAAGAAATAGCCAAAAGTAAAAGAGAAAGTGCTAACTGATTTAGTTGGATCGACAGCTGGGCACCGAGGTCTAGTGGGAAGTAGTTCCCGCTGTTCATTAGAGCCCAGCTGCTAATCCCTAAGCCCCCCATCCTCATCAAGGCTTCAGCATCTGGGGGGGGGTACTTGGAATCATTCCCGTTTTCTGTTCCTAAGATCATCTTTGCCGGACCTGTCTCCTGAGGGGAGGTGGGTGGGCCTTAAAATATATATATAACTGCCAGGTAAGTATTTATAAAACTTTGTTTTATCATAAAAACTCCATTTTTATGAATGGAACTTAAATGGCAGTTATATATATATATAGCTGATTCACACATTTGGAGGAGGGTGACACACAGTAAACATCGTTGGGGAAACAACAAACAGTTGTAGGAGAAAAAACACCTTGATTCCTTACCTGCTAAGGTAGCTGACTTCAAAGGTTCCTGCCTCTTGAGTCGCTTTCCCTTAGTAGTGTCAGCCAGGAGTGGACCTGTCATGCTGAAAACAACTCAATCGAGTCTGTCAAACGGGGTGAGACCAACAACTTGACTAGACTTCAGAACTACCTTCGCCCCTTATATTAAAAAACTGCAACCTTACTAAAACTAACCATCTAACCTTGCAGAATAGATATAAACTATCTATCTAGACTGAGGGTACTGTACCACAAGTCAACGTCCTCAGACAATCATTAAAAACACCAACCCACACACAGGTATACAATAGCTAAGGTTGAGGGAAGGTAGTAACTCCTTTGACTAATACAGAAGCCGTAGCTACGTATGGGCCCAAGGTGTAGCACATTTCATAACCCACTCTTACCTCTCTGAGGTAATGAGAGGCAAACACAGAGTTGCTTCTCCAGAACGTTGCGTCCATAATTTGCCTAACTGACATATTCTTACGATATGCCAGCGAAGTAGCAATAGCTCTCACTTCGTGAGCCCGTACTTTCAAAAGGCCGAAGTGCTCTTCCTCACACAAGAGGCGAGCTTCTCTTATAGTCTCCCTCAGGAAAGATGACAATGCATTCTTTGAAAGGGGTTTTTGCGGATCTTCCACTGAGCTCCATAAGGAGTTAGATGCGCCTCTAACATTCTTAGTGTGAGACAAATAAGCTCTAAGAGCTCTAACTGGACAGAGGAGCCTTTCCTGCTCTTGACCCACTAGATTAGTGAGGTTAGGGACCTCAAAAGTCCTCGGCCAGGGTTTTGATGGGTTCTCGTTCTTGGCGAGGAAGTCAATCCTTTAAGCACATACCGCTCCATTCTGATTGAAGCCCACTTGTTTCTCAATAGCATGAACCTCACTGACCCTTTTAGCTGTGGCCAGAGCCATCAGGAAGAGGGTTTTCTTCGTAGCATATCTAAGAGAAGCTTGCGAGATGGGTTCGAACTTCTTGGTGCAAAGAAACTTCAGAACCACATCCAGGTTCCAAGAAGGGGGCCTTAACTGAGGCTGCTTAGTTGTCTCAAAAGACTTCACGAGGTCTTGCAAGTCTTTATTCTGAGACAAATCTAAGCCCCTATGCCTACAGACAGCTGAGAGCATACTCCTATAACCTTTAATCGTGGATACAGCCAGTTTAGCATCCTGTCTGAGGGATAAAAAAAAATCCGCAATTTGACTCACAGAGGTAGTGGTTGAGGAAACTTTGTGCTGCCTACACCAAGATCTAAAAGTTTCCCACTTAAATTGGTAGACCCTTTGTGAAGAGACCCTCCTCGCTCTGGCAATAGCTTTTGGAGCTTGCGCAGAAAAACCTCTCACTCTGACAAGCTTCTCGATAGTCTGAAGGCAGTCAGTTTGAGAGTGAGGGGGTTTTGATGATACCTCTCGAAGTGGAGTTGTTTGAGAAGCTTTGGACTTGCAGGAAGGCTTCTTGGAAAGTCCACCAACATGTCCACCACTTCCGTGAACCATTCTCTTGTTGGCCAGAATGGAGCTACCAGGATCATCCGTCCTGATTCGAGGAGAGCGAATTTCCTGACGACCAGATTGATGATCTTCAACGGGGGGAAAGCATGTGTGTCCATCCCCGTCCAATCCATCAAAAAGGCGTCTACCGCTATTGCCTCCTTGTCCGGGACTAGGGAGCAGTAGTTGGGGATCCTCTTGTTCTAGTTGGAGGCGAAAAGGTCTATTAAAGGTCTCCCCCATAACTTCCAGAGACTCTGACAGACCTGCTGGTTGAGGGTCCATTCTGTGGGAAGAACTTGCCCTTTCCTGCTGAGCATGTCTGCTCTTACATTCCTCTGTCCCTGTACGAATCTTGTTAACAGTTCTATCTTGTTTTCCTTCGACCATAGAAGGAGCTCCCTTGCTGTTTCAAACAGAGACAGAGAGTGAGTTCCCCCTTGCTCCCTGATGTAAGCTAGAGCCGTGGTGTTGTCGGAGTTGACCTCCACTATCCTTCCTGACACTGAGTCTTTGAAGGCCTTTAGCCCTAACAGAATGGCCATCAACTCTTTTCTGTTGATGTGCCATCCGGTCTGACTCTTTTCCCAAGAGCCTGAGACCTCCTTGCTTCCTAGTGTTGCTCCCCATCCTGACTCCGACGCGTCTCAGAACAACACTAGGTCTGGGTTCTTCTTGTACAGGGAGATCCCTTCTCCTAACAAAGCTGGTTCCAGCCACCAAATCAGATGATCCTTGATTTCTGGTGGAATGGGGAAGGAAAAGGAGTCTTCCTGTGTCTTCCTGTTCCACACCTTTGATAGGAAGTGTTGAAGAGGTCTGAGGTGCAGTCTCCCCAAAGAGACAAACTGTTCGAGCGAGGAGAGAGTTCCCAGTAAACTCATCCACTCCCTCGCTGAGCACTTCTGTCTCTTCAAGAATTCTCGAACCTTCTCGAGGCACTTGGTCTGCCTCTCCTGGAAGGGAGAAGCCCGAAAATTAACTAAATTAAGAACTATCCCCAAATAAAGAATAGTCTGATTCGGCTCAGTCTGAGATTTCTCCCTGTTGATGACGAGACCCAGTTCTTGAGCCATCATGAAAGTCTTTTGTAGGTCCTCCAGACCTTTTTCTTTTAACCGTGATTGTATCAACCAGTCGTCCAGATAAGAGGATACCCTTATCCCCTCTTGATGAAGCCAGCCTGCAACGTTCGCCATTACTCTGGTGATGACTTGAGGAGCAGTGCTGAGACCGAAGCAAAGTGCCTTGAACTGGAAGCACTTGCTCTGGATCATAAATCTCAGTTATTTCCTTGAACTCGGATGGATGGGGACGTGAAAATAAGCGTCCGGTAAATTGAGAGACACCATCCAGTCCCCTGGACGTACTGCTGCCAGCACACACTGAGTCGTCTCCATCGTAAATTTCGTCTTTTCCTTGAAGACGTTCAGCGAGCTGACATCCTGAACGGGTCTCCATCCACCCGAGTTCTTGGGTACCAGAAACAGGCGATTGTACAAGCCTGGGGAGGATAGCTCCAGAACTGGTTCTATCACTCCCTTGTCCAGCATCTGGTTGACCAGATCCACAAGGGCCTTTTGTTTCACTGCATCTGAGTACTGAGCCACTAAAGCTAGAGGAGTATTTGAAAGAGGAGGCTTCTTCAAAAGGGGGATCTTGTATCCTTCCTTGATGACCGAGAGGGACCAGGTGTCCACCCCTCTTTTCTTCCAAGCCTGCCAAAAAAGTGACAGTCTTGCCCCTATCGTTGTCTGGAGGACTTGCACTTCATTTCTTGGATCAGGATCTAAACGAACCTCTATTCGTCCTCCCTCCCGTCTCCTGCCTTCTTCCTCTGAAGTCTGATCTCGAAGGAGCCCTACCTTGAAAGGGTTGTTGGAATTTTCTCTCCTCTCTCTTCAGAGGCAAAGGAGTAACTGGCAAAGGTTTTCGAGCCGAGCGCGATAAGAGGTCTTGAGTGGCCTTTTGAGCTAGAGAAAGCGTAATATCTCTGACAAGGGACTCAGGAAAGAGATGTTCTGAAAGGGGGGCCTAAAGGAGTTAAGACTTCTGCGCAACAGTCACATATCTAGTAACAAAAGAACATAACAGGGCCCTTTTCTTCAAAACTCCTGCCGAAAAAAGGGAAGCCAACTCATTAGATCCATCCCTAAGAGCTTTGTCCATGCAAGACATGATACTAGTCAGGTCTTGTGTTCCCTCCATTTGTTCTGTTTTCCTGGCCAGAGTCTCTAGAGACCAGTCCAAAAAACTAAATATTTCAAAAGCTCTGAAAATCCCTTTGACGAGGTGATCAAGCTCAGACATTGACCACATAACCTTACCCGAGTTAAGGGCATGCCTTCTAGCAGAGTCCACAGTACCAGAGAAGTCACCCTGGGAGGAGGCAGGAACTCCCAGACCCAGAGGTTCTCCAGTCTCGTACCACATGCCCGCCTTCGAAGCAAGTCGAGCTGGTGGAAAAGAGAAGTTGGTCTTAACCGCTTGTCTACGCTCCTTCATCAAATCGTCCACTTTAGCGAGAGCCTTCTTAGCAGAAATAGAGAGCTTCATCTTGATGAAGGCCGACTGTTTTTTGGCCTTCTTCATGCTAAACTATGATTGAGGAGAACGAGGGGCAGAAGGTTGAAACTCCTCCCCATACAGCTCAAGGAGGGAGCGAGAGAGAACCTTATAATCGCCAGCCGCATTCGCAGGCTTGTCTTTGTCCTCTGAGACATCATCAAGATCCTGTCTCACCTCTACTACAGGTTTCGTTCGGGTAGAAGGTTCACCTGAATCCAAAAGAGGCAAATCGTAGGATGCGTCCTGTAGAAAAGGGCTGCAAGCATCCTGACACCGAGAACCGCGTGCGTCCTGGCGCCGAGCGCTGGTATTGTCCTGGCACCGCGAGCCGGAAGCGCCCTGGCGCCGAGCGCTAGAAGAGTCCTTGAGGTGGTAGGCGGATGCGTCCTGGCGCCAAGAGTAGGAAGTGTCCTTGCGCCGAGAGCTGCAATCATCCTGGCGATGAGAAGCGGCACCGTCCTGGAGAAGCAGGCTGGAATCGTCCTGGCGCCAAGAGCGAGAGACGGAATCGTCCTGGAGCTGAGAGCGAGAGACGGAATCGTCCTGACGTCGAGTATCACCAGGGTCCTGGAGGCGAGCAGATGAGGAAAAACCGCGGTACCGTGCCTTTGACAAATTGCGCAGAGGTTCCCTTGGAGAGGAACTCCGTTCCCTCTTAGAAGCTGATTTCTTGACAGGTAACAAGTCATCCTTACGTCTGTCCGAATGGGAGGGAGGGCGGCTAAAAGCTTGAACTAAAGAGAAAAGTTGCTCTTCCCTAACCGTCATAAATGATTTAGCGACTGCTACTGGATCCTGCGGTTCCGAAGGAGAAGGCTGTCGAGTAGCGCTGGTAGAAGGAGAAGGATCTTTCGCTGGTCTTTCTTGACTTTCGTCCCTTGGTTTCGTCCTTTTCCAGGAACAGTGTCCAAATCCTCCTCCGAAGGACAAGGTTCGTGGCTACTTGAACCGGGAGAGTGAGAACGAGACTGTTCAGTTCAGTTCCACCTCCTCTTGGTCGGTCTCGAAGCCTCACACTCCCAAGACACCATCACATCCGACACACCTTTTCCGTGGTGGTAAAGAGCAGCCTGGGAAAATGCAACAGGACTGTCTGAGGCGACGGCTGACCGAGGATACGTACCTCTCACCCCCTTCCGGTCGTCGACGTACCTTCTCCCTTGGTCTTGGGAGCTTGGTAGAGGTCTAGACCTAGGGTAAGAACAGGTTCGATCAGTCGCCACCTCCACTGCACTTTCACAAGCACTAACTTCACTCTCACTCTTACCTTTTAAGGCTGCAAGTTGATCTTTAATAGCCTTCAACTCGGCAGCCATCCTGGCGTACCGAGGGTCATCCGCAGATACAGATCCTGTAGAAGGGGCAGGAGTTACTACCTCAAGGGAAGGATCAACTTCCAAAGAGGAATTAATTAAAGGTTCAATGGAAATATCTAAACTAGGTTCACTAGTCGACTTAGATTTAGATCTAGAAGCTCTCCTTACTTTATCTAGCTCTAATTTGCACTCATAGCACTTCATAGCTAACCAATCTTTCTCACTCAAAATCTCACATTCTTTGCACCTATTATCCAGAGCACAATCAAAACCCCTGTAACCCAAACAAACTGTGTGAGGGTCTACCAAAACTTTTGGTAACCTCACCTTGCATTCTTCATTCACACACACACACAAAACTGAAGTTTCTCACTCATATTAAAAAAAATTCAAAATATCAGAATACAGTGAGCCCTCATTTATTGCAGTAGATAGGTTCCAGACCCAACCGCGATAGGTGAAAATCCACAAAGTAGTGACACCATATTTACGTATTTATTTAACATGTATATTCAGACTTTTAAAACCTTCCCTTGTACGTAGTACTGTTAACAAACTACCCTTTAATGTACAGAACACTTAATGCATGTACTACAGTACCCTAAACTAAAACAGGCACAAATATTAAAGGCGATTTTAAATCATGCGTTTCCTAAACACGCCAAAAAGCACGATAAAAAATGGAAACCAATGTTTTGTTTACGTTTATCTCTGATCATAATGAAAAAACAAACGCATTTACACATCTGTGTATAGGTTAGTTTTTGCATCGATTATATTGATTATTCAGTAGAGTATGTTGATTTTGTTATTTACCAATGTTTTACTTAATTTTTCTTAGGACTTCCAAATAAAATGTTTTTCTTTATGACGCCGCCTGAAACGACGGCGTCATAAAGTACGCTCAGTAAACAACTACGCTCAGTAAACAAATGAAGGCATTTAACGCGCATGATGAAAGTGATAAATGATGAAAGTGATAAATAATGATATTACAGTAAAAGCTTTTAGAAAATGTGTTACAGTATTACAAATATTATTTACCGTATCTATATAAAATCATACAGTACATACGTAGCAAAGCAGGAAAACAATTTACGAGAGAGAGAGAGAGAGAGAGAGAGAGAGAGAGAGAGAGAGAGAGAGGAGAGGAGAGAGAGAGAGAGAGAGAGAGAGAGAGAGAGAGAGAGAGAGAGTTGTTTTACGTACGTACAGTAAATGTAAATTTAAAAAAAAAAAATATGAGAGGTTATAACATGTATATTCAGACTTTTAAAACCTTCCCTTTAACTTAATGCATACTAAACTAAAACAGGCACAAATATTAAAATGTTAGAATATTAAAGTAAAAAATAAAGATTGTTAATGTACTCACCACGAAAGAAGTTGAAGAAAAACTTGAATGATGATGGCGATGAATTTGCTGCACAGTAGAAATGATGATGATGAAGCTGATGATGTCTTCTACTGTGCAGCCAATGATAGTATTTTACGTCTCTTCAGACGGAAGTGTCTTTTCCTGGGACACCTCTTCAACTTCTTCCTGGGAAACTTCTTCAATTTCTTCCGAAGGCGTACTAGCAGGAGGAACTGGCTCTTCTTTGCGAGGCTGGAAGAACATTGTGATCGGAACTTGCTGCCGCTGCTTCTTTTTTCGCTCGAAGAGCATCATGTATTCATTGATTTTGTTGCAGAATTGCATGGAACGAACCATATCCTTGTCCCACTCTTGCGACAATTCTTTCAACTCCTTCGCAAGGTTGCAGAGCTTGGCAAGCCGTTCTAATGTTAAGCCCGTTTCTTCGACATTTTCTTGGGTCTCTTCCTGCGTTTCACTGTCTTCTTCACTGGCCGATTTCGTCAGGTCTTCTAGGTCTGCGTCAGTTAGCGGCTGGGAATGGCAGTCCAACAACTCGTCGACGTCTTCAGTCGTCATGTCGCCAAACCCGTCACCTCCATTTATCGCAGCCAACTGCACAGATTTGCGTATTGCAGAGTGTTGAATTTCAGACGGAGTAAATCCCTCGTCATCGTAAACAATCTGGGGCCACAACTTCTTCCAGCTCGCATTAACGGTTGCAGGTTTCATTTCTTGCAGTGCCTTCTGAATGTTCTGCAGGCACGTGGCTATGGTGTACTGCCGCCAGTATGCCTTCAAATTGAAATTTTCATCTTCATCTTTTTGGGAAGCATCCACACACGCAACGAGGTCCGCCAAGGTATTCTTCATGTAGAGGGCCTTGAACGCCCTGATAACCCCCTGGTCCATCGGTTGAATTAATGACGTGGTGTTGGGTGGCAGGAACTCAACCTGAATGCCCTCATGCGACAGGTCAGTTGCGTGTCCACCAGCGTTATCCATAAGGAGAAGGATCTTGAATGGCAAGCCCTTCTCTACGAGATATTTGCTGACTTGCGGGATGAAACACTGGTGGAACCAGTTGGAGGTCAGCATCTTCGTAATCCATGCTTTTTGATTATGCATCCAGTACACGGGAAGGAGATTCTTATTTTTATTTTTCAAAGCGCGAGGATTTTTCGACTTGTAAATAAGCCCCGGCTTTAGCAAAAATCCAGCAGCATTGCCACACATCACGAGGGTAACGCGATCCTTGAATGCTTTAAAGCCAGAGGTTTTGGCTTCTTCTTTGAACAGGAAAGTTCGCGACGGCATTCTCTTCCAAAACAAGCCGGTCTCATCCATATTAAACACTTATTCAAGCTTGTATTCACCTTCAGTGATAATATTCTTGAACGTCTCGTTCGCGTAAGTTTCAGCAGCGGCAGTGTCAGCGGAAGCAGCCTCACCATGCAAGGAAACGCTTTTCAGGCCGAAGCGTTTCTGAAACTTCGCGAACCATCCTTTGCTGGCGGAAAAACGTTTCTGAGGCTGGGAATCAGTGGATGTCCCTGGTTGAGGTTCATCTACATCATCATCTTCTTCAGCATGGTCGCCATCGTCGTCTTGAGGTTCCTTTGCCGCAAAATTCTCATACAAGCTCAAAGCCTTGGTTCGGATGGTGTTCGTATCCAAGGCTATGTTCTTCTTCCGGCAGTCGGCAATCCACACTGCTAAAGCACCTTCCATGCGTACGATCGTTTTATTACGCGTGGTAACGACTCGCTTCGCTGATCTGCTAAAGGTGATGGCAGCCGTCTTTCTAATGTTCGCCTCGTCCTTCTTGATATAGCGAACGGTGGATTCGTTCACTCCAAAATGGCGGGCTGCGGCCGCGTAACTTCTTCCTTCCTTTAACATATCGAGAAGCGTCACCTTCTCAGCAATCGTTATCATCTTTTGGTGGCGTTTAGGCTCACTACCAGCCTTAGTAGAAGCAGAACGCTTGGGAGCCATTGTACAGTAGGGTTTAACAGAAAGTTCAACAAAAAGTTCAACTTAAAACAGTCACGCACAGCACAGATTAAAGTTCACAATAACGTAGCAACATCTACACAGCGATACAGCGGGAGACAAAGTGGCCGCGAAAAGATGCTGGAGGTGGGAGAAGTGGTCAAAACACCAATCACAGGCTAGATTACAAAACTTGAGTTCTGATTCGTCATCTATCAGCGCTTGAACCAATCACAATCCGTCTCATATGCTACGTAGTAGTTACTAATTCAAAGTACAAGGTACCCTACGTATACAGTACAGCTTTACGTACGCTATTTTACACTTGTTTTGTTGTAGGATATGTCTCTCTCTCTCTCTCTCTCTCTCTCTCTCTCTCTCTCTCTCTCTCTCTCTCTCTCTCTCTCTCTCTCTCTCTCTCTCTCTCTCTCTCATCACTGTTTTTGTTTCTTGTCCTATTGTGTGTTTTATTGGATCTCTCTCTCTCTCTCTCTCTCTCTCTCTCTCTCTCTCTCTCTCTCTCTCTCTCTCTCTCATCACTATTTTTGTTTCATTTCTCATTCTATGTTTGTCAATCTCTCTCTCTCTCTCTCTCTCTCTCTCTCTCTCTCTCTCTCTCTCTCTCTCTCTCTCTCTCGTACGCTTATTCGAGATGTGATTTTTGCAACAAAGAATATTATTGGATGCAGTACTACATACGTATACATACAAAAGATTCATGGAAAAGATGCACATCCATTACATTTGTAGTACAGTAGTAGCCATCAGCAGCCTTACACAATTCTAATATGGTATGACTGCATCTGATTTGTTTTCATGTTCGATTTAATTTTACTATGTACTGTATACAGTACTGAATTATCGTATGATCACATTCTCTTTTCGTGTTTTATTTTTCTCTGTACTGAATTATATGTCATATGTAATGCAATGAACAATCAGTAAGAGCAGATACTGTATTACTAATTACAGTATTAATGGAATTACAGGTAACGAAATATCGTATTTGGGGTCTTCATAAATCGCGGCATTTTCGAAATTTATGGAAAATCCGCGATATGTTTATATATATGGGTTATGAAAAAAATGCGCGAAGTGGTGAATCCGTGATGGTCGAACCGCGAAGTAGCGAGGGCTCACTGTAAACAGAAACACAATTGCCAAATCCCCAAATCAATGTACTTCACCAAAAATAAGTCCGGTACAGCGACACAGGGAAAGCGAAATGAAAAACTCTAATGGCGGACCAACGATGTTATCAATCCAGCCAGCAGAGATGATCTGAAGAACAGAAAACGGGAATGATTCCAAGTACCACCCTATAAGGGTTGTTAACCGCCTAACCGCACAACCACCACACGGCGGTTACCGCGATTTTTGAAAAATTCTGCCGGGACGTCAGAGACTAAGCTATATATATATAACTGCCAGGTAAATTCTATTCATAAAATATAAAGATAGGAAAAATACATTCTATTTTACCTTACTGTATTTTTTATTAATGTATATCTTTATATCTCTAATTTGTATTGGTTAAATCTTTATGCTTTGGTCCTTTAACATAGTCTCAATATTCTTTTTTGCTCACTTAACAGGTGGCTGGCAGGTGAGGGTGCTGAAGCTTGTTTGTGCCAGGAGTCCTTGGAGCATCCAGGGGAGTCGGGTGATTACATGACACCATGACCTTCCTTGACTGCGAGACCCGTTACTCTACCATTGAGCATATGTTGGCTGCTCTGCGATGGGGAGTGAAAACCTTCAGGGCTTTCCTCTATGGTTAGTTCTTCATAATTTATTCTGATCACCGTCCCCTGATGTATTTTCATGACATGAAGATGGTGGACAGTCGTCTAGCACGGACACTGGAGGACCTGTCCGAATTTAACTTTATTATTAACTACTGTCCAGGTGATCAGAATGTCGCAGCAGACTGGTTATCCCGCTGTACCGAATTAACTGACTGTCTGCTCACTACTGAACCTGCTACTCCCAAGTTGCCTACTGAACTGGCCTTGTATAAGGAAGTTTGTGGTGGTCCAGATTCTCTTATAGAATCTTTTCCAGGTACAGTTCCAGCTGTGGAGTTGCTCTTGGCAGCATCTAAGCTATTGAACCTGGAAATCTGGGTCCATTGAGGTCCCCCTTGTCCTTTAGTCTATTGTTATCCATCTGTGACTGAGCCTCAGTGTGTGCATCTTCAGTGTTTGTCTGGAGTGCATTTTAACCCTCTGATCGAGCTCCGTAATCGTGTCCCTCCAACTGACATGATTCTGGGCCATAAGACGGAGGTCAAAGCTCGTGTGTCTGACGCTGAGAGCTTGGTTGCTGATGATCAGGAAGCACTTGAGGATTATCCAGTGATCCAGTATGTAACTGGAACAGCACCTTGTCAGTCCAGTTGTAAGCATGTGTCTCAACACTCGGCAGTAGGTATAGTAATGATACAGGAAACCTTATTTTGTGCACTTGTTGATATAGGGGCACAGGTTTGCCTAGTCAATGAGTCTGTTCTGAGCTGACTTGGCATATATTACCAGGTACTGTCAGGAGAACAGTTAGAGGGGTTGACCGGTACCAGCACATTCTAGGCTACATCCAGTTAGAGGTGAAGTGTCCTTCCCGGAGAGACTACTGCTGTTTAACTATGCAGTGGTAACTGCCAGAGACATTAACTTTTGTTTTGTCTTTGGTAGGAATCTACGAGACACAGCCTACCTGACCCTGGATTCACCCCCAAAAACAGTTGGTGTATGACCACACTACTGTTCTTCAATTGTCTATCAAGGTACTCTCAGACTCCACGCTGCAAACCGAAACCACTGTCATGAAGGTGACCAATCCTGAACCTAATCGTCGAGTGTTCTTCGGGAGTGCTCTTCTGTCTTTTAGTTAGGTGGCTAAGATCCAAGGAGATCATCGACAGGTCCAATCTGTCATCAAGATGATCTACTCAGGAGTTCCTGCATCTCGGGTTCCATGCTCCTATTTGCTCTATAGGAGATGTTGGTCTGACCTGGAAGCGCACCAGGGTTTGCTAGTGAAGCGGAACCCCGATGACTCGGAAGTCCCGGTAGTCACCTTCAATGTCCTGATTGACCTGGTTGCCGAGACACCTCCATAATGCTCACTGGGGGATCGGATAAAATGACTCCAATGCTCCATCGACTTGTTTGCTACAAATACTTGATTAGTTTAATCAGGGATATGCGCCGGACGTGTTAGGAATGTCAGACTTGTAAGGTTTCAAGGGAGTTGGTTGCCCTGCCAACCTCGAAAGTAGTGACCTCTTCTTTTGAACTGGTTGCTATGGAATTTGTGAGTATCCCAACAACCAGTACTGGTTTTATTGGGTGTCTAATGGTAGCTGACCATTATTTCAAGCGGGTGGCGGCAGTACCCATACGGAATAAGAAGAGCAGCACTATGCCAAGTACTTGAAAACTGAGTTTTTCCTGTTATTCCTCGTGTTCCAGTCCAGACATCGACTGATAATGGCCTTGAGTTTATTTCCCAGGAATGTACCGAGTTGTTGGAGCAGTACAATGTTGTACTTGTGAAGACATCTCCGTATACAGTGAACCCTCGCTACTTCGTGGTTCAACCATCGCGGATTCACCACTTCGCGGGTTTTTTCCATAACCCATATATATATACATATCGCGGATTTTCCGGAAAATTCAAAAATACCGCGAAATCTGAAGACCCCCAAATACGATATTTTGTTACCTGTAATTCCATTAATACTGTAATTAGTAATATCTGCTCTTACTGATTGTTCATTGCATTACATGATATATAATTCAGCACAGAAAGAAATAAAACACGAAAAGAGAATGTGATCATACGATAATACAGTACTGTATACAGTACGTAGTAAAATTAAATCGAACATGAAACGCAAATCAGATGCAGTCATACCATATTAGAATTGTGTAAGGCTGCTGATGGCTACTATACTACAAATGTAATGGATGTGCATCTTTTCCATGATTCTTTTGTATGTACAGTATACGTACGTAGTACTGCATCCAATAATATTCTTTGTTGCAAAAATCACATTTCGAATAAGCGTACGAGAGAGAGAAAGAGAGAGAGAGAGAGAGAGAGAGAGAGAGAGAGAGAGAGATCCTACAAAAGAATAAAATAGCATACGTAAGGCTATTACGTGTATTATTATTGTTATTATTATCATTATTGTTGTTGTTGTTAATAAAATTATTATTGTTATTATTATTATCATTATTATTATTATCATTACTGTACTGTATTATTATCATACGATAATTCAGTACTGTATACAGTACGTAGTAAAATTAAATCGAACATGAAACGCAAATCAGATGCAGTCATACAATATTAGAATTGTGTAAGGCTGCTGATGGCTACTACTGTACTACAAATGTAATGGATGTGCATATTTTCCATGAATCTTTTGTATGTATACGTACGTAGTACTGCATCCAATAATATTCTTTGTTGCAAAAATCACATCTCGAATAAGCGTACGAGAGAGAGAGAGAGAGAGAGAGAGAGAGAGAGAGAGAGATAGAGAGAGAGAGAGAGAGAGAGAGAGACACACACACATCCTACAAAAGAATAAAATACTGTAGCATACGTAAAGCTATTATTATTATTGTTATTATTATTATTATTGTTGTTGTTGTTAATAAAATTATGATTGTTATTATTATTATCATTATTATTATTATTATTATTATTACAGTACTGTACTGTATTATTATCATTATTTATTATTATTATTATTAATACGTACATACGGTATGCGCGGGGTATCTTGTATGAGTTGTTAACCTACGCATCATATACTGTAAAACGGGTTGTGATTGGTTCAAGCGCTGATAGATGATGAATCAGAACTCAAGTTTTGTTATCTAGCCTGTGATTGGTGTTTTGCCATCATCTCCAGCTTCCAGCATCTAGGTTCTCGCGGGCCCGGGTCGTCCACTCTCTGATCCCGCGTATCGCTGAGTAGACGTTCTTAAGTTTGTGAAGTTTAATCTGTGCTGTGTGCGACCTTTTTAAGTTGAACTTTTTGTCAAATCCTACTATACAATGGCTCCCAAGCGTTCTGCTTCTACTAAGGCTGGTAGTGAGCCTAAACGGCACCGAAGGATGATGACGATTGTTGAGAAGGTTACGCTTCTCGATATGTTAAAAGATGGTAGAAGTTACGCGTCCGCTGCGCGCCATTTTGGGATCAACGAATCTACTGTTCGCTATATCAAGAAGGACGAGGCGAACATTAGAAAGACGGCTGCAATCACCTTTAGCAGATCAGCGAAGCGAGTCGTTAAAACGCGTAATAAAACGCGTACGCATGGAAGGTGCTTTAGCTGTGTGGATTGCCGACTGCCGGAAGAAGAACATAGCCTTGGATACGAACACCATCCGAACAAAGGCTTTGAGCTTGTATGAGAATTTTGCTGCAAAGGAACCTCAAGACGACGACGGCAACCATGCTGAAGAAGATGATGATGCAGATGATCCTCAACCAGGGACATCCACTGATTCCCAGCCTCAGAAACGTTTTTCCGCCAGCAAAGGATGGTTCGCGAAGTTTAAGAAACGCTTCGCTCTGAAAAGCGTTTCCCTGCATGGCGAGGCTGCTTCGGCTGACACTGCCGCTGCTGAAACTTACGCGAACCAGACATTCAAGAATATTATCGCCGAAGGTGGATACAAGCTGGAACAAGTCTTTAATATGGATGAGACCGGCTTGTTTTGGAAGAGAATGCCGTCGTGAACTTTCCTGTTCAAAGAGGAAGCCAAAGCCTCTGGCTTTAAAGCATTCAAGGATCGCGTTACCCTCGTGATGTGTGGCAATGCTGCTGGATTTTTGCTAAAGCCGGGGCTTATTTATAAGTCGAAAAATCCTCGCGCTTTCATAAATAAAAATAAGAATCTCCTTCCCGTGTACTGGATGCATAATCAAAAAGCATGGATTACGAAGATGCTGACCTCCAACTGGTTCCATCAGTGTTTTATCCCGCAAGTCAGCAAATATCTTGTAGAGAAGGGCTTGCCATTCAAGATCCTTCTCCTTATGGATAACGCTGGTGGACACGCAACTGACCTGTCGCATGAGGGCATTCAGGTTGAGTTCCTGCCACCCAACACCACGTCATTAATTCAACCGATGGACCAGGGGGTTATCAGGGCGTTCAAGGCCCTCTACACGAAGAACACCTTGGCGGACCTCGTTGCGTGTGTGGATGCTGCCCAAGATAATGAGGATGAAGATTTTAACTTGAAGGCGTACTGGCGGCAGTACACCATAGCCACGTGCCTGCAGAATATTCAGAAGGCACTTCAAGAGATGAAACCTGCAACTGTGAATGCGAGCTGGAAGAAGTTGTGGCCCCAGATTGTTTACGACGAAGAGGGATTTACACCTGCTGAAATCCAACACTCTGCAATACGCAAATCTGTGCAGTTGGCTGCCATAATTGGAGGTGACGGGTTTGGCGACATGACGACTGAAGACGTCGACGAGTTGTTGGACTGCCATTCCCAGCCCCTAACTGACGCAGACCTCGAAGACCTGACGAAATCGGCAAGCGAAGAAGAGAGTGAAACCCAGGAAGAGACCCAAGAAAATGTCGAAGAAACGGGCTTAACATTAGAACGGCTTGCCAAGGCCTGCAACCATGCGAAGGAATTGAAAGAAATGTTGCAAGAGTGGGACGAGGATATGGTTCGGTCAATGCAATTCTGCAACAAGATCGATGAAGACATGACTCCCTACAAGATGCTCTTAGATCGAAAAAAGAAGCAGCGGCAACAACTTCCGATCACAATGTTCTTCCAGCCTCGCAAAAAAGAGCCAGTTCCTCCTGCTAGTACGCCTTCGGAAGAAATTGAAGAAGTTTCCCAGGAAGAAGTTGAAGAGGTGTCCCAGGAAAAGACACCTCCGTCTGAAGAGAGGTAAAATACTACCTGGCTGCACAGTAGAACACATCATCAGCTTCATCATCATCATTTCTACTGTGCAGCAAATTCATCGCCATCATCATTCAAGTTTTTCTTGAACTTCTTTCGTGGTGAGTACAGTAACAATCTTTATTTTTTACTTTAATATTCTCACATACTAAAACTGTATTTGTGCCTGTTTTATAGTTTAGTACTGTACGTACTGTATGCATTAAGTTAAAGGGAAGGTTTTAAAAGTCTACATGTTGTAACCTATCATATTTTTTTTGTTTAAAATTTACATTTACATACGTAAAACAATCTCTCTCTCTCTCTCTCTCTCTCTCTCTCTCTCTCTCTCTCTCTCTCTCTCTCTCTCTCTCTCTCTCTCTCTCTCTCGTAAATTGTTTTCCTGCTTTGCTACGTACAATATGTACTGTACAGTACTGTATGATTTTATATAGATACGGTAAATTATATTTGTAAGGTAACATATTTTGTAAATGCCTTTACTGTAAATACTGTACTGTATCATTATTTATCACTATCATCATGCGCGTTAAATGCCTTGTTTGTTCTGAGCGTGGTTGTTTACTGAGCGTACAGTACTTTATGACGCCGTCGTTTCAGGCGGCGTCATAAAGAAAAACATTTCATTTGGAAGTCCTAAGAAAAATAAAGTAAAACATTGGTAATAAAAAAATCAACATACTGTATAATCAATATAATCGATGCAAAAACTAACCTATACATATATGTGTACACTAAATGAGTTTGTTTCTTCATTATGATCAGAGATGAACATAAACAAAACATTGGTTGCCATTTTTTATCGTGCTTTTTAGGTGTTTAGGAAACGCATGATATAAAATCGCCTTTAATATTTGTGCCTGTTTTAGTTTAGGGTGCTGTAGTACATGCATTAAGTGTTCTGTACATTAAAGGGTGGTTTGTTAACAGTACTACGTACAAGGGAAGGTTTTAAAAGTCCGAATATACATGTTAAATAAATAGGTAAATATGATGTCACTACTTCGTGGAATTTCACCTATCGCGGCCGCGTCTGGAACCTATCTACCGCGATAAACGAGGGTTCACTGTAAACCTTCTAATAATGGTGCAATGGAGCGGGTGAACCGTACCATTGGTCAATTACTGAAGGTGATTTCTGGGGTATCTCAGAAATGGGACCAGTATTTATCCCGAGCAGTTCTCAGCTACAACCATTCCCATCACACTGAGATTGGTTGTACTCCAGCTGAGAACATACTGAAGGGTGCTCACGATGTTGATAGTATCCCGTTGCTTTCAGCAGAAACGAGAGACCCATGGGGTGAAGGACATCCTTGGTTCAGACTGTTTAAGGAGGGTTCCCTGGTTCTCAAGAAGGTGCACCAGTTAGGACACCTGTCAAACAAGCTCATCCCTAGGTTTGAGGGGATATTCCATGTTACTGAGGTACATGAGAATAAACGGATTTTGAGCGAAGCGAGAAATCTATTTTTGGGTGAGATAGCCATGTCGTCCTGATGGAAGGTTCCTTCAGTAGCTTTCTGAGGGTATATATGACTACAGTAGATATTCCCAGAGAATTAAACTAAAGGTTTCACAGAATTCTAACTTCTGGCGCGAGTACCCATAAGGTTTCCCTTTAGGGTATCGTATAATAACAGGGGACGTATGCTTGACACGACACATAGCTATCTGCACCCCACATAGCGTTTACGCTTCCAGGGGGAAGTGGTGACAAGTTATGGGAGGAGCGATACAAAGTTCTTCTCCTCCGTTACTGTTACGGTACTCAGCCATCTTGGCTGACATCACGACCGCGCCCCATCTCCATTCCTTCAGCGTTTAGGCCAGCCTCCATGACACAATAAGATAAGGAGGGGCTTGTCAAGGCCTGAAATAGAGAAAAGGGTGGGTCCATAAGGACAACATGGCTATCTCACCCAAAAATAGATTTTTCGCTTCGCTCAAAATCCGTTTTTTGGGCTCAGGCCATGTCGTCCTGATGGAAGTGTACCAGAGAATTAATGTATCGTGGATTTTTCCCTTTTGTAGTGCCTTCGACTTCTAGACAATATTCCTTTGGTTTAGTGACCACAGAGACCTTGTGACACCGTTATAAGTCACTTCATATACACATGAGCTATGTTACCGCTTCCTGGCCCCCCGGCAGGGAAGAGTCCTATTGGACGTAAGGAAAGTCTTGAAGTTGCCAGATAAAGGAACTCATCCAGCATCAGAAGTACCTGTCGGTACCGGAGCCAGATAAGAGATAAGGTAAGTACAATGTGTTGGCACAAATTACCTTAGACTAGATGAGTTTGTATCAATAAGGAACAATAGAATATTCATTGTTCATACATAATTACATGTTACAGAGGGAATTAAAACTCTCAAACAGTATTTTATTACAATATGAGGGCGAAATAAGACGCATGAGTAAATTAAATTCTTGTATTTGGGCAAAATAAGAATTAACCTACATAAATGTAATAATTGTAATTTGTAATGGAATGCAAATTAGTTACATAGACTTGGGACATTAAATAGATAGAAATAACTGTGGTATCTGAAAAGAAAAACTTGCCATCACACACGTAAATTCCATAGGAATTATAAAGTCTTTCTAGAATGTCTTAAATACACTTCATGTTAGGAACATGTGGCACACGTGTTTTAGTCTATGTGACTTCACCTTAGTATAAGAACAGTCCATAGTCTCATATGGTGGCATTATTCTCACTATGTTGTACACTAGGGTCAACACAGACACCCTTACAGTTAGAGTCCCAATAATTCACTGTCCATCACAGCACTAAGTAGCAGGTTTTAACACACTACCTGCAGCTACCACGTATCTTTTAAATTTGTGCACTTGCTTCGAATAGTGTTTGAAAAACACTCTTGAAGATTTCCAGCCTGTTAATGAGCGAAGACTTTCGAAGTCCATTGACTGTAAGAAATTCAGGGAAGAGGCGACTTTCCTGGGATCGTGACCTGCAGGTGTACTGTCAGGATCCGCTCTGCGAATGAAGTAGGTGATCTTCGCCCTTAGTTGTTTGAGTGACAAATCAGAACCCGAAGTTTCCCCTTTAAAGAGCTGTCCTCCACCGAAGTCTCAAGTTCTTCGAAGATAGACCTTTAGGCTCTCCACTAGACACAGAGAGACATCTTCCTTCAGCGGGCAGATTCTCCAAGGGCCCCACCTTTTAGAGGAAGCTCGTTCTTGGCGAGAAACGTTGGGTCAGTAAAGAGGGTGAGCTCGCCTGTTTCTGCAAACTGGATCTGGCCCTCTTCTCTTGATAATACCACAATTTCACTGACTCGAGCTCACGAGGCGAGAGAAAATAAGAAAATCACTTTTTGAGTTAAATCTTTCAGAGGGCAGGTTTCATTGTCTAAGTCCGAGGCAAAATGGAGCACCTTGTCAAGAGACCAAGAGATGGGTCTTGGTGGCGGTGCGGGTCTGAGTCTACCACATGCCTTCGGCAGCTTGTTAAAGATGTCACTAGACAGGTCTATTTGGAAGGCATAAAGTAAGGGTCTTGTCAGGGCCGATTTGCAGGTGGAAATCGTGTTGGCAGCCAAGCCTTGTCCATGAAGGTGAATGAAGAAGGACAAACAAAAATCCATTAATATCTCCGTAGGATTTCTAGCCTTGACAAAGGACACCCAATTCTTCCAAGATGACTCGTACTGCCTTCTGGTAGATTTTGTTTTATATTCCTCTAAGAAGTCTAAGCTTTTCTTCGAAATCCCAAACCTCTTCTTGACAGCTAGGGAGATAAAATCATGAGATGAAGGTCTCGGGTTTTCTTTGATGAAGCGAAGACAGTTGACTTCTGAACTTGTTAGGTTAGCACTGGGTCCGGCAGGGGAATTAGCTTGGGTTGTAACTCCAGGATCAATGGGAAATAGTTGCTCAGGGGCTACTTGGGGGCCACTAAGTGAGGACTTTCAGCAGAAGGTTGGGTGGAGGGAACAGGTAAATCTTGGTCCATCTGTTCCAATCCAGGGACATGGCGTCCACTGCCTCCGCTCGGGGGTCCTCGTATGGGGCCACGTAGCAAGGAAGTTGTTTGTTGTCGCTCGTTGGGAAGAGGTCGATCTGCAGTTTCCAGGACTTCTCTGGAGATAAAGGAGAATGAGTCTACGTCTAGGGACCATTCTGACTCTATCGGGGCTGTCCTGGATAGAGCATCCGCCGTCACGTTGCAGAATCCTTGTAGGTGAACTGCTGAGAGGTGCCATCTTTTCTTTTCCGCAAGGCGGAAGATGGGCAGCAACACTTGGTTGAGTTGGGGCGATCTTGAGCCCTGACGGTTGAGACATCTGACCACGACATCGCTGTTCAGGGTCAGTCGAATTTGGACTGAGGGACGTGGGGACAGCCTTTTCAGAGTAAGAAGGACTGCCATGGCCACCAAGATATTGATATGAAACATCTTGAATAGGGGAGACCATGTTCCTTCAACTTGCCGTTGATGGGAGTGACCCCCCATCCTTCTAGCGATGCGTCCGTATGGATAACGACCGAGGGAGGCGGTAGTTGAAGAGGTACCGACCTTTTCAGGTTCTTTGCCTCCAACCATGGCTTGAGGAGTGATCGTAGCCAGGTCGGAAGGGGTCTCTTGAGATCTCTTCGAGCGACTGATGCATATCTTCTCCAGACTCCCGATGCATCTTTTAGCTGTGTTCGTAGCACTGGGTCTGTCACTGAAGCAAACTGAAGGGAGCCGAGCACCCGTTCCTGTTGTCGTCTTGAAATCCGTTTAGTTATAAGGAATCTCTTGACAGATCCTGCTATTTCCTTTCTCTTCTTTAGTGGAATGGAAAGACGGTGTGACTAAAGATAATAATGGATTCCCAGCCATTGGAACTTCTATGCTGGAGAAAGTCGAGACTTTTCGGTGTTGATCTTGAAGCCCAAATGTTCCAAGAATTGGATCACCTTTGTGGAAGCTTGCAGGCATTCTTCTTTGGATGCTGCCCACACCAGCCAATCGTCAAGGTAAGCCATCACCTGGACGCCTTGTAAGCGTAGCTGTTGAACGATCATCTCTGCGAGCTTCATGAATATCCTTGCGGCTATGTTTAGCCCGAAGGGCATGGCTCTGAAGGCGTACTGTCTTCTTTGAAGCCTGAATCCTAGGTAGGAGGAGGTCTGGCGGTTCATTGGAACATGCCAGTAGGCATCCGCCATGTCTATCGAGACTGTGTATGCCTTTTGAGGCAGTAGGGCTCTTATATGCTGAAGAGTCAGCATTTTGAACTTGTTGTTCACTATGAACTTGTTGAGAGGGGACAAGTCCGGAATGACTCTGAGTTTGTCAGAGTCCTTCTTGGGAACACAAAATAGTCTTCCTTGGAACCTGGTGGACTTTACCCTCTTGATCACCTTCTTGTTCAAGAGTTCTTGGACGTATTCTTCAACGACGGAGGTGGAGTGTTGGAAGAATTGGTGGAAAGCTGGTGGTGGTGTTACCCAGCTCCCCCCTAGTCCATTCTTGATGATGCTGTGAGCCCAGGGATCGAAGGTCCAACAATCCTGAAAAAGGCGGAGTCTTCCTCCCACCGGAAGCATCTCATTGCTTTTGGTTGCCCAAGGGTTTACCACCTCAGCCGCTTGCTCCCCTTCCTCCTCTCCCTCTGGAGGGACATCGAGAGGAGTCTCTGCCGGTGCCTCTACCTCTGGGACGAAAGGTAGTAGACTGCCTTTCGTAGGTGGGCGTGAAGGCTGGTGACTGAGCCACCACCGCCTGGGGTACCAGTTGAAAGGTCTGTTGGGGCTGGGCCACCAACTGGGGAGAGGCGGGTGCCGGAAACTGGCGTTTAGCCTGATGTTGCTGAGGTCGAGGCTTGTTTGGTTTCTTCTTAGGTTGGGGGCCTTCATCTTGAGAAGATTTCCTTTTTTCAGACATGCCCCACTTGTGGAGAAGGTTCCGGTTCTCCGTGGCGGCCCTGTCAACGATCTCTTTCACGAGGTCATTGGGAAAGAGATCTTTCCACCAAATGTTGGAGGAAATCAGTTTCCGTGGTTCGTGTTTGACGGTGGCATCCGCAAACACAAACTCTCTGCAGGCTCTCCATGCCCTGATGAAGCTGTAGAAATCTTTAGTCAGGGTGGCGAGGTGGGTCTTAGCCAAGACCATGTAGAAGCCTGGGGTTCGTTGTTCCCCGGCCATCATCTCCATTTCCACCTGGAGGGAAAGGGAGGCAGCCAGCCTCTCTTTCGTATCCTGCTCCCGACGTAGAAGGTAGTCAGAGAGCTTAGGGAGGTTCTCGTTGAACTGCCGTCCAGCGATGTCAGCCTCCAACTTTCCCACGGCAAAAGTTAACTTGATGTCTTTCCAAGCTTTGACAAGCGAATTATTTCTCTCTTGAAATCTTCATCCCTCTGGCGTATCCTCTCGTCCAGGATTGCAACCAAGGCCTGGAGGTTATCCACAGGTGTGTCCACTCTTGTGGGTGTAGGAGTGGACGAGGTAGAGGGGATGGGTTCCTAAACAACTACGGAAGCTATAGAGGGTGCAGGGGCACCTTCTTCTTCAGAGTCAGGAGCCTCCTTGGGTTCCTCTTCTTGACCCTCGGCCATCAGGGTCCTTTCGGTGGTGTCTGACACTTCTGACATCCGTTCCACCTCGTCAAGAAGGAAGTCTTGAAGTGTGTCCGATTTAACCGTCAGTTGGACACATGGGATCTCTGGCTTGAGAATGACAGCATCCGCAGATGATTTGGGAAAGAGCAGAGCTCTCATCTTCTCACTAGGGAGATAGGGCCCCGTGGCGTTCTTCTGGAAACCACATACCCACTTGTGTAGTTTCTCGCGAGCAATGTCCCTGGCCTCCGCTGACGGGGGGGGGCCTCGAACGCCTCGTTGAGCAGGTCCTTGCAAACAGTGCAGACCTGCGGGTCCCAATACCGAAGAGATCCTTGGGTGATGGAACCGCTGGCGTGAGTTCGGCACCCCAGGTGGCCATAGAAATCCGGGAGCCGAACACTACAGAAGGCGCTCTCACACCGGATGTACTCCTCCTGTAAAGAAGAAAGGGGTACATGAGTATTGGGAAGTCTATAACATTGACTTAAATTAATCTTAGATTAGTCTTAAAGTAATTTCAATTACAATATAAGATTTCTTTCCAAGTGTAAGCTTAGGATAGGTAAGCTAGAAATGAAGCAGGAAAGACACAAACTTGTGAATCCCGCCCAGCCAATTGCCGCGACCTTACACCAGTACTAACGCTAGGACTTTCTTTCAGGTAAGTCCAAAGGGGGAAGTTATCCAGTAGGGATAAGTAGCACAGCTAGTACTTCCTTCGGGGTATTAGTAATGGTGAAGGGGAGAGAGCTGAGTTCATTCAGCATAGTGAAAAAGGGAAATGATTATCCCCAATTCGAGTAGGTCCCGGCAAGGGACTGCGCATGGATGCACAGAGTATGCTAGAAAGAATTTACTGCATAACTATACACCATAATTTTCTGACTAGGGTATGTATTATACCATAGATGTACTGGCTATCATATATAACTATATAATAGGCACTGCCGGCTCTTTGCCGGCAGGGTAGAGAAAGGTGACAGTCCACTGTCGTAATATGAATTAGGTGGAGCCGGCAACCCGCCAACGTGTCAGAAGTACACCAGGTGCCGACGAATTTCCGAATGAGGGTAACCTTTTCCAGCCATCAGTCCATGTGGCGGGGAAGGGGCGAAAGCTTCGGGATTGATGGCAGACCGCCGGCAAGACGGCGGCCCCCGCCAGTTGGCAAGCAACCGGCTGTAGGTACTCCAGCCCTGACTTCAATCTATGGGCCAGAGTGGAGACCTAGGCTTAGCTGTCGGCCGTTGCCGGCAGAGTGCAGTGGACCGGCACTTGATTGAGAGAGAGAGAAAGCATGGAGAAAGGAAGAGGGAAGAGCGGCAGCTCACTACCCTAACCTCGCCTTCCTCGAGAAGGAGGGTTCAAATGGAAGGAAGAATATTGTCAGGCTTCCATCCAGCCGCAACTGAGCCGGCAGTCAACTAGAGTTGCGGATGGCGGTCCAAGGGAAGTCTTCCGCTGGCAGACCGACCTATCGTACGCTATCCCATAGTTCAACTATATGCGGGAAGCTTAGCAGTTTGGACTAACAGGCGAAAGGACCGGGCCGACCCCACAACCTGCCGGCACTCGGTCGAGTTGTAGAACGGTGGACAGAGGTGTGATGGCTAGGCCATCACCAAAGGACAGAGGGGGGAGGGGAAAAGGGGTCCTGAGAGGGAGTGCAGGGGTTGGTGTGAGCCTTCCCCAACACTCCAGGGGGGAGTTCTGTTTCAGTACCGGCACTATCCCAGGTATAGGAAGAATTCGTTCTCCAGCCTAGGGTAGGTTAGTACAGTAAAAGAACGGCATGGCCGTGCCGTTCCAAACTATAAAGAAACAGAATCCCATGGCCTGCCTAACCTAGGCTAGGAGAAGCATATCCCCTAGCCCGGAGAAGGCAGGTGTAGGACAAGTCGCTAGGCCACAGGGAGGAAGGGTTGTAACCCTACCAGGTGTGGCCTAAGGGGAAAGGGCAGAGCCCCCGCCTATTGCCGTCCAGCGAGGACCCCAAAAGGAGAGTTCATTCACCTAAGGGTAGCTGGGGGCAATCGACTAATACTCTCAGGTTCTGTCCCCAACTCAAAGCTCATGAACTATGGCAATGGGTAGGGAAAGAAAATCCTAGCCTAACTTCACCTGAATGCGATTCAGGGTAAGGAAAGCTAGGATGTAACCTAGGCTACCTCAGAGGGAGGACAGATTACCTTAGTGTGAAGGTAACCGGGGAGGTGTGAAAGTATACAAAGGGCCTAAGCCTTAGGTTAGGGGCAAGGGAGTTGACTACCAAGATCATCGAAACCCTTTGTATACTTCCTAGAAGGAGAAAAACCCATGTGCAATCACTGAATCTTATATGTATAAATGCCTAATATCTTCATTTCATAATTTAACACTAGGAACACTTATTATATCATGCCTGAAAGTAAACTAAAATGCCTAGGCTATCAAGCCTAGGAGGTAGGCTAGTACTTCTAGCGTCGTAGATTTGGCTACCTACATTCGCCGAAAACGAATACTATCGGCATAATATAACTAAATCCTACCAATGAAGACTAAATAACTAATACAGTGGAACCTCTACATCCGAACGTATCTACATCCGAATTTTCCAACATCCGAAGTAAAATTCGAGCAAATTTTTTACTCTACACCCGAATTTTATTTCGACACACGAAGTAAACATTATGCCATTGAGTGTCGAGTGCTCAGTTCTCTGTTCTTGTGTGTATCATGTGGTTGTCCTCTGTTTGGTCTGTAATTAACAGTGCTTATTTTCTTCCTTTTCTCACATTTCCTTTGTGATTTTACCTATAATCATGGTGCCTAAGAAGCTAAGTTTCAGTACAGGAAGAAGGCAATTCTTTCATTAGAATTGAAGCAAGAAATTATAGAAAAACCTGAGAGCAGTGTGCATGTGAGTGATACTGTATGGCTAAACAATATGGCCGGAATAGGCCTATGATCTCGAAGATCATCAAGCTAAAGGCAGCCATTAAAGCAAATAACCATCGAAGGAGATCACCATTATTACAAGACATCGTAGCAATACCCTGGAAGAGATAGAGCGCCTTTTATTGATAGGGATAAAGGACAAAGAGATTGTTGGCAATGATCATTTGTGAGAAGGGCTAGCGTGATGAATAGAAAGAAAGAAAAAAGTGAAGCAAAGAAAACCAAGATAGCGTTAACAAGCTCTTTTAAATAAGACTTCTCTCTTTTTCTGTTTCTCTCTAAACATAGCATTAACATGTTCTTTAAATAAAATCTCTCTCTCTCTCTCTCTCTCTCTCTCTCTCTCTCTCTCTCTCGTTCTTCTTCACTGTTGTAGTGTTAGATACATCTACGTCTATTATTTTTTTTCCGAGAGAGAGAGAGAGAGAGAGAGAGAGAGAGAGAGAGAGAGATTAAACAAAAATGTGTTTAGAGTACATATGATTTTTAACTGCGTCAACGAGTTGAAAAACAATTAAATGAAATTAAGAAAGTAATAACAGCTAATCTGAATTCCTTTATTAACTAAAACAAATATTGATACAAACACACTCGTGTGCGTATGCACAAACACACACACAGGTGCAAGAATTTTGCTATGCAGTAAGAGAGACGGTCAGGGAGGAGGTAGAGATGGTGACTGCGATAACATACCGTAACTCGTCACTGAAAGTGATGAAAATAAAAAATCAAAAGAAAAAAATATGTGAAAAATATGAAATATAAAAATAAAATAAAAAAAATAAATAAGCTTAGTTAGATTAAAATTTCCGTAGTGTAAGTTACGGTATGTTATCGCAGTCACCATCTCTACCTCCTCACCGATCTTGTCTCCTTGTGCGTGTGTGTGTGTGTTTGCGAATACGCACACGAGTGTGTTTGTATCAATATTTGTTTTAATTAATAAAGGAATTCAGATTTGCTGATATTGGTTTTTTAGTTACATTTAACTGTCTTTCAACTCGTTAACGCTGGTAAAAATCATATGTACACAACACATTTTTGTTTAATCTCATTTTTGTTTAATCTCTCTCTCTCTCTCAGAAAAAAAATTAATAGACGTCTCTAACACTAACAGTGAAGAAGAACAGAGAGAGAGAGAGAGAGAGAGAGAGAGAGAGAGAGAGAGTATTTATTTAAAGAACATGTTAACACCATGTCTACCTTCTCGCCGATCGTCCGTCTCCTCCTGGGTAGCAAATCCTACACCTGCGTTGGCCTGTCTCTAAGGTAAAGTGGCAATAAAACACATTTTTTATTCATTATTTCTTTATATTTATCTTTTTTACATGCTTCTTTCATATTATGCAGTTATGTTATTGTTATGCGTAATTATGTGTAGCCATTTATTAAGGATTTATTATGGGTTTTTAGGCTGAGGAACGAATTAAATGAATTACCATGTATTCTTATGGGAAAATTCGTTTCGACATCCGAACATTTTCTACATCCGAAGTTGGTTCTGGAACGGATTAAATTCGTATGTAGAGGTTCCACTGTACTGATATTAGTTATGGAACCGGGAAGGTTGTTCTGGCTAACTAAATAAAGCATGCAATGCGAACAACAGCGTCAGAGACGCCTCCGGTTAAGGCAACAGCTCCGCCACAAAACACAGTATTTAAAGATAAAAAAGCGTTACTTTACGGCCAGAGCTGATTTATACAATATAAGAATATGGTACTCAACTTTCCAGAAGCAGGAGAAGCTGAATATTGTGACATGATGAAACTAATAGCGAACAACTGGGAAAAAACACCTGGACATAGACGCTACAAGCGAAGGAATGGAGATGGCACGTGGTCGTGACGTCAGCCAAGATGGCGGCCAAACATGGTGTCGTTCATGACGTCATCTGAGTACCGTAACAGTAACGGAGGAGGAGAACCTTGTATCGGCTCCTCCCATAACTTGCCACTACTTCCCCCTCGAAGCGTAAACGCTATGTGGGGTGCAGATAGATATGAGGCGTGTCAAGCATACGTCCCGTTATTATACGATATCCTAAAGGGAAACCTTATGGGTACTCGTGCCAGAAGTTAGAATTCTGTGAAACCTTTAGTTTAATTCTCTGGGAATATCTACTGTAGTCATATAACTCCTCAGGAAGCTACTGAAGGAACCTTCCATCAGGACGACATGGCCTGAGCCCAAAAAAGTCACCTATGAGCTGCAGAGACTGCCTGATGGTGAACTGGTGCAAGCTCACCATGTCCAGTTAAAGGCCTGGCTTCAACCTTCAGTCTATCTTAGGAGGCACTTTCTCTGGTATCTGAGGGGTCCTGCTCCTGTATCCTGTAACTAAGACTCAGAATACTCCAGGACTTGTGCATAATAGTCCGACTTCCTCTGAAGTCTCAGACAGTTCTGATTCTAGTAGTGATGTTGAGTCGTTTGGGGTGGCTGCAAAAGTCACATCATACCTTTTGTCTCCAGATCGTAATCAGTCTCGACGACAAAAGAAAAGTTACCGTCCTACGAGAATTATTACTGTGCTTAAGCATATCCTTAAGTCAGCTAGGATTTATGAAAGGAAAAAAGCACTGGATGCTTGGTTATATCCTCCAGAAAATTCTGATGAGACTCCTGTATTGAAGTCAGAATCTGTTTGAGATAGTGTGGTCCTCCAACTGTGGGAGAACAACCCCACTGAAAAGTGTGAAATCCTGATTTTGACTCTCGAATTCGTGGCTCACTCTCCTATATGCAAATTTCCAACGCCCCGTTTCTTAGCCTCCTCTTTCCAAGAGGAAGGTGTCATTCATTCTCCAGGGAGTTTCCAGCATTAAGTTTATGGAACCACTTCTGCTGGCTCCAAGAGTACCAGTCCAGATTTGTCAAGACCTGCTAGTTTAGAAAGCCCTGTTTCTGACTTGGCAATGTCCATTTACCCTGATTATGACTTTCTTGGCTTTTTTCCACCCGATTACGATGACCGACTGTTGCCTGAAAATCCCACCTCTAGTGGATATAGCCCACCAAAGACAAGGTAAAAAGGTCCAGTTCCTGACCTACCTTTAGTTCAGCCTCGAGTCAGGCAGTGGAGGTCTCATCTCATTGATCAGACGAATACTACAGAGGGAACTGTCCTCCATTCCTGAGTCACCTCAGAATTCAAACCCTTTCTGACATTCTGATGGTAGATTGATACACCAGTCGGAACTCGAGGTTGAAGTGGCACAGTCGGGTGTATTTGATCTGAATAAGACAGCTCTGTTTGGGTCTCCTTTAATAGAACTTTGCCCTTAGTCATCCCCTGATTTTTGGGGATTTTTATTGTCCTCTTCTGAGTCTACGGATTCTGTCTCTGGTCCGCATTACAGAGTGTCGATAGCCCGCAGATATCAACTGTTATGCGAGGTTATCGATCGGTTAAAGACACCCAGCTTATACCTGGAGAGTCCCCGGCTTAGCCTGTCTCCGGTGCTGCCAAAGATTAACATGGCTCGCCAACAGATTGCTAAATCACGGCGCATGTCCCGAGACAGAATTTTGACTCAGATAAAAAAAACTATAAAATCTCCTACTGAATTAATCCCTGAAAAGAAGTTTTTTATTTTTTTTCTCGAGTTATTGTATAGTAATTACTTTTTTTTATTAGTCCTTTTTTATTCCCACATTGGGGTAGTTAAAAGGCTGTGGAACAGAAAACCTTATGTGAGAAAGCCTGTATTGAGTCACGGTTTGTGTAATTGTTTTATTGATTGTTGTAAATTTTCCTTGACCGTGACAAAGTTATATTAGATTTAGTAAATTTTTTATTGTACTGTAATAGTCCAAAATCAATAAGTTTTGTATTTTTTAAAATTGATTTTGGACTACAATGAATATTATTTCTCTATTTTCCTGGACAGTTTTATGACTGTATGCCTGCAATACTGTAATGTTGATTGTAATAATAACTGATTTACTATATTGTATGTCATTGGAGCATTGTTGAAGGGGTTGGATGATAATCTAATTTTCAGTTTTTATGTAATGTATCTACACTGTGTCGCATAGTTTATCATCTAATCCAAATACATTTTTCTTTTTATATCATGAAACTGTCAAATGATGTACCTAATGCAATATGTATACAGTAATTGGATAAGAGAATGAAGGGACGGATGATAAATTAAGTTTCTTTTAGTTGATCATCCTATAGTTTCTTTTAGTTGATCATCCTATCTTTCTCTTGAAGTTTCTTTTTGTAATGTAATAAGTATTCAACTTGAATTGTATAAAGTTGGTGTAGGGTGTTATTGCTAGTCATGAGACAGTGTTGAGATGGACCAAAGAGCTAGTGGGGGGAATGTGAAAAACAAAATATATAGATATGGAAATACAAACTATTTTACCATACTGTACTTTTATTATTGTAAATCTTTATATCTTTGTTTGTATTTGTTAAATTTTTATGATTTGGTCCCTTAACATTGTCTCTATATTCTTTTTTGCTCACTTAACAGGTGGCTGGCTATACGCCCTACTCCCTGTAGGGCTTGGAGATGGTAGCTAGAATTACAGTCATGCACTTCAACAGTTCCTATTTTGTGCATATCCTCAACCTGTAGGGCATCTCAAATACTGGACTGACACAAGAGGATCCAAAAGTGAAAAAAAAAGGTGTTTGTTAATTCCATGTACATTAAAGACAGTAAGTAGCGTTTACTGAATATTGAACAGAGTGCTAGGCGAGGGTAAGCAATAATTAACTGTGGGGGATTCTTAGGATATTAATGCAGTAGACACTAGTGATAAAAAACCCTAGGGTTGTGTATCTGTTATCAGACAGTAGTCGGAGATTCATGTCCAGACCCTGTTGACTCTCTGTGTAGGTCGTGAACTGCAATGTTGTGGGGTTCTCCATTAGGATTGAAGGTTTCTTATGTCACAAGCTTGGAACTTTGTCTTGAATATGTTGACCTTGACCGAAAAAGGCTATGTCTTGATCCTAAGTGGCAAGGTTAGCTGTTGTTAACTTTTGTGTTTAGTATCTGGAACCCGATGGGTTGGTAATTTGAAGCAGGATTCTTTGTAGTTTACATTGTTTTTATGTGTAGTTTACTGAGTAACCTGTTTCTGATGATTTTTATTCATATGAGTGTCCAACATGTGAATGGTTTATTTTTTCTCAAAGCATTTTTAAGTATAGTTGGTGTAGAACTGAAGTGAAAAGGGATACTAGTTCCTTTAGAAAAGAAATTTTTTTATTAAATTTTTCTATAATACTCTTGTCAACCTAGTTATTTGTTTAATTCTTTTTTCTTATTAAATCTGTTTCTAATAAGCCACTTTCAATAAATTTCCTCCCACACTGTGTCCTGTCACTGGCCTAGAGTTAATCTAATTTTTTTTCCTTTCTCCTAATGTTCTTAGAGTTTACTTAAGCTTGAAAAGATCTTACCTAAAGAAGATAGAGCTATTGCTGATTTTCCCCAGAATTAAATCAATGGTCATACTACTGTAACAGTTTATTCAGCAAGCTCAAGGCAAGAAAAGATGATAACGAAATTTGAGGTTCTAGCTGGGTCCCTTGCCTAGTATAAAAAAATCGAGGGGCGGTGCCCAGTACCCAGTTTTCTTGACTTTTTACCTTTTGCCCAGATTTCTGGGTATTCCACCGTTTTACCTTTTTGTGTGGTGAATGTTGGAGTGTGGTCAGCATTCGAACACTAGGCAGACTACGTGCTACATCTGGCCACAGTCCGCAAACCACTACAACAGCAAACCGTTGGGGAGTGACGAGCCGTTGGCGAATGGCAAACAGCTGGTCGATGACGAGCGAGTGAGTGGACTTGGTGACTAGAAACAGTTGGAGCTTTTCAAGTTACTGAACTCAGTGAGCAGATGAAGAGGCAATGGGCGATGACAGAACCACAAAGAGCAGTTTGTTGGCGAGCAGTCGGCGAGAAGAGCTTGACTGGCGAGCACCGCAATGCCGGGAAAATCCGAGTCCGAGGAAAATCCGGTGATACAGGCGAAGCTCGGGAACCAGATGGCGAATGGCGGGACTGGCGAGATTTGTGAAACTAATGACCTCTGGGCAATGTCGAGGGAGGTCCTTGACGATCCTGCGAAAGGGATTGTTCAGCAGCAGGTGGTGAAGAGCCAAACAGACGTCTCCCTGCCAGAGGCGAAAGAGAACGTCCGAGGCGACGAGGAGGGCCACGAACTCGTAGCCGGCAAGAACGAGCCTCAACAAGGGAGGACTGACCAGCAAGCTAGTTTCTGGCAGGCCTCCAAAGAGGTGTCTCTATGGTGGGTTCTCCCTCACAACAGAGAGGTGACCACCCGCAGGAGACTTGCCTTGGACTTCGCTCCAACCCCGAAGGATGATCAGCAAGGGAGAGAGCGTAGTCCTCGGCAACAACGACAGCAGCGGTGGATGAGGCAGGAACGAAGTCAACAAGCAGGGCCGCAGATGACCCTCAGGGTCACGAGGGTCTATGCTAAGCAGGGCCAACGGATTCACCTCTGAGGAGGAAGAATATTGCCTCGCAGCACCCAGCTAAAGGAATTGCAACAGCACCTCCTTGGAAGGTGGGCCAGACAATCAAAAAGACAGCCACACCTGAAAAATATCAGAAAAGATCAAAGATTCCCCAAGGGGAAGAGGCAGGGCCGCTTTACTAAGAGAAGCAGCACGGGCTCTCAAGAACCGAGGTTGACCAGGAGTTAACTGGCCTAAGTTACTATTCGATGGTTCCCCGGAGGAAACCAGTCGAACAGGAGCTTCGGAGGAAGGTCAAGGGGCAGAAAAAGCTTTGGGTTTCTTCTAATTCTAGGAAGACCCCGAAGGCGACGAATCCCTTTTAGCCTTCTTCCAAACCTTTCCCACTGGGAGGCAGACCACTCCCGGCACTCAGGGCAAGTGTTATTATTATCACAACGTTGCCCTCTACAGGCGGGACACAACCGGTGAGGATCCGTGTCCACAGAGGACATAAAAGTCCCGCAGGAGCAGCCTTCAGGTCCTGGGTTGATCCGCATACTGATAGCCAGAAGACGCACACATACACACTGTAAAGAAAAAGCAAATAAGATTAACAATGGCAAGTCAATATTGGTGAAGGGGAAGAACAGTAACAACTGATCTCCATCCGAGCCAAAAACAAAGTAAGCTCACAGCCCCGGTGTATGAGTGAGAGGGGTAGTTACTACCCCGACCCCCTCAGCTAACTAGCGGGCGGGTGGTTAACCCTTGCTTAAAATCTAATGGCTCGTCTTTCAGGTTCGCCGAAATTCATACCCCTATAAATAGCGTTGGTTTGTACGTAGGGATGGAACACTAAAGTTTGTTTAGCTTACATGTAAATACAGGTATCTCACTGCCAGGCTGTTTACCTTATTAAATAGCCTAACAGCAGTTCCAGCTTTGCTGAAGTCATACTCTGATTAAAGGTCGAAGGTTTTTATTTTGTAAAGGAACAAATTTGTGATATTTTTATCAAATAGACTATTACTGGGGCCAGGCATGCCATCTTGTCAGAAATTCATAAATACTGTATCATTATACCTGAAGAGGAATTACAGTAACATTAATCTTGATCTAAGCCACCTACCTGTAGGTTCCACCAGTGAGTTCCAACAAAATTAGCATAATGTCCAACTTGTAACGTTATCACTTCTCGTACATTAGTGTCCATCATTCAATGCTATGCTACAATTATATCACAGTAGTCTGATTTTCCAAGTTGCTTGAAGTCTATGTAAGATTCCTAAATGCTCACTCAGCAAAACAAGTTTGCAGCACTCATTCAACTAATTGATCAGTGCAAAGCTTTTTAGCTTATAGAAAGTACTGTATAGTACTACAGTTGAGATACTTCTGTAACAAATAAAAGTACATAAATTATGGTAAGTAATGCACAGTACTACAATTGAATGGTTTCCTGTAACAAAATAAAAAATAATCTTAAAGGAAATCATAAGTTTTACTTTTACCTCTCTCTACCCTAAAATAAGTTGGAATAATACTTTCTTATAAGTTTTGTCAACATACTGAGGTTTTTTGGTGGTTAATGTGCTGTGGTGTATCTAGCGAATTTCCTGTAAAAGGCTAAAAAAGGGAATCCAATAAAATTTCAAATTATCAAAGAAATAGTGTCTCATCTGCTCTAGCCCCAGTGATTCAACTTGCAAATCATGAACTCAACGTGTATAAAGCAGACCTATGGGTTCAAACTCTTAAACCAATCATAGCACCTCCAATGCTAAAAATCATCTGATAACCAATGAAACATTATCACTGAGAACCTATATAAATACTAAAAATTTCATATAATTTGTATTTGTTCCAACCTAAATACAAACCATTTCGCTATTCATAAGGATTATCTTTCAGCAAAGCTGAAAGACTAGCCATAAAGACTCTTAAGCGAGGTGGAACTACCGACACACTAGTCGGAAGGGGAGTAGTTGAGGTTTGCCAGCTACCCAGTTCACTTACACACAAGTGTCTAACCCACTTTTTCTTTCGGCTCCGCTGAGAACAAACGTTACCACTCTCTGCCTCCCTAGAGACTTGCCATTGTGATTAATTCTACTCTCTTTTTCTCTTTTCAGGTGTGAATGTTTCTCCTTCTTGCCGTCCATTGTGCAGACATGGCCGGGACCAGAAGAATGCTCCTGCAGGACCTTCATATCCCCTGCCAAGACCGACCCCAATTTGTTGTGTCCAGCCTGCTGAGGACGGCATTGTGACCAGGATAACACCTATGAGGAGTGCTGAGAGAGGTCTTACTTCCAGTGGGAGAGATTTGTGCGCCGGCGCACGAAGAGGTCCAAGAGAGATTCCACGCCTTCCCAAAGCTCCGGCTTGATCGGTGTCTTCTGAGGATAGGTCAAATAGGAGTGTTGACCAGCTAACACCAGGTCAGCTCCAGGGTTCCAGTAACGAAGCTGCTTCTCCTAGAGAAACAACTTTGCCCCTGCCCTCAGGAGAATCCTTTTCTCTTTATGATTTGTTACAGGTTTGGCTGTCACTGGGAGCTGCAGGCCCACCTTCGAAGGACGTACTGTTAGAGCTTCTACACCTGGGGGCCGAGAGGTGACATACTCCGACTCCCTCAAAAGTAGAAGTTCTTTCTCCTGCGAGTGCTGTGGTCAACGTCCTTGCAGCCTTGCAGTCTGCGAAGCCCATCTCTTGCCCTCGCCTGTTCCTGCTGCTACCAGCGAAGTCTCTGTTCTTTCCTCTTCAGAGGATGGGTTTGAGCAAGGACCTAGGCCTGCTAGATGTCACCACGCCTTCTCATCCAGTCTTTCAAGCAAGACTCTCCTGTCCTCTACAGCCACCCAGACGTTTGCCCTCACCCCTCGCCCACCGTCAATAAACAGCGGGCTGGTTCCAGGGATCGACGATCATCTCGACATTCTCCAGCTCATGATCACCGCTCTCCTCGTGATTGTCACTCGCCGGCTGGTGATTCTCACTCATCATCTCGTGACTGTTACTCGCCAGCTAGTGATTGCCACTCTCTTGGTCACCCTTAACAGCTCGTGATCGTCACTCGCCTGATCGCCATTCACCAGCCTTTGAACATCACCCCAAAGCGCACTGTTTGCCAGATCATGATCACCCAAGCGCTCTGTTCACCAGCTTGCCGTTCACCAGCTTCCCGTTCGCTAGCTTGCCGATTGCCTGCCAAACGGTCTCCTGCCAGACGGCCTCCTACCAGATGTTAGCATGCTCGTCATTCGCCAGCTGGCAGCTTGCTAGCACGCAGCTTTGCCAATAGCCAGTCCGCTGCTCACCAGCTCGCCGATCACCAACGCGCTGCTCGCCAACACGCCGCCCACCGGCTCATCGATCGCCAACGCATTGCTCGCCAACACGCCGCTCACCAACACGTCGCTTGCCAACAAGTCACTCGCCAGCTCACTCCAGCCCAAAGGTCTCCGAAGCATGACCGATACTTGCCAGTGCACTCCTCCTCATCTCCCCCTCGTGATCATCACGCTCCTGCAAGCGATCCTCTTTCTCCTGCTCGATAGCCCTTGGACGAACATCACAGAGCATCAGCGACTGTTCCAGAAAAGTATGCGTGTTGCCCTGATTCGCCAGTAAGAGGTGGGTGCCCAGTTCCTTTCCATGCTGGATTCAAGGAACCTTCCAGGAAGTTTCTGGCTGCTTCCATCTCTCCAGCATGTTCTTCTAAGACTAAACATGAAGACCTTCAAATGCCTGTGTGCCATCAACCAGGTAAGAGACCTGTCTTTCCTCAATTTCATGTGCCATGACAGCGATCCCGGCGGAGACGATCTCTATCAGTAGGCATCCTTAAGAATACTCCGGACCTGTTTACTGTAAGAAAACTGCCAACGTGGCTAGATTGCTAGCCTAGCCCCTAGGCTCGATAGCCTAGTATTCATGTTTACTTCTTGCATGATATAATAAGTGTTCCTAGTGTTATTTTATAAATGAAGACATAGGCATTTATACAAACAAGATTCAGTGATTGCACAGATGTTATTTCACCTTCTAGGGAGTATACAATGGGTTTCGGTAATATTGGTAGTTGTCTCCTTTGCCCCTAACCTAACGCTGTCGCTATTGTATACTCCCTTGGTGAAGGCGGTCAAACCAGCAGTTGCGGGTAAAGCACAACCAGCAAAGCAGACAGCAGTATCGTCAACCGCAAGAATTCTGTTGAAAAAAATTGGTCTCCTTTTCCTTCTTTTATCCTCCATCTGACCCTAGGAGGACACCTGTCTCTTCCAGAGCCCCTAATCCTCTCATGATCATCTCACTCCTTAAGAGGACTCGTGGAGCTGTGGGAGTTGCTTCAAATATACAGCAGGACTTCTCGCAGCTTCAGTCGACTCCAGTCCTCATGATAAAGAAGAAGAGTATGGGTTGACAGCAGCCAGGATAAAGGCGTTCTCCCAGATCGCCAGCTCTTCTAGTCTGATTCGAGTGGGCTCGTCCTTCAAATTTCTCTCTCCACCATTCCTCCAGCAGAGGAGATATCATGAGGTCTCGCACGACTACTCCATTAGAGGCTCTTTCAATGGGAATTTCGTTCGAGAGGCTTTCTGGTCTCTCAGATTCCTTTACGGTGTCTGATATCCTGAATATGGAAAAGGTAGTGAAGTATGCCATGCAGGCTACTTCATGGCTGGATCTGTGGTTAGGATCCATGGGCCACTTCATTAGAACTGAAGACTGGTCCAAAGATTCTACGAGGAGATTATGAAAACCTTCCTTCTATCTGGCACCCAAACCATTGAGTTCCTCGCTCAACCAGGTGGCTAACCTGTGGACTAATGTGATACTCAGGCGCCGGGATGCGATAATCGAAAGGTTTCACAGACAGGTCCATCAGGCTGAGGTCTCCAAGCTTAGGAACTCCACCTTGGACAGCTCTTCTTTGTTCAAACCGGAAGTTGAGAATGCGGTTAAACGATGGAGGAAGTCCTGGAGGATCCCTTCTCCATATAACTTGACATCTTGGTCCTATGCTAAGATTCTACCACCAGCTACGAAACAGCTGCAAACCACCAAAAACTCGATCAGTAGGATAGCATGGTCCTTGAAAAAGTTGTCTAAAAAACTTTTTCTTGAACAAGATCAGACGGGCCTCAAGTACTCTCGAGGAGGAAAGGTAGGAAAGGGAGTGGCAGAGGTCGTTCCCACTAAGGATAGAAATCGTCTCACCTGCACACCGGTGAGATGCCTCCAACGCCGCTGCAGAGGTGGCTACAGCACAGGGCAGAACCCAGGAAAGTCTCTATGATTCGTTCAGGGTATCAGATCCCGTTCATTCAATCTCTCCCTCCACTGAATCGAGATCCAGACCCACCAAGCTCCTATGTGAAAGGATAAACAAAGGAGCTGGCCATTCGGGTCAAACTCCTGACCATGTTGGAGAAGGGCGCACTCCAAGAAGTCCTCGACCGCTCTTCATGCTCCTTTAGTCAACTCTTTCTTGTGAAAATGGTGTCTAGAGGCTGGAGACCGGTCATCGACCTCTCAGCTCTGAACAAGTTTGTACTATAAACTTCTTTCAGGAGGGAGACAGCGATCACGGTCTAACAAACGGTAAGACCACAGGAATTCCCATGCCCACGGGATCTCGAAGACAAATACTTCCAAATCCCAGTCCATCTCTTTTCAAAGAATGATCTCTGGATCACACACACATATATATATATATATATACCTATATATACATATATATGTATATATATGTATATGTATATATATATATATATATATATATTTAATATATATATATATATATGTGTGTGTATATATATATTAATGTATACGTATATATATATATATATATTTAATTTAAAAATATATATATATATGTGTGTATATATATATATATATATGGGTGTATATATATATATGTATATAAATGTATATATATATATATATGTATGTATACATATATACATATGTATATATATATATATATACAGTATATGTATATATATATATGTATGTATATATATATATATATATACATGTATATGTATATATATATATATATATATGTATGTGTATATATATATATGTATATGTATATGTATATATATATATATATATATGTATATATATATATATATATGTATATATATATATATATATGTGTGTGTGTATATATATATATATATATATGTATATATATATATATATATGTATATAAGTATATATGTATATAAGTATATATATATATATATATATGTACAGTCAGCGCGGGTCGGTCTGTCCGGGCAGCATCCGCCATGCATTCATTTTGGTCCCCCCCATATCTACATTAATACACAATATAAATCAATA
>NC_090729.1:93997714-94012714 GCF_036898095.1 Palaemon carinicauda
AGTGTTTACCTTTTTAACGACTCTCCTATTTTCTTGCCACTTTTCCCTCTCGAAGTGAAAATTGCTATTTGGGGTGTAAATAGCTGTGAGATGTGTCAAGATACGTCCTTACGCGATATCCCTTTGTGAATTTTTAAGGGATACTCGCTCCAGGAGTTAGAATTCTGGATACCTTCAGTAAATTCTCTGGGATATATCACTGTAGTCACATATAACCTAGGAAGCTACTTATGAAGGACCTTCCATCAGGACGACATGGCTCTTTCACCCAAAAATAGATTTTTCACTTCGCTCAAAATCCGTTATATTTCTTTTACTCAACTGTCCCCCCTTGTATGATCATTGTTATGGATTGACTTATTCTGTTACCTTTTAAGCTGTTACCTATTAAGTGTTTTATCGCCCTTACGGCTTAAGAATGTTTTACCCACTGCTATTGCGGTGTACTTTAAGCTCCCGGAGCTCCCGGGCTCCTCTAGCTTACCTACGGGATACTTATGCATCTTTATTTTACAGACGGTACGCTATGCGATGACAGCCTGCTCGGCGGTCCTCCACCAACCCTGCGGCCACGACGTCTGTCGGTCGCACGCCCACTGTGCTGTCCTTGTGGATGGACTGACCGTCTGGCACCCGGACAATTGCGTAGTCTGTTATAAGCTGGCCTCCACACTCACCTCAGACTCGGTAAGTGGATTTACAGTTAATTTTAAATTTACATTGTATTAATCTCTGTCATTCCTGTTATTTTCAACGTGTCCCCTTTTCGGTGGCCTCGTTTTCGCAAGGAGATTCCTAAGCCTTCTTAATTTACTTCCCTTGTGGAAACCACTTACCTCCAGTAATAGTCTATACTCTTTCAGAGCTCCCAGCCGGCTAAGACCTCAGCTCTGGCGACCCTCAAGGTCTGGATCGGCGGGTTCACCCGCAACGTGAAGGCTAAAAAGCCTTACATTCTTTCAGAGGAATGGTGTTCCCTCATATATCCCAATGCTAAGACACCGGCTGCGGTCCCCAAGGACGTGGCGGACCCCATTATCGAGAAGATCGAGTCCTTGCTCTTAGCCCCAGACCAGGAGGAGACGGGCGGGACTATCACGGAAGACGTCGCTACCCTCAACCTGGACATAGAACCGATGGCTCTTGACGAACCGGACGTAGGTAGTGACGTAGGTGAGGCAGGTGGGTCCCGGGCTAAGATTCCTCTCCTTAGCCCAACTTTTTCTTCTACTTCTAGTCATTCTTCTTTTCAGGGCTTTCCGGGGACACCTGGGGCTGATATCAGGCCCCGCCCAGTTACCCCGAAGGTTAAGGCTCACCGTAGGCCTTTACTCAAGATCCGTAAGTCTTCAAAATCCCCGAAGTCGGTCAAGACTTCATCCTCTAGAGTCCCCAAAGACTCAGCTGTTGCATCTTCGACCTCTCATGGTTCGATATCCACGCCGGCCCCCGTTCCCGCCCCGGAGGAACCCTTCGACCCGAAATCCTTTTCTAAGGAGCTTGTTTCCCAGATCGGGTCCTTAATGTCATCCCTCACTGAGAGGATCTCCAACAATGAGAACTTGGTACAAGGCCTCATGCGTTCAGGACTGCCACAACAGCAGCAATACCCCATCCCCGACGCTTCCAAGCTCCAACCTTTCACCAAGAGTAACCCCTGGAGGATGGCTCTGCATTCTCCTTTCACAGATAGCATGCTGACCATCGAGGGTTATAGCACCCGGCCTATCGAGGACTTCGAGTTCTATCCGCCGGGACTCCAATTCCCCTTCCCCGGCTTCGCCCGTTTGACCGAAGAGGCTCTGGTCCGCTTAGATAAAGTCCCTAGGGAGACTGTTATTTATTCCAAGGAACAGGCCCAGTCTACTTGGGTCCGTGCATTAAATGAGTGGGATTGTGTGATGTTACGAACTCCCTCTAGAAGGAAGCCATAACGGGTTCTTTTAACTTATTCACCAATCCAGTGACAAAAACTCAAATCAGTAGGAACAAGGAAAACCAGAAAGACACAAGGGCAAAAATTTCACAATATTTATTACAACAATAAGGTACTAACACTGATGGCCCACACGATGCTCACACCCCACAAGAGCTCTTACATGGTTAGTTTGTGGTTGACGAACAAACCCCCACCCCATGCGTCACCAAGATCATGGACATCGCCTATCAGTCCGCCAAGGAAGAAAAGCCTCTGCCCCAGCTCTGGGAGACAGACTTGACTTCCCTCCTCTTCCCAGGTGACCACGAGTGCTGGCGTAACGCCCCGGCCACCTTCACGGAGGCAAACGGAGCGCTGACTGCTTCCACACAGTTCAGCGAACGCCTCCCCAAGCTCCCGGAATCACTAATCTGCCTTGAGTTCGAGGCCCGGTGCAGGCTAAGTAGGTCGATTAATTCAGCCACTATGGCCGAGATGACCGCCATCACTTACGAGGAGGAACCTCTTTTTAAGGTTCTCACCAAATCCCTTCTACAGACCTTGTTAGTTGATGCTTTTCAGTTTCTCAACGCTAGATTCCGTTGCCGGAGACACGTGTTAGCCGAGGCTACCATCAGGCATGAGCCTAATAGGCTCATCAAAGCCCCGGTCTGGGGCCTGGACCTCTTCCTGGAGGACTTGGTAAACTCCGTACTCAGCGAGGCAGCTAGGGTTAACCAGAGCCTCAAAGTTAGGTGGGGCCTAGTAAGCGGAAGTTTGAACCAGCTGGCGCCTCGGCCCGAGGCAGGAAGAGGTTGAGGCCCTTCCATTCCTCCCAGAACAGACAGCCCCTTCAAATTTTACAACCCGTTCCACTAACACAGGGTACCCAACCTTCTACTTCGAAGGGACAACCTCAAAAACAGTATGTGTTGGTCCCTCAGGCACAGGTAGCATCGACTTCGTATGCTACCTCCCCTGCCTTTAACCCCACCTACGAGTCCCAAGGTTCCTTCCAAGGCTACCAACGCAACAGAGGCTCTGGCGCCAGAGGTGCCTTTCGTAACAGAGGTGGCGGAAGGGGTTTCAACCGAGGCAAGGCATTCCATGGAGGCAGAGGAGGCAAGTCATCCTCAGCCCATTGAAAATCTTCAGGTAGGAGGGAGACTTTACATCTTTCAAGACCGTTGGAAGTTCAGCAATTGGGCTTCCAGCATAATTTCCAAAGGTCTGTGGTGGAGCTGGATAAAAGGGCCCCCTCCACCGACCAGTTTCTATCAACTTCCAACGGAGGAACTAAGATCCAAAGAGTCCATCGCTTAAAATTTCAAGGTCGCTTGTTCAGCGTGCCAAAGAAAGGCTCAGACAAGCGAAGAGTAATCCTAGACCTGTCTTGTGTGAACTCCTTCGTTCGTTGCAACAGGTTCCACATGCTAACCGTCTCTCAGGTGCGGACCTTACTTCCCCGTGGGGCCGTCACCACCTCTATAGATCTTACCGATGCCTACTATCACATTCCAATTTCAAGGCACTTTCATCCTTTCCTAGGCTTTAAACTAGGCAAACAAGCCTATGCATTCAAAGTGATGCCATTCGGGCTCAACATAGTGCCCAGGATCTTCACCAAACTAGCAGAGATGGTAATCCAAGAACTTCGAACCCAAGGGATTCAAATAGTGGCTTATCTGGACGACTGGCTCGTCTGGGCAAACAACGTCAGGAACTGCCTCACGGCAACAGACAAGGTTCTCACCTCCCTTCGACAGTTAGGGTTTCAAGTCAACCTCGACAAATCCTGCCTGGTCCCGGAGACCAAGTTTCAATGGCTGGGATTACAATGGGACCTACGTTCCCATACGCTATGCCTTCCGAAAGCCAAGAGGACGGAAATAGCAAAGAACACGAAACGCTTTCTCAGGGACAAGTTGACGTCCAGGAGGAACCAGGAAAGAATCCTAGGCTCCTTGCAGTTCGCCTCCGTAACAGACATTGTCCTAAAGGCCAAACTAAAGGACATAAACAGAGTATGGCGCTCCAGGGCAAACAAGAAGCGTCGAGACAAAAGAGCTCGACTTCCCCCAATCCTAAGAAAAAGCCTTCAGCCATGGACGAAAGTCAAAAACCTATCGAAGTCAGTCCCCTTACAATATCCGGCCCCAGGACTCGTCATTCACACAGACGCCTCCTTAACAGGGTGGGGAGGAACTCCCAACACAAGAAAGTCCAGGGACTATGGTCGACGATATTTCGACAATTTCACATCAATGTCCTTGAGGCCATGGCAGTATTCCTTACTCTGAAACGACTGAACCCAGCCAGGAACCTTCATATCAGGCTGGTTCTAGACAGCACAGTCATAGTCCACTGCATAAACAGAGGAGGCTCCAAGTCAGCCCACATAAACCACGTCATGTTGGCAATATTTTCCATGGCGACATCCGAACAAGTGGCATCTGTCAGCAGTCCACCTTGCGGGAGTGCGGAATGTAGTGGCAGACGCACCTTCGAGGAGAACTCTGCTGGAGTCGGAATGGTCCCTAGACAAACATTCATTCAAATGGATCTTATCTCAGGTCCCGGGTCTCCAGGTGTCCACCTGTTTGCGACGGAATCCAACCACAAACTAGAATGTTATGTGGCCCCCAACCTGGACCCTCGGGCTTATGCCACAGACGCAATGTTGTTAGATTGGAACGTTTGGAAGAGGATTTATCTGTTCCCTCCAATAAATCTCCTATTGAAAGTATTGGACAAACTCAGGTCTTTCAGAGGCCGAGTGGCTCTGGTAGCCCCCAACTGGCCCAAGAGCAGTTGGTTCCCTCTGTTGCTGGAACTGGGCCTCTGCCCTCGGCAGATACCCAACCCTATACTAACACAAGTAGTACAAACTCGCAATGTGTTAGCTTCCTCAAGAATTCAGAGTGCCCTAACTTTATGGACTTCATGAAGTTTGCAGCTCAAAAGGGTGCAAATATTGACCCTCTAAATACCCTATTTTTGGAATCGGACAAAAGGGAATCCACCCTCCGTCAATATGACTCGGCTGTTAAAAAACTTGCCAAGTTTTTAAAGGACTCAAAGGTTGAAAAGATGACGATGAATCTAACTAACCTTCTTCAGAACTCTCTTTGAATCAGGCCTGGTGTGGCGGGATGTTGCAAAACAACCCCCACACCCTTGAATCACTCTAACTGACAATTGTCCCACAACACAAACTTTCCCCTTACTTTATCAACCGGACTCTTGGACAGAAGGAAAATTGAAACAAAACATAACCTTAAAGCTATATTACCTTACAAACTAAAATAATCAACACCAAAAGCATCCACATTCAAAATACTTAAAACTGATCAAACTTAATATTAAATATGCAAAAACCAAAACACCAAAAAACCCCTAACAAACTTAAAATTAAATAAACCACAACCAATATGTATATATTATTTTATAGGACACTGACACTGTCCTCAACACAAGCCAAACTGTCTTTTATGGCAAACTACCAGTACCACCACTTGGTGGTCAACTATTCCACTGGGTGGCAATTTGTACACACTACTTCCCTGATTGGGGTCATTGTTATCATCATCATCATATTCATCATCATCATCATCATCAGCAATCCCAATTCAAAGGCCAAGTCATCATCCGTTCAGAAATCCAAAAAACAGTCCAAAAGAAAAATCGTATACAGGCCAGGTCATCAACAGTTGAGCAATCAAATAGCGAAGTCTATATGCAATCCTTTATTACAGGCCTGGTCATCAACAATAATCTGCTTTCTAAACTTGAGTCTCTCCAAAGGAGGAATCACGGCCTGCCAAAAATAAAGAAAGAAAAACACTTACGAACACTTCTAGCTAACTGAACTATCGCACTATCATCAAAGATAAATAATAAATTGTTCCTATCATTCACAATCACGACAAGCAAAGATAAACAAAACTGTACTTACTCAGAAAATAAAAAATCACTTCCTCGCTGGTAAAGAAAAATAATAATTCCAGCGTTCACACAACTAACTCAGGACGCAGTCAATGAAAAAAAGCATTCGCTCCGAAACATTCACCACTGTCGTAACCTAACTAAAAAATGTAAACAAACAATCTCATTTAAACCAACAGTCTTTCTCACCACAAACGATCGTTAACCTAACTACTTTCGCTCGCTAACACAATATCTCTCTCTCTCTCTCTCTCTCTCTCTCTCTCTCTCTCTCTCTCTCTCTCTCTCTCTCTCTCTCTCTCTCTCTCAGGATTTGGCAAAAACAAAAAAATAAAAATAAAGCAAAAATAAATCCTCCACATTCCTCCCCCCTTACTTTGCCAAATCCTTCTCACACAACACTTACATTATTTTTTTCATCCCAGTCGCAGTCGGGAACGGGACCTCTACTCCGAGTAACTGGGCCTCCATATACTCTCTCATTCACTTCTTCCTTATCACAATCATTCGCTACATTAACACTATTCCTATCTAAATCCCTATCATCTAATATATCATGTACAATCATATCTACCTCGTTCTCATCTGGCCCTATAATTACACTCATTTCTGTAAACAGTTCATCCATTTCATCAAAAACATTCTCAACTTAATAAAAGATTCATTCATACTACTAATCATTCTCCTATCTCTCACTCTCGCATTCGTCATCCTTTCTTTTACATCACCTAAGGAAAAGCCACACAAACTATAGGTATCATTCATACTCAGCCATGATTCATCTGTATTAACACATTTATCTTCCATACACACTTGCACATTTACACCCTTGTCATACTTATTTCTATTCTCACTTTTACTTATAAAATTTCCCCTTCTTTCATCTTTACTTAAAGCTCTTGTATTCTTCCTTTTCTTATATTCTACTAACACTAACTGTTTACCTTCCAGACCTAAGTCCTCATACATACTAGGTTCATCCTTGTTCCTTTTCAACCATTTACTCATCCCATTCTCTTGGATATACTCAGGTACCTCTTTCCATTTACGCAACTGGTTGTGGTGGGCCCTAATTTTTTCCACAATACCACCCACACACAACTTACCCAAAACGTAACTTAATCCACTCGAACCAACTTCTAACACATCATAGGGACCTCCAAATTTATCACGCACCTTATTTACATTCATTCTACCCTTTTCAATTACTTCTTTCATCACTCTCTCACCAACTTTAAAGCTTTCAAACCTCTTATTTGCTTTCCTCCACACATCTCTATCATCCTCCGACACACCCAACCTCGGTCTTATTATCTTTTCAAAATTTAAAACAAACTTACATGGAGACATACCCGTACTCTTATGCACTGTTGCATTGTAAGCCCACAATGCTCTCCCAACATACAAATCCCAATCATTATCACATGTACTCATCATTCGCAAAATTTCAGTTAATGTTCTTACAGTCCTTTCAGCCAACCCATTCGCACTTGGCATATAAGGAGTCGAATACACATGTTCAATACCCCATTCTCTTAACATCTGCTCAAACTCCCATCCAACAAACTCAGGGCCATTATCACTTAACATTCTCACAGGCTTACACACACACATCGGCAACATCACTTGACCAACCATTCTTGCAACAGTCTCGCTCCGTTTATCCTTGATGGGTATTGCATAGGTAAATTTACTCATGTGATCAATCATAAAAATCATTCCCACATGTCTTCTCGCAGTCACAGGCAACGAAACACAATCAATCGCAAACATCTCAAATGGTTCTTTCATACGTAATCTCAAAACAGGCGGATTAGCATGCACTCTCTGATACTTCCCTTTCTGGCAATCTTCACACGTAGTCGCTACATCCTTACATATCTGACTCAACCCAGGTGTAAACAATCTCTCACGCATGCATTCCCATAATTTATTCTTACCCATATGCCCATATCTGTCATGCACTAACATACACATACTTACTGCTGCATGCATTGGAAACACAGGAACATATATATCTTCATCCATTCCTTTATGTAGAAAATAAACAATATTCTTACACACAATAAGTCTCTTACTAACTTTCTTATACACCTCTAAATCAGACGGCCATTCTTCTACCTCAATACTATTCAACATACATTCACGTAACCTTTTAATTTCCTCACATTCATCTTGCATTTCTTCTACCTCCTCTTTAGTCAGTAGATCATCCTCACTCCTCGTAATATCAACCATGCCAACAAAATTTGCCATAAATACACTATTATCTTCTATCACAACTACTTCACATCCATTCTTCAGAAGCAAACCACTACCAATATCAACTGATAAATCATGCAATCTTAAAAAGTCAATTCCTATCAAAAAACAACTAGGCATCTCATTCTCTCCCATTACAATAAAATTATGTTCCACCTCCATACTTCCCAGTTTTACTTTCAAACGCACTTCTTCCCAAACTAGCAAACTTCCTTTACCTATCCCATGAATTCTCACACTCGTACATTGCCTTTTCACTTCCCAATTGTACCGCTCTATTTCCTTGATAACAGACATATTCACTAATGACACTTGCGCACCTGTATCAATTAAACTACAGTATTCATTCTCATTTATACCCACATACGTCATCATTCTTCCTTTTACACCATGCATACAAATGTTTACTCTCCTATCAATAGGGTCATCCTTATCACACCCATGGTCATCTTCGCTATCTTCCATGCTCATACCACTCGGATTCAAGTCACTCAGACAATCCTCCTACTTACTCAACAACTTGCAACATCTTTCATTACATTGTAACCTCAATATATACTCCCTTTCAATCTCTTTATTTGCTCGGTACTGCATCGGACGATTCCACCCAAAATACAAATAAACAGTGACACCATATAACATACTTACTACCAACAATACTTTTGATAACAATTCACCCTCAAGCATACTATTCTCCTCCTTATATGCCATTTCTTTCGATACTTCATTCCTAACACTCATTCTAAGCTCATCTATACTAGCAGGTATATCCCTATTCAAACCCTTCAATTTAACCTTATTCAACCCACACAAAATACATTTATACACCATGTCATCCCCTTCAAAACTTTGTACCACCATTAAATCTTCCGGCAACCTTTTAAAATTACTATCATTCTCGCTACTCTCTTCTATCTTACCATGCATTCTTGACATCGCATCTGCTATCACGTTCTTACTCCCAGGTACATATTCTAGCTTAAAGTCAAATTCATTCAAATCCTCTATTGTCCTCGCAACTCTAGCACTCACAGACTCTTTCCTAATCATGTACACTAGGGGCTGATGGTCAGTACGCACAATAAATTTCACACCATACAAAAATACCTTCAACGCTTTCACGCAAAACCTTATCGCAGCCAACTCCCTTTCAATCGTGGAATACTTTCGCTCAGCCTTATTAAATGCTTTACTTACATACGCTATCACTCTCAACTGTTCATCTCCGTTTATTCTTTGCATTTGAACCAAGCAACCGCCCATACTAATCCCACTAGCATCCGTATATAACTCTAGCATACTCGCATGTTCACTATAATCGGGAAAAGCCAAAGTGACGTCTCTCGCAGCCTCTTCTTTCAAGTTTTCAAATGCTTCAATCATACGCTCATCCCATTTCAGTCTCGTACTATTTCTCTTACCTGTCCACTCATTCAAAGGCTTCCCTATTCCCGAACAATCTCTGACAAACTTCCGACCAAATTCAATTAACCCAAGAAACCCTCTCAACTCACGCACCGTATGAGGACGTGGAAACTCTCTCACCTTACTCACAGACTTTTCACTCTTCCTTATACCCGATTCACTCACCACATGCCCAAGAAATTCCACCTCCCCGGCCAACCATGCACACTTTTCAAGCTTAACTTTCACCCCAACTTCTATCAACCGTTCTAATACTGCTTCAAGCAACTGCATGTGTTCCTCAACTGTCTCACTAGCAATCAAAATATCATCAATAAAAACAGTCACCTTCTGTCTCTCAAACCCAGCCAAAACTACATTCATCGCCCTCTGGAAGGCAGCAGGCGCATTAGCAAGGCCAAAACTTAATCTTTTAAACTGATAATGACAATTTCTACTTGAAAATGCCGTAATGGGCCTGCTCCCCTCTGCCAGAGGCATCTGGTAATAGCCCCTAACTAAATCTAACTTTGTAAAAACTTTCATACCATGCATCTTATACACACAGTCAGACACTACATTCATCGAAAAACGTTCTTTAACAGTTACTTCATTCACCTTCCTATAATCAATACACATCCGTAAACTTCCATCCGGCTTTCTTACAGGTACAATAGGGCTATTCCAGGCACTCTCACTCCTTTCTATTACACCCATTTGCTCTAACTCCTGGCACTGCTCTTCTATTTCTCTGGCAATAGGCGGAGAAAAATGTCGGGGACGCTGATATATGGGGGTATCATTACTAAGAACTATCTTAAATTCAGGCAGCTTTGATCCCCCACAATCCTCGTCACCGCGACTCAAAACTCTCCGTCTATCCCATAACATCCTATACAATTGTTCCCTTTCCCCCTCACTTATATTCTCATCTACATTAATTCTATCTTTCAAACTTTCATAGTCCCAATCGTCATCCGGCTTTATCTTACCCGTCATAACACGTCTCAATTTAACATACCTTTCATCCTCTACATTGACCAACGTATACATACATCCCATGCAATCACCCTCACGTATACCCCGTATTCTCTTCCTCCTTACAGTCGGCAACAAGCTCACATACACCTTCGGCTCCTGCAAATTCAAAATACCATCATACACATGCACACTTGCTTTCACCAAATTACTTGCTTCTGAACCTTCCACTACATATTCACAATTGTCACTATTGGCAATTCCCAGACTATTCGGCCATGCAACTTTTACACTGACAACCTCACTCGCATCTTTTGACAATTTAACACCTTCTTTTGCTATTAACGGCACACCTTTCCATACCTTCGTACATACACTACCATCTTCATTCAAATAAAATTCCCCACAAAATTTACCCTTAACTTTCATCTCTATCATATTTACATTAGGATGTACAATCATACCGCATTTTTTCAAGAAGTTATAACCTAACAACACATAGTATTTGTCATTTACTCCCTCAACCACATAAAAATCATTATCTTCCATCATCAGCCCCCCAATCATGACATTTTCACGCAACTTTCCTTGCACAGACATACTTAAATTACCGATACCTTTCACTTCACCTTTACACCCCCTAAATTCACACACATCCCTTACCTTATTGTATGCATTCCTAAACATTAAATTGACACCACAACCAGTATCAATCAGACCAACTAGCTCTATTCCATTAGAATTTACTTTTGCACTCATGCAGTCATAAGCTCTTTCGCCCATCACGTCTTCATGTAGTAAACCTTCACGAACATGCATCACATTCACTCCGCACACACTCGAGGACTCACCCAGCTGAACCCTCTTACACTCTAGTTTCCCGAACATCCTGGCTGATTTACTCCCTTCTTCCTACATACCCTAGCTACATGCCCATCTGCACCCCATTCAGTACACTTACCCTGTGGCTCCTTGCACATTCTAGCATAATGACCATCCTTACCACAATTACCGCAAATCACATTTGTACGATTACTCCGACATCCACTCGCTATGTGCCCTGTCATACCACACCGATAACATTTTACCCCTTTCTCTTTCTTGCACTCGCTAATTCTATGCCCTACCTCACCACATCCAAAACAAGCACCAAGAGCCCATCTACATTCATTCTTCTTATGTCCTACTTTCCCACATCTATAACACTTCTCTTCACGGATACAACTACCTGACCTATCTTGCGGCGCACTAGCACTCCTATCCCTCCAAACCTGATTCCCTTGCCTAAACCCTTCATTTGTCCTTACAGGTATTCCCACATTACTCGCACTAACACTCCTATCTACTACACTATCAGCTACCCTCATCGGTCCTCTCATAACAGCATCTCTAAAACTAACAAATTCTGGCACACTTTCCTCCATTCCAGTTCTTACACTCACAGATTTACTTTCTTTCATACACCTATCCAACTCGTAATCCTCAACTATCTCTAAAATATCATCCCATGTCAATCTTTCTTTCGTCCACCTCATTTTCTCCTTCCGTTTCAAATTAACAAACTCAGCAACATTCTCGGGTACAGTAGCCAAAAACTTCCTCATTAACTCCTTATTTTCATTCATACCTTCATCCCCATACTTCTTCCTAGCTAAAGTTTCCAACCTACATACGTACATTGATATCGCTTCTCCTGCATTCATCCGTGCTTCATCAAAATCATTCTTACGCTTATACTTAACACTCCCTCTCATACGTTTTACCTGCTCAATTATTCTCTTTTTCACACTTTCATAATCAACGTCCCCTACACTCATTATCACTCCATACATCGTCAACAAATACCCAGTCAAATATTCTCCTAACTCCCTAGCCCAAACTCTTTTACTATCACCATACTTATCCTGACAATACCTCTCATACTCCTTGAAAAAATCATATACATCCCTACTGCTATGCTCATTGAACCTTTCACACCGAGGTACCTCTCTCATAAACACAGTCTTACACACATCACGTTCATTCTCACTGCTATCATCACTGTCTACTCCCCTGTTACCTTCTTCCTCATTTGAATACAATGAATCCACTTCCACACTTAAATTCCTATCCTTAACCATTCCCTTCTTACCCTTTTTCTTACTTACCACTTTCTCCCATTCACGATCGTCCTTGCTATCAGCCTGATACTTTTTCTTCTCTTTCTTCACATCACTTTTACCTTTCCTTTCATCTTTCCTCTCACCTTTCTGTTCATCCTTACTATGCCTAATTCCCTTATTTTCAATATCACCATCACTATTACTACTATCACTATCACTTCCTTTCCCATTATCACCTACCTTAACCTTCTCTTCCACTACCAACCCATTACCCGAAGCTGAGGACACTCCTCCGACTGCACCTTCGCTCATTATAGTTTTCATCATCCCCATGACTTGCCCCATCATATCTTCCATTCGTTTCTCTATTCGTTCTTTATTCTCTCGCCTCCTCATCTCAACACATTCTTCCACTCTCTCTACTGTCCCCTTTAACTCCCTAAGCTCCTTCTGCATCGCCGCATTCTCCAAGTTCAACCTCTCATTCTCTATTAGCAACCTCTCCTCACGCTCCTTACTCAGCCGCAATTCCTCCTTCAGTAACTTGTTCTGCTCTTCCATTTTCATCAACCTTAATCTAATTTCATATCCAAATGCAGTCCTTTGTCCAAGAGTCTAGCTTCAATCCCACCTCGGCAGTCCCTGTTCGGGCGACAAAATAATGTGGCGGGATGTTGCAAAACAACCCCCACACCCTTGAATCACTCTAACTGACAATTGTCCCACAACACAAACTTTCCACTTACTTTATCAACCGGACTCTTGGACAGAAGGAAAATTGAAACAAAACATAACCTTAAAGCTATATTACCTTACAAACTAAAATAATCAACACCAAAAGCATCCACATTCAAAATACTTAAAACTGATCAAACTTAATATTAAATATGCAAAAACCAAAACACCAAAAAAACCCTAACAAACTGAAAATTAAATAAACCACAACCAATATGTATATATTATTTTATAGGACACTGACACTGTCCTCAACACAAGCCAAACTGTCTTTTATGGCAAACTACCAGTACCACCACTTGGTGGTCAACTATTCCACTGGGTGGCAATTTGTACACACTACTTCCCTGATTGGGGTCATTGTTATCATCATCATCATATTCATCATCATCATCATCAGCAATCCTAATTCAAAGGCCAAGTCATCATCCGTTCAGAAATCCAAAAAACAGTCCAAAAGAAAAATCGTATACAGGCCAGGTCATCAACAGTTGAGCAATCAAATAGCGAAGTCTATATGCAATCCTTTATTACAGGCCTGGTCATCAACAATAATCCGCTTTCTAAACTTGAGTCTCTCCAAAGGAGGAATCACGGCCTGCCAAAAATAAAGAAAGAAAAACACTTACGAACACTTCTAGCTAACTGAACTATCGCACTATAATCAAAGATAAATAATAAATTGTTCCTATCATTCACAATCACGACAAGCAAAGATAAACAAAACTGTACTTACTCAGAAAATCAAAAATCACTTCCTCGCTGGTAAAGAAAAATAATAATTCCAGCGTTCACACAACTGACTCAGGACGCAGTCAATCAAAAAAAGCATTCGCTCCGAAACATTCACCACTGTCGTAACCTAACTAAAAAATGTAAACAAACAATCTCATTTAAACCAACAGTCTTTCTCACCACAAACGATCGTTAACCTAACTACTTTCGCTCGCTAACACAATATCTCTCTCTCTCTCTCTCTCTCTCTCTCTCTCTCAGGATTTGGCAAAAACAAAAAAATAAAAATAAAGCAAAAATAAATCCTCCACACTGGCAGCCAACACCATCACTACGATCAAGTCAGCTTTGAAAAAGATCTTCCATATTGGTTTTGATATTGACCTTACGGATTCATACTTCTCGTCCATCCCGAGAGCTTGTGCCAGATTAAAGCCATCAACTCGCTCTAGTGCAGTTTCCTGGTTTTTGAACGATGTCCTGAAGCTGGCCTCTGACACTCTTAATGAATCCTGCAATTACATGGCACTGTTAAGGAAGACATTGTTCCTATTGAGCCTCGCTTCTGGCTCCAGAATTTCAGAACTATCAGCCTTGTTTAGAGACCCAGGTCATATTGAATTCCTCTCTTCGGGAGAAGTCCTTCTCTCCCCTAACAAAGTTTTCCTGGCTAAAAATGAGGACCCTCAGAACAGATGGTCTCCCTGGAAGATTATTCCGCTTCCTCGGGATCCATCCTTGTGTCCAGTTACCACCCTGAAGTCCTACTCAAATAGAACTTCCATTACAACCACAGGGCCCTTATTCATTAGAGAAAATGGAGGAACCATTACCCTTAAAGGAATCAGGCAACAAATCCTTTATTTTATTAAACAGGCTAATCCTGAATCATTCCCTGATGTCCATGATATTCGAGCTGTT
>NC_090729.1:94024439-94031939 GCF_036898095.1 Palaemon carinicauda
AATCGGCCTAGCCAATGCAGATTTACAAGTAGTAATTGTATTAGCTGCTAATCCTTGTCCGTGAAGATGGATGAAGAAGGACAAACAGAAGTCCGTAGAAATCTCTTGCGGTTTCTTCGCCTTAACAAAGGCTACCCATTTCTTCCAGGAAGATTCGTATTGTCTTCTTGTAGACTTTGACTTATATTCTTCTAAGAAGTTAATACTGTCTGCAGAAATCCCGAACCTTTTCTTAACCGCTAGGGTGAGAAAATCATGAGATGAAGGTTCTGGGTTTTCTCTGATGAAGCGTAGACAGTCGATTTCTGCACTTGCTGAGTTAGAACTGGTTCCGGCAACGGGATCAGCTTCAGGCGTAGTTCTGTTATCAGAGGGAACCAGATGCTGCCTGGCCACTTGTGGGCCACTATCGCTGCCCTCCCCCGAAAGGATCTCAATTTGTCAAGGGCTTTCAACAACAGGTTGGTTGGTGGGAACAGGTAAATCCTGGACCATCTGTTCCAATCCACGGACATCGCGTCCGTTGCTTCCCCTAGAGGATCCTCGTACGGGGCAACATACCGGGAGTTTCTTGTTGTCGCTCGTTGCGAAGAGATCTACTTGCAGTCCTGGGACTTTGTTTAATATGAAGGAGAATGATCCTGTGTCTAGGGACCATTCGGACTCTTATCGGATTGATCCTGGATAGAGCATCCGCTGTCACATTGTGGAATCCTTGGAGGTGGACTGCTGTCAAGTGCCACTTCATCCTCTTGGATAGATGAAAGATGGCCAACATCACTTGATTTAATTGAGGCGATCTTGAGCCCTGTCGATTTATGCATCTCATTATCACTTCGCTGTCTAAAACCAGGCGGATGTGGATTGAGCAGCGAAGTCTCAGTTTCTTCAGAGATAGAAAAACTGCCATGGCTTCCAGGAAGTTTATGTGGAAGGACTTGAAGTGGAGACCAGGTTCCCTGCACCTTCCGACGATGAGTGTGACCTCCCCAACCTTCCTTCGAGGCATCCGTGTGAACGGTGACTGCTGGTGGAGGTGGTTGCAAGGGTACCTTTCTTCTTAGGTTCTTTACTTCCGACCATGGCTTGAGAATGGATCACAGACGATTTGGGAATGGTCTTTGTAGATCTCTTCGATCCTTGTAAGCGTATTTTCTCCAGACTCCTGATGCATCTTTTAACTGCACTCTCAAAAGTGGGTCCGTCAAAGAGGCAAACTGGAGAGACCCCAACACTCTTTCCTGTTGTCTTCTTGATATTCTTCGAGATTGAAGAAGACTTTTGACCGACCTTGCTATCTCCTTCCTCTTTGCTGTAGGCAAAGAGAGGCAATGTGACTGTAGGTCCCAGTGGACTCCCAGCCACTGGAACTTTTGAGCCCGAGAAAGCCGAGACTTTTTCAGGTTGATCTTGAACCCTAGGTTTTCTAGGAATTGAATCACTTTTCTGGAGGCTTGCATGCACTCTTCTTTGGATGCTGCCCACACCAGCCAATCATCCAGGTAGGCCATCACCTGGACACCCATGAGGCGTAGTTGTCGAATGACTGCGTTCGCAAGCTTTGTGAGTATTCTTGGAGTCATGTTCAGACCGAAGGGCATGGCTCTGAAAACGTATTTTCTTTTCTGGAGCTTGAACCCTAGGTAGGGGGAAACCTGACGGTTGATTGGCACATGCCAGTAAGCATCCGTCATGTCTATGGAGACTGTGTATGCCCGTTTGGGCAGAAGGGTCCTTGTGTGCTGAAGCATCAGCATTCTGAACTTGTAGTTCACAATGAACTTGTTGAGTGGTGATAAGTCCAGAATGACTCTGAGCTTTTCCGAATCCTTCTTCGGAACACAGAATAGCCTTCCTTGGAATTTGATGGACTTTGCTTTCCTTATGACTCTCTTGTCTAATAGTTCTTGAACATATTCTTCCAGAACTGGGGTTGATGGTTGGAAGAATTGAGGAAAGCTTGGTGGGGTTGAAATCCAACCCCAGCCCAGTCCTTTCTTGATCAGGCTGTGGGCCTAAGGATCGAAGGTCCACCGATCCTGAAAATGGAGAAGTCTCCCTCCTACCGGCAGCATCTCACTTAGAGTGCTGACTGGAGGATTTACCTCCTTGGCCACGACCGCCTCTGTTGCCCCTGCCTCTGAAGGGGCGCCTCGAGGAACCCCGAAGGGAACCTCGAGACTTTGGCTTAAAAGTAGTAGCCTGCCTTTCGTAAACTGGGGTGAACACTGGCGACTGAGAAGCCAGAGTTTGGGGCACCAGTTGAAAGATGGTGGTGGGTTGTGCTACCGTCTGGGGCACCGTGGCCATGGAAAGCTGTTGCTGCTTTGGTCGAGAGGGCAAGCGAGGTCGTTTAGACTTGTTCTTCGGCCGGTTGACCCTCGTCAGCTGAAGATTTTCGTTTTGAAGACAAGCCCCATTTGGAAAGGAGATTTCTATTATCCGAGGCGGCTTTGTCTACAACCTCCTTGACCACTTCACTCGGGAAGAGGTCTTTTCCCCAGATGTTAGAAGCTATCAGCTTCCTAGGTTCGTGTTTAACGGAAGCGGAAGCAAACACGAACTCCCTACAGGCCCTTCTGGCCTTGATGAAGTTGTACAGGTCCCTCGTTACCGTAGCCAAGTGAGCCTTGGCAAAGACCATGTACATATCCGGAGTGTCAGGGATACTAGCCATTGTCTCTAGCCCTGTTTGGAGAGACATGGAAGCAGCCAGGCGTTCCTTAGTCTTGTGTTCTCTCTTTAAGAGAAAATCAGTCAGCTTTGGGAGGTCTGCGTTGAACGGACGTCCAGCGATATCGGCCTCCAGCTTCCCGACTGTGAAGGTGACGTGAACATCCTTCCAGTCCTTGTCGTCTGATGGGAAAGCAAGGGAGAAAGGCTTGCTTTCTTCTAATGTGGGGCAAGGTTTACCTGCCTCCACGGCCTTCAGAGCTGCTTTAAACCCTTTGTCCATAAAGGGAAAAACACGTTGAGGGTCAGCAACAAACGATGGATGCTTTTTGCTAAGAGCCGGCACCTTCGAACTAGTGAAAGCCCTCTCTTTCAAAGTTTTGGAAAATAAGGCTTGTGCCTTAGCAAGCTCAAGGACAATTGTCTCCTTGGGCTCCATCTCTTCTTTAGACGCCGGTTCATTCCTAAGGCGGACGTAACAGTCCGGATAGGCCCCTCTGCTGGGCCAAAACTCAATTTCCTCCACCGGTACTGTGCCCAGTTTCTCTAAGAGGAAAATTTTGCCTGCTGACATAGGCATATGCTCTGCGTACCTCCAAGGGTTAACATCAGAGAAAACGGGAAGGTCCTTCACGTTCAGCTTCTTCGGGGCCATACGTGAAGACACCAACTGCTCAATCTCCGTCCGAAAAGTGGCTTCCTTCTCGGACGACCTCTTCTGTAGGTCCTGCACCATGAAGATCAAGGAATGAAGAGCGCTCGTGAGCGAATCGAGCTGAGGTGGTTGAGAAGAAGTTGATGGTGCCGGATCGGCCGCTACAGCTGAAGAAACCGAAGCTACTTCAGCATTCTTAACATTCTCTTCAGGGGGGGCAACTGCCTCCTGATCCAACTCTTCCACGAGGAGATTCTTCTCTGTCTCCTCGGAGACGACAGACATGTTGTCGTCCAAATGGATTCCCTCCAATGTATCCGCAACGTCAGGATCCTGGGTCTGCTGGACCTGAAGTTGAACCAAGGGGATCTCAGGTTTTGTCTGGGGAATGATAGCATCATCATGAGCTCTGGGGAAGAGACAATCCCTCATCCTAGCATTAGGAAGGTATGGGCCCGAAGCATTCTTTTGAAAGCCCCTGACCCATTTACGCAGCGTGTCCCTAGCTGCATCCCTAGACTCTAGAGTCTTTTGGTCTTCAAAAGCCTCCTTTACCAAATTCTCACAAATGGCACATACCTGCGGGTCCCAATACTTGAGAACCCCTTTTGTGATAGAGCAGCGAGCGTGAGCCCTGCACACTCCATGTCCGTAGAAGCTCTTGCTACGGACTCTACAAAAGTTGTTCCCGCACTCGGGATGCTCCTCCTGCAAAGAAAGAAAAGCAAATGAGTTTTCTGTGAAATCTTCAGATTTAGACTTAAATTAAGCATTATATTTAGCTTGGATAGGGTAAGCTATACATGTGCCTCCTGTCCAGCCATTTGCTATGACCTCCTCCCATATTGAACTAGGCAATTCCTAGGAATTAATTACTGGAAGACATTATCCAAGATATATTAAGTGTCCTCATGACACATCTTCCATTATGCACAATATGGTGGATAAATCTAATGGAATTTAACCATTAATAAAAGAGAGAATCATTTCTCCTAAATGATGGTTTCACAAATGGCTGTCCAAGAACCACATGTAGGTTGGAAAAAAATTGGTTTTCCAGGGCACAACAGTAGCTGGCGGCAGTATGCCACCAGCATTGCCGGCCCGCCGACACTGCCGTCCCCGCCGACACTGCCGGCCCCACCGACACTGCCGGCCCCAGCGACAGCATCGGACCGCCGGCACTGCCGGCCCGGTCGGCACTCGCCGGGCAAGCCGGCACCTGCCGGGCAGGCCGGCACCTGCCGGCCTGACTGGGCTCAGATACTATCTTATAAAATAGTGGATGGAAGGCACAAGCCGGCTGCCGGCAACAGCACAGTTGCCGGCGGCCGGTCATAGGATACCTGCCGTCGGCACATTGATCAGCGATGACCAAGGCAAGAGGAGGCAGCGAACTGCCGGCCTAACCATCCATATAGACGCCGGCAGAACTAACTGCCGGCGGCCAGCCCATAAAGAAAGTCAGAGAAAAAGGTAAGGATAAAGGACGGCAAAGGATCAGCTATGCCGGCCAGCATCCCGAAAGAGTGAGCCAGTGGAAGAGGGAATTGAATTCGGGCTTCCACTCAACCATATCCCATCATAAGGAATATGGAAGGCAGTCCAAGGGAGGACTCGAGGGCACACTCAAAGATATGAGGTTACCTGCCGGCAGTCGACAGGGAAACTCAGGCCAGTTCTACAGACCCCCATAGGGACTATGTAGGACCACGGCCAAGTGTGAAGGTTCACCCAACACAAAAGAGATAGCGGGTTAGGGGGTAAAAGTCCATAAGTAAGGTAATACCATAAGGAATTACGTAACCTGAGTGATTCTGATCTCAAAAGTAACCTCAAGTAGGGGAAATCAATTCCCCAGAAAGGGTTAGGTAAAGAGAACGCCCATAGGACACACTCTTAGAGAACAGAATCACGTACTAAGGATTTCCACTAAGGAAGAAACCTATCTTCCAGTTAGAAAACCTTAGAACAGGACTGTCTGCTAGGCCAGGAAAAGGAAACTGTAAAACAATAACCTTAAAGTGGCCTAGGGAGGACTAGCCTCCTGAACAGCAACTAGGCTAACTAGGAAGTCATTTCCCAGAAGCTAGATGCCTAACACAGACTTACTCTGATGTCCCGTCCTCCACTCCAAACCAGAGGATTGGCAAAGAATCAGCTATGCCAGTACAAGGAAAGGAGAGAGAAACGAAACGCCCCAGTAAATTTTGCCCGAACATAGGTCAAAGCAAAATTAAATAAGGATAGCCTAGGCTAATCAGAGGGAAAGGGAATTACTCTTAAATCTCGTAGAGAAAGTATTGACTTAAAAGGTATAGGAGATATCAATCTCCCCTTAAAAGACAATACAAGAGCAATCGGGGACATATATCAAGTATACTAAAGCCCTTAGGCTATTAAGCCAAAGAGCATAGAGAGACGATCATCGAAACTCTAGTATACTAAAATGGAAGAGGAAAAATTACACAGTAATATCTTAATTGTATAAAATATTGCCTGAGCTTCAATAAAACTTTACCAGGAAGGTTATATCATGCATGCAGTGTGAAGGTGCCTAGGCTAGGAAGCCTGGCACTTGTGAGGCTCGATCATAATAGCCAAAACCACGACAACAATGACATAATTTAAAAATCCCTAGCTAAGAAAACTAAATAGCTAAAGTTATTAAAGCAATTAATGCCGGGAATATCGTTCTTGCTAACTAAATGAACAAAAGAACGATCACGTCCATGACGCCATCTGGCTGGCAACAGCTCTTGTTACGTTAATCACGATCACAATCGACAAGCAAAACTGGCAAGAGCTTACATTTACACAATTCAAAGATATTACTTAACTTTCCAGATGCTGATGAAGCGGGGGAATCCATCACAACGATGAAAAAAGCTTTCAAAATAGCGAGATAACTCGGGAAAACACCGGTCACCGAAGCTACGAACGAAAGAATGGCTTAGGTGGCGCCTCGCGGTGGGGATTGGGCGAACTATTACAGTACATTAGGAGAATCGAGTGTTTACCTTTTTAACGACTCCTATTTTCTTGCCACTTTTCCCTCTCGAAGTGAAAATCGCTATTTGGGGTGTAAATAGCCGTGAGATGTGTCAAGATACGTCCTTACACGATATCCCTTTGTGAATTTTTAAGGGATAATCGCTCCAGGAGTTAGAATTCTGGATACCTTCAGTAAATTCTCTGGGATATATCAGTGTAGTCACATATAACCTAGGAAGCTACTTATGAAGGAACTTCCATCAGGACGACATGGCCTAAGCCCAAAAATATATATATAAGATTAATCGTAATATGGTTAGGGATATACGCTGGCTCCGGAGAGACAACTGAGAGAGCCCAGGGCTCGTGCTAGCCTATGGGGTAGGCGGGACATGGGAGGGGGAGGTGGGGGTTGTCGGGAGTCAGAGACTCACCGACGGGATCAAGGACCTTAACCAAAAACTCGACAAGATAACTAGGTTCGGAAGCTACGAACGGGGATCCCGTAGATGAAATTATTAACATTGAGTGGGGTCCGTGAAGTGCGGAACGCCACACAGGGAGGGTGGAGGGAGGGATCCTATAATGGGTCCATGGGGTGCGGAACCGGGAGGTAGCCTAGCAGCCAGGAATAATGTGTGTATATAAAAGACATGGAACCCAAAACATAGCAGAAATCCCTCCCGCCAACCGATGGCCAATCGGAGCGGCGGGGAGAAAACGGCTACGGGAGGGTAGGGGGAAATCAATAAAATCTATAACATATAGCCTCACTAACGTTCAAGGTCCGCCCGTGAAGGAGCCAGGCGACATCCCCGGTGGGGGGGGGGTGAAAGGGTACGAGAGCACTCAACCCGTAAAACAAAGCAGCTGACTCCAAGGCTCGAGGAGCGAGAGGCATCCCTGAAGTGGGGATGTAGGCGGGGGAGGGGAGGGGCGTACCCTTCATGAGAACAAGCCAATGGGAAGGCAGGAGGCTATCACATGGACAGAGAGACCAGGCGTACCAACCTGGTCGAAGAACCACGACATATAATGAATGATCAATACGGATAGACTATAATATAAATATGGTATAAAATATAATGAGTAGGGAAGCATGCGAATAAATATAGTAAGAGAGGGACGCAAGGGAGAGGCAGGGAAGGGCCGAACCCTCCAGCGCGGGGAGGACTGAG
>NC_090729.1:94034439-94104439 GCF_036898095.1 Palaemon carinicauda
CTGGCTCCGTCCTAAGTCTTGTCGAGGATTTTGGTACCGTCTTCGAGTCCTTCGACTCCCTCCTGGGAGGGATGTAGGACGACTCTAACATAGACGGTGGCAAGTTCTTTTCAGCCCCTACCAGGGAAGACTTTTCAACACGTGGTGGGGTTTCCCTCATTGGTGCGATGGGGGAACGTCTCACTTCACGTGACTCCCCTGAGGACGGGAAGTCCTCGTCCGCCAGGGAAGGATAAAAAGTCTGGGAGGGGTGAAGGAACCTGCCTCGAACGCCTGCGAGGAGTCAACTTAGCTCTTAGAGAGGTCACCGCATCCGGAACTCCTCTCTTTCTCTTCAGAGGGTTAGAGACAGCCAAGGATCTGTGCCCCAACTCAGAGAGAACAGGCTTGAAAGCCTGCATAACTGCTCTGATTAGCGGCCCGAACCATGGCTGTTGACTGACAACAGCGCTGTCAGACACTCCCTCTGGAGGGACAGGGATCAACGGATCCCTGGGAGGAGTTTCCATAGGGGGATTCGCCTGAAAAGAAGAAGAGATACTGGACCTTTCTGGATGCTTCCATTCCGCCGCAGTGCGCGCTGTTATGCGCTTGCGGGAAGGGGAATGCGGCGATGGCGACCTTGCCGTGCGTTGTCCAGCAGCCTCGTGCGCGGGAAGGTATTGACGCTCGCGCGGGGCCGCGTAATAGTGCTTGCACGATGGAGAATACCAGGGGTCGCGCGAGGGAGACTGCTGGAGCGCGCGCATGCGCGCGGGAGACTACTGATGCGCGTGCGTGCGCGCGCACGAGATTGCAAGAGCGCGCCGGAGAGTGATGGCGAGTAAGAGCGCGCGCAGGAGACAGTGGATATACAGAAGAGCGCGCAGGAGACTGATTGCACGAGTGCGAGCGGGCGAATGTTCGCGCGCAGGATCAGATCGTTGAACACGCGGGCGTGCGGCAAACAGTTCGCGCGCCCTAGTAGATGTCGTAGGGCGCGTGCGCGCAGGAGAGATACCCCTGACGCGCGGGCGCGCAGCTGGAGCCTGTGCGTGTGGGCGCGCGTCAGTGTGGTGGCGCGTAACTGTAGGAGAGAATGGGCGCGGGCGCGAGAGGGTGACTGGGGGTGAACGCGCGATGGCGAGCGCTGGCGCGTCCGAGACAGCAGTTGGCACGTTGGCGAACGCGGGCGCGTAGGAGAAGTCTTTGACTTCCCAACAGCGCCCAGATCCGAAGATCGTGGGCGCGCAAGAAAGATCGCTGTGCGCGGGCGCTGGCGCGCAGGAGAGCGCTGACAAATTGGAGAGCGCTGATGCGTAGGAGAGCGCTGGCGCGCAGGAGGTTGCTGGCGCGCAGGAGGTTGATGCACGCTGACGCGCAGGTGAGCACTGGCGCGTTACCTCAGGCAAAGCCTGGCGCGCAGGAGAACATTGGCGCGTAAGGGACGTATGCCAGCGATGGTGCATACACCCTTGATGCCCCTTAACAGGGTTCGATGCCTGACGAACATGTAAGTCAGGTTTCGTAGGCGCGTAGCGCGCATCAGCTCTCAGGAACGGCGACGGAAGGCCAGCAGATCTGTCGGGTGGAAGGTCGACGTGTTCTTTGCAAGGACGAGCTTCCACCGAATGGGATCACGAACGATCCGCTGAGAGGTCCAGGACCATAGCAGGAACAGTCGGTGAACGCTGACGAGGCTCCTCTGCGGCGGACTGCAACAGAGATGGTGAACCAAAGAGGAGCCTCCTCACCGCAGGTGAAGGAAGGCCTCTCTGGCGAAGAGGAAAGCGAGCCTTACAACGGATGCGCCCTCTGGGGGCCACTGGATCAGCAAGCTGACCTTCTGCAGTCCTCCGAAGAGGAGTCTCTGTAAGTGAACTCCCCCAAGGGGAAGAAACATGAGCAGGAGAGACTGTTGGACCTAGTCTCTCCCTCGTTGGTTGAGCAGGAACGGGAGAAACTAAGCCTTCAGCTACTGCGGGATGTGAAGAGGCAGAGGTATTAGGAGATACCGCATTGGATACCTCTGACACCACAACGTCGACAATTGACAAGAGGATCAACCTCTGCCAAAGTCGGCGATTGCTTGACAGCGGCACCCAATCGAATGTAGTCAAGTAATGCTTCCTTGGAGGGCGAACCCTCGAGCCCCAAGGAAGACCAAAGTTGAATAATGATATTTTCATATCAAAATAAATTTTTTAATATACTTATCCGGTGGATATATATATATAGCTAACGTCTCCGATGGTCCGGCAGCCGATTCAAAACTCACGGGCGATCGAGGGGTTGGGTTGCTGGGTGTACACTAGTGCCACCACTCGCCAGGATACCATCACTATTCCAAAGTTCTCCAGGTCTTCTCTGCCCGTAGGGTCTCTAGAGGGGTGGAAGGGAGGGCGTTAAATTATATACATCCACCGGGTAAGTATATTCAAAAAACGGATTTTGAGCGAAGCGAAAAATCTATTTTTGGGCTCAGGCCATGTCGTCCTGATGGAAGTTCCTTCGTTAGTAGCTTCCTAGGTTATATTTGACTACAGTGATATATCCCAGAGAATTTACCAAAGGTATCCAGAATTCTAACTCCTGGAGCGAATATCCCTTGAAGAGTTTTAATAGGGGATATCGCATAAAATCAGAGGACATATTCTTGACACGTCTCATAGCTATCTACACCCCTAATAGCGTTTTCGCTTCGAGTGGAAAAAGTGGCAAGAATAGAGGAGAGCCGTTATAAAGGCAACGCTCTTACTGTACTGTAAATAGGCGTCACCCCGCCGCCTCGTGGGGCCATCTAGCCATTCTTTGTAGCTTTGTAGGTGTAACAGATACATTATATTAAGGAGGGAATCGTTATCCTTTGTCAAAAGGAGGGCGGGGCCATCAGGACGACATGGCTACCTCACCCAAAAACAGATTTTTCGCTTCGCTCAAAATCCGTTTTTTTGGGCTCAGGCCATGTCGTCCTGATGGAAGTTTACCAGAGCATTAATGTATCTGTGGATTTTCAATAGTGCCGTTCATCTCGAGATAAATTTTCCTTTTGGTCCTCTGGACCTAGAGCCACTTGATGTTACCTTTATACTGTACATCATTCAACTGATCATGTCATATGTCAGTGCTTCCTGCCCCCTACAGGGAAGGGTCTGGGTAGACTTTAGGAAAAAACCCGAGGATTGTGAGTTCAAGGAACAGACTAGCAAACAGTTTGTATATTAGTGTCGTCATATACGTAAAGCATAGTTTGTACTTAAATGGTATTGATCTGTGTAGGTTACTGAAAACCTCCCGGGTCTGGTTGTTAATAGAGACAGACAGGTTTATATGCATGTAGGAAACCTTAATTCAGTAAGATAGACAGTTTAGTACAATAAGCCTTTACCTGGTTGCTCGGAACAGTAATAACCTCAGTTCCTAGTGTTTTCCTAGATATCAATAGGATCAAAAGATGCTCTGATATTTATATAAAGTTTAGAATATTTGGGGCGAAATGAGACCCATAGATTCCTACTATTGTTTATTACAAAAATAAAAAATAGAAATCATGGTTGTAACAATCAATTACAATTACAATTTATGCTGAATGAATCTGCATAAGAGCATAGTAACAGAAATAAATTAAGCTTCACCTGAAAAAGGGAGCACAAGCCACTCTATGGGAAATATGTAAAGATTTCACTATGTATTCTGTTGTTACAAGGAACACTATGCATATAAATATGCATGGCACATGTGTAGGTCTATTATGCTTAATGTCACCTTTGTGATTAGAACAGTTTATAGTGTCGTCACTAGACACATTACTCACATGATGTACCTTAAGAGTCTATCATGTACACCCTTCACTAAAAGTCCCAAATAGTGCACTGTTCTTCGCAGAAATCAGGCGGCAGGTTTTAGAACACTACCTGCTGCCACCACGAAATGTTTTATTTCCTTTAATTGCTTCGCGTAGTGTTTGAAGAAGACTCTGGATGACTTCCATCCAGTATAAGCGCGAAGGCTTTCAAACGACATAGTCTGAAAGAAATTTAGAGCCGAGGCGACTTTCCTCGGATCATGACCTGCGGGTGTACTGTCTGGATCCGCTCTGCGAATAAAATAGGTGATTTTCGCCCTTATCTGTTTGAAGGATAACGTTGAACCTGATGTTTCTCCCCTGAAAAGCTGACCTCCCTTAAAGTCTGAAGTTCGACGAAGATAGACACTTAGGCATTCCACTGGGCAGAGGGATGCTTCTTCCTTCAGAGGGCAGATTCTCCAGGGACCCCATCTCTTAGTAGGCAGCTCGTTCTTGGCAAGAAACATTGGGTCCGGAAAGAGGTTCAGTTCTCCACAGTCGGTGAACTGAATGTGGCCATCATCCCTCGAGAGGTCCACTATTTTGCTGACTCTGGCTCCCGAGGCTAGTGTAAATAAGAATATCACCTTTTGAGTTAAGTCCTTTAGCGAACAATCTTGATTGTTCAGAGTTGATGCTAAGTGAAGAACCTTGTCCAGAGACCATGAAATGGGCTTTGGAAGGGCTGCGGGCCGAAGTTTAGCGCAGGCTTTGGGAATCTTGTTGAAGATTTCGTTAGAGAAGGCTACCTGGAAGGCGTAAAGCACTGGTCTGGTTAGGGCGGATTTGCATGTAGTGATCATATTGGCTGCTTGACCTTGTTCATGGAGATGGATGAAGAAGGACAGGCAAAAATCCGTAGAAATCTCCTTAGGTTTCTTTGCCTTGACAAAGGCGACCCATTTTTTCCAGGAAGACTCATATTGTCTTCTTGTTGACTTTGACTTGTATTCTTCTATGAAGTTGATACTGTCCTTTGAAATCACGAACCTTTTCTTGACTGCTAAGGTGAGAAAATCATGAGATAAGGTTCTGGGACTTCTGTGATGAAGCTGAGACAGTCAATTTCTGCACTTGCTGAGTCAGAACTGGATCCGGCAACGGGATCAGCTTCAGGCGTAGTTCCGTTACTAGGGGGAACCAGACACTGTTGGGCCATTTGTGGGCCATTATCGCTGCTGTCCCGCGAAAGGATCTCAGCTTGTCGAGGACTTTCAGCAGAAGGTTGGTTGGAGGGAACAGGTATATCTTGGACCATCTGTTCCAGTCTATAGACATCGCGTCCGTTGCTTCCGCTAGGGGATCCTCGCACGGGGCTACGTACCAGGGTAGCTTCTTGTTGTCGCTCGTTGCGAAGAGGTCTATCTGCAGTCCTGGGACTTTGCGTAAGATGAAGGAGAATGATCTTGCGTCTAGGGACCATACCGACTCCACTGGGTTGAACCTGGAAAGAGCGTCTGCCGTCACATTGTGGAATCCTTGAAGGTGGACTGCTGACAAGTGCCATCTCTTCTTCTCCGCTAAACGGAGGATGGCCAGTATTACTTGATTCAAATAAGGCGATCTCGAGCCCTGTCGATTTAGGCATCTCATTACAACCTCGCTGTCTAGGACCAGGCGAATGTGGATCGAGCAGCGAAGTTTCAGTTTTTTCAGTGAGAGAAAAACTGCCATGGCTTCCAGAAAGTTGATGTGGAAGGTTTTGAAGAGGGGAGACCAGGTTCCTTGGACTTTCCGATGATGAGAGTGGCCTCCCCTCCCTTCCCTTGAGGCATCCATGTGAACGGTGGCTGACGGTGGAGGTGGTTGCAAGGGTACCTTCTTCTTTAGGTTCTTGACCTCCGACCATGGCTTGAGTAGGGATCTCAGACGATTTGGTATAGGTTTCTTTAGATCTCTTTGAGCGTTTGATGCGTATTTTCTCCAAACTCCTGATGTATCTTTTAATTGTGCTCTCAACACTGGATCTGCCACTGGGGCAAACTGAAGGGAGCCCAACACGCTCTCCTGTTACCTTCTTGATATCCGGGCGGATTGAAAGAGTCTCTTGACAGACCCCGCTATCTCTTTCCTCTTCTTTGATGGAATGGAAAGGCAGTGTGAATGTAAGTCCCAGTGGACACCCAGCCACTGGAACTTCTGAGCTGGAGAAAGACGAGACTTTTCCAAGTTGATCTTGAATCCTAGGTGTTCCAGGAACTGGATCACTTCCTTGGAGGCTTGCGTGCACTCCTCTTTGGATGCTGCCCACACCAGCCAGTTGTCCAGGTAGGCTGCTAACTGGATTCCCTTTAGGCGTAATTGATGAATGACTGCATTCGCAAGCTTGGTGAATACCCTTGGGGCTATGTTTAGGCCAAAGGGCATGGCTCTGAAGACGTATTGTCTTTTCTGTAGTTTGAACCCTAGGTAGGGGGAAACTTAACGGTTGATTGGTACGTGCCAGCACGCATCCGTCATGTCTATGGAGACTGTATATGCCTGTTTGGGCAAAAGGGTCCTTATGTGTTGAAGCATCAGCATTCTGAACTTGTAGTTCACTATGAACTTGTTGAGTGGTGATAGGTCTAGAATGACTCTGAGCTTTTCCGAGTCCTTCTTCGGAACACAAAATAGCCTTCCTTGGAATTTGATAGACTTCGCACTACTTATAACCCTCTTGTTTAAGAGTTCCTGAACATATTCTTCCAATATGGGGGTTGAGTGTTGGAAGAATTGAGGGAAGTTGGGTGGAGTTGTGTTCCAACTCCATCCCAGTCCATTCTTAACTAGGCTGTGCGCTCAGGGATCGAAGGTCCAGCGATCCCGGAAGAGGAGAAGTCTCCCTCCTACCGGTAGCATCTCACTTTGAGTGCTGGTTGGAGGATTTACCTCCTTGGCCACGTCCACGTCCACCTCTGTTGCCCCTGCCTCTGGAGGGGTGCTTAGAGGATCCTCGAAAGGAACCTCGAGACTTCGGCCTAAAGGTCGTTGACTGCCTTTCAAAAGCTGGGGTGAAGGCGGGCGACTGTGTCGCCACCGTCTGGGGGACCAGCTGGAAGGTGGTGGTTGGCTGTGCTACTGTCTGTTGCACTGTGGCCATGGGAAGCTGTTGTTGTCTGGGACGAGAGGGCACTCTTGGTCGTTTCATCTTCCTTTTCGGCTGGGGACCCTCGTCAGCGAAGACTTTCTCATGGAGGACAAGCCCCACTTGGAGAGGAGATTCCTATTCTCCGTTACGGCTTTGTTCACGACCTTTTTGACCACCTCGCTTGGGAAGAGGTCTTTTCCCCAGATGTTGGAAGCTATCAGCTTCCTTGGTTCGTGCCTCAATGCAGTCGAGGCGAACACGAACTCCCTGCAACCCTTCGGGCTTTGATAAAGTTGAACAGGTCTTTGGTGACCGTCGCCAGATGAGCCTTGGCGAAGACCATGTACATATCTGGGGTTTCCAATATGCTTGCAATGTCTCTAGCCCCGTCTGCAGAGACATAGAAGCGGCAAGACGTTCTTTTGTCTCCTGCTCTCTACGCAGGAGAAAGTCCGACAGCTTGGAGAGGTCTTCGCCGAACTGTCGTCCAGCAATGTCTGCCTCCAACTTCCCGACTGTGAAAGTGTTGTGAACATCTTTCCCGTCCGCGCCATACGATGGAAAGGCGAGGGAAAAAGGTCTACACTCTTCGAGTGTAGGACAGGGTTTCCCTGCATCAACCGCCATTAAGGCGGCCTTAAACCCTTTGTCCATAAAGGGAAAGGCACGAGAGGGATCAGCAATAAAGGAAGGGTGCTTTTTGCTGAGAGCCGGCACCTTGGAACTAGTAAAGGACCTCTCTTTCAAGGTGTTGGTAAATAAGGCCTGGGCCTTGGGGAGGTCAAGAACGATGACCTCTTTCGGCTCTGTCTCCTCTTTGGACGAAGGTTCCGTCCTCAGACGGACATAGCAATCCGGGTAGGCCCCTTTGCTGGGCCAGAACTCTACGTTGTCCACTGGGACAGTGCCCAGTTTCTCGGAGAGGAAGATCTTTCCCCCTGACATCGGCATATGCTCTGCATACCTCCAAGGATTGACGCCAGAGAAAGCAGGAAGATCCTTGATATTTAGCTTCTTCGGGGCTAAACGCGTCGCCACGAGCTGGTGCATCTCCGTCCGAAGAGAAGCCTCCTTCTCAGACGATTTCTTTTGCATGTCCTGGAACATGGAAAGAAGAGAGTGCAGCGTGCTCGTGATCGAATCCAATTGGGGGCAGAAGAAGAGGTCGAAGGCACCGGCTCGGCCACCGTCGCAGAAGAAACCGAAATCGTTTTGACTTTCTCGGTCTCGCCTTCAGGGGGTACGTCATCCTCCTGTTCCAATTCTTCCACGAGGATATTATGCTCTCTCTCCTCTGAGACAACCGACATGTCCTCAAGCAGGATGCCCTTCAAGGCGTCCGAAACATCAGATTCTATCGGAATCTGGATGAGGGGAATCTCGGGTTGAGCCTGGGGAACGATTGCATCCGAAGATGCCCTAGGGAACAGACATTCCCTCATCCTTTCGTTAGGAAGGTATGGGCCAGAGGTGTTCTTCTGAAAGCCCCTGACCCATTTTCGCAGCGTCTCTCTTGCTGCGTCCCTTAACTCTGTAGACTTTTGATCATCAAAAGCCTCCTTAACAAGTTTGTCACAAACGGTACATACCTGTGGGTCCCAGTATTTAAGAGACCCCTTCATGACTGCGCAGCGAGCATGGGCCCTGCACATGTCATGGCCGCAAAAGTTCCTACTGCGGACCCTGCAAAAGTTGTTCCCGCACTCGGGATGCTCCTCCTGTAAAGAAAGAAAAGCATATAAGTATTCGGTGAAATTCTCAGATATCATCATACATATTTTTCAAAAATATTTAGCTTAGGATAGGGTAAGCTAGAAAAAGAAAAAGACACCTACTTGTGTCTCCTGTCCAGCCCATTGCTGTGACCTCCTTCAATATTGAATAAATTCTTAATGAATTTGGGAAGATAATATCCTTGGATATAAAGTGTCTTCTTAACACTGTCTTCTAGATTCAATATTGGGGAATTGGTAATGGTTGTTAACCATTAAAAAGGCAGAGAGAAATCGCTCTGTTAAATGTGATGGTCTCACAATGGGCTGCCCATGAGCACCATGTAGGTTGGAAAAAATTATTATGGGCTACAGCACTGACTGCCGACGGCCTGCCGCAAGTACTGCTGTGCCGGCGTGTTCTGGGCTATAGAAGGCAAGCACTACCTTCAGGGTGATGGGCGGCAGGTCGCCGGCAGTTCTCTGCCGGCGGCATGCTGCCAGTACTGCCGTATCTGCCGGCATTCACAGGCTGGTACCAGGCTTGTGAAAGGCAAGAACTGCCCTCAGGGTGAAGGGCGGCAGGTCGCCGGCAGCCAGAGGGACCTTCTATCAAGTAGAACCCTGCGGCAGCCGGCGTTTAACTGTCTAGACTTTGGGTGCAGGCTGCCGGCAGACAACACAGTTGCCGGCATCCGGTCAGAGCATGCTTATTGCCTTTGGTCATCGATCAGCGGCGCCCAAGGCAAGTGGCGGCAGAGCTAACTGCCGGCAGGCGTCCAATATGGCTGCAGTCGGCCCAGAATGGGGAAAGGCAAAAGAAAAGAAGGATGGAGGAAGGCAAAGGTACAGCCTTGCCAGCCTACATCCGGAATAAGGGTTCAAATGGAAGGGGGAATTAAATTCGGGCTTCCATCCGACCATATCCCATCCATATTGGTAGCATGGATATGGAAGGCAGTCCAAGGGAGGGCTGAAGAACACTCAAAGACAGATGGGGGCTCCTGCCATCAGCCGGCAGCAGGCAGGAGACCCCAGGCCAATTCTTCAGACTACCCATAGGGTCGAATGTAGAATGACGGCCAGGGTATGTGAAGGCTAGGCCAACACATAAAGGACAGCAGGGGAGGGACAAGATCCCATAGAAGACAACCTCCTAGTTGAGGAATTCAATTCCCCAGGTTGGGTTAGTCTAGGTGAGAAGGCGACACCCAAGAAGCAATCTCAAAGGGAACGGAAACTCGTACCAGAGATCTTAGGCAGGTGAAGAATTCAATTCTTCGGCTTAAGATCTACCAGCACAGGATTGTCTGCTAGGCCAAGGGGGGAGGAATTGTCATACAAGACCTCCGGGGTAAGGCCTAGGGAGGTCTAGCCTCCTGTAAAGGCAACCTAACCCGACCTGGGAAATCATTTCACCAAGACGGACGGATGCCAAACACAGACATTCTACTCTGATGTCCCGTTCTAAGCTCGAAACCGACTCAGTGGTTAAGAGAAAGAAACGGGATGCCTCAGTAAAGATTTGCCAGAACTCAGTTCAGGGCAAAGCTAACTGAGGGTAGCCTAGGCTAGTCAGAGGGAGAGGAATTGCTCTTAAATCCCACCAAGAGATTGGTATTGGCTTGAAAGGTATAGGAGGTGTCAGTCTCCCCTTAAAAGACAATACAAGAGCAATTGGGGACATGTATGAAAGTATACTAAAGCCCCTAGGCTAGTAGCCTAGGTGCAGTGAGAAACGTTCACTGAAACTCTCTCGTATACTATCTTGGAAGAGGAAAATTAAATGCAGTAATATCTTAAATGTATAAAATATTGCCTGAGCTTCAGTAAAACTTTACCAGGAAGATTATATCATGCATGAAGTGTGAAAGTGCCTAGGCTACGAAGCCTAGCACTCGTGAGGCTCAAAATACTTAGCCAAATTCACGACAACAAGGACAATATAAAAATCCCTAGCTAAATTGCTAAATAGCTAAAGTTAAGAAGCAAGCGATGCCACGAAAGTCGTTCTGGCTAACTAAATGTACAAAAAGAATGACCGCGTCCATGACATCATCCAGCTGGCAACAGCTCTTGTTACGTTAATTATGATCTCAATCGAAGAGTAAAACTGGCAAGAGCTTACATTTACACAATTCAAAGATATTACTTAACTTTCCAGAGGCAGATGAGGCTGGTGAAGACATCATAGCAGCGAAATAAATCCAAAATAGCGAGAGATAACAAGGGATAAACACCGGTCAGCAAAGCTACAAGGGAAAGAATAGCTAGATGGCGCCACGAGGCGGCGGGGTGGCCCCTATTTACAGTACAGTAAGAGTGTTGCCTTAATAACGGCTCTCCTATATTCTTGCCACTTTTTCCCCTCGAAGCGAAAACGCTATTAGGGGTGTAGATAGCTATGAAACGTGTCAAGAATACGTCCTCTGATTTTATGCAATATCACCTATTAAAAATCTTCAAGGGATATTCGCTCCAGGAGTTAGAATTCTGGATACCTTTGGTAAATTCTCTGGGATATATCACTGTAGTCAAATATAACCTAGGAAGCTACTAACGAAGGAACTTCCATCAGCACGACATGGCCTGAGCCCAAAAATTTATTTTAATATGAAAATATCATTTTTAAATATTTAACTTAGCCGGTGTATATATATATATATATATATATATATATATATATATATATAAATATATATATAATATAGCTGATTCAATTGAGTAAGAGACCAGCATTAAACATTGTAGGAATATAGCTCAAGAGTTTTGATATAAAACAAACTTTAGGATTAGTACCTGATAAGGAAGCTGACTCTGATGATACTCTGCCTCATTAGTCTGCTATCCTTATGAAGCCCAGCGATCCACTCAGGGGGCTGAAAGACCTCTAGGATCTGTCATATATAGGGTGAACACCCCTATGACAGGACCTCAATAATACCATTGATCTGGGCGCTCTCAATCTCCACATACAACCCAAAAAACAATAGTTTCAAGAGAAGATAAAAGGTATTGGGATTAAGGGAATGTAGTGGTAGAACCTTCACCCCCTACTGCACTCGCTGCTACGAATGGTCCCAATGTGTAGCAGTCCTCATAAAGAGTCTGGACATTCTTTAAATAATGTGAAGCGAACACCGATTTACTCTTCTAGTAGGTTGCGTCCATAATGCTTCGTAAGCAACGATTTTGTTTAAAAGCCATTGACGTTGCCACAGCTCTGATTTCATGAGTCTTTACTTTCAATAATCGAAGATCAGTCTCACTGCAGTGAGCTTGAGCCTCTCTAATTAAGAGCCTAAAAAAATACGATAAGGCATTCTTAGACATCGGTAAGGAGGGCTTCTTGACCGAACACCATAAAGACTCAGATTCACCAGGTTGGGGATCTTAAAAGATTTAGGCCATGGATGGGAAGGACGCTCATTCTTGGCTAAGAAACCAAGCTGCAAAGAGCATACTGCCTTACCAGTACAGAAGCTGACATTCTTACTGAAGGCATGAACCTCTCTAACCCTTTTTGCAGCAGCAAGACTCACTAAGAAAAGTGTCTTCAGAGTAAGATCTTTAAAAGAAGTTAAGTGCAAAGGTTCAAAATTTCTCAGACATCAGAAATTTAAGGACACATCCAGGTTCCAAGCTGGCGTCATTACCCCATGCTTCATGGGAGTCTCAAAAGACTTGAGAAGGTCTTGAAGGACTTTATTGCTCAAGAGGTCTAGGTCCCTGTGTCTGAACATTGCAGCTAACATGCTCTTGTAACCTTTAATGGTAGAGGCAGAAAAGTTACGTACATTCCTAAGGTGTAGCAGGAAGTCAGCGATTTGAACCATAGAGGTATAGGACGAGGAAAAGGAGGTGGCCTTGCATCAATCTCGAAATACCTCTCATATAGACTGGTAGAACCTGATGCTAGAGGATCTCCTTGCTCTGGCAATTGCTCTGGCTGCCTCCTTCAAAAAACCCTCAAGCTCTAGAGTCTTTCATAGTCTGAAGGCAGTTAGATGATGCGTGTGGAGGCTTTGATGGAACCTCTTCATTGAGAAGATCCAACCGCCTTGGCAGGCTCCTTGGAAAGTCCACCATTCACTGAAGTACCTCGGTGAACCATTCTCTTGATGGTCAGAGGGGAGCAACCAACATCAACTTGGTCCCTACGAGAGAGGCGAACTTCTGTAGGACTTTGTAAATGATCTTGAATGGGGGAAACGCATACACCTCCAGGTGAGACCAGTCCAGTAAGAACGCATCATCGTGGACTGCCTCTGGATCTGGAACTGGAGAGCAGTAAGAAGGAAGCCCCTTCGTTATTGAGGTCGCGAACAGTTCTATGGACGGACGTTCCCATATCCGCCATAGTTTCTCGTACACCTGATGAAGAGTCCATTCCGTGGGAATGACTTAACTTCTTCTGCTTAGGCAGTTTGCCATCACGTTCCTTTCTCCTTGAATAAACCTTGTAAGTAAGGTGATGTTTCTTTCCTTCGTCCAAACTAGGAGATCCTTTGCAGTTAAGTAAAGGGACTGCGAGTGGGTCCCGCCTTGCTTAGCGATGCAGGCTAACGCTGTGGTGTTGTTTGCGTTCACCTTCACCACTTTGTTTCGAATCAGTCTTTGAAACTTTGCAGGGCCAAAAGAACTGCTAGAATCTCCTTCTGGTTGATATGAAGCGTTACGTGGTCTTTGGTCCAAAGGCCCGAGCACTCTAGAGTGTCTAGTGTTGCTCACCACCCCGTGTCCGAAGCATCTGAGAACAACACATAGTCTGTGTTGTTGTGGGCAAGAGAGAGGCCTTCCTGAAGTCTGAGATTGACATCCCACCATTTCAGGCAAGTCATGATCGATTCTGGAAGTGGAATGGACATTTCTTCTAAGCCCTTCTCCCTGTCCCAATGGTGGTTGAGGTGAAAACGGAGAGGGCGAAGATTGAGTCTTCCTAGAGAGACAAACTGCCCCAGAGACGAGTGTGTTCCCAGTGGACTCATCCACATCCTTAAAGAGCAACTGCTCCTTTTTCGATAAAGATGAATCTTTAAGAAAGCTTGCTCAAGTGTTGATGATGATGGAAAAGCCCGAAAAACTAGACTCCGTATCTCCATCCTCAAATAGAGAATAGTTTGAGATGGGGTCAGTTGAGACTTCTCCTTGTTTACTAGGAGACCTAAGTCCTTCGCTAAGGTCAAGGTCCATCTGAGGTCCTTCAGACAGCGAATGAAGGATGACGCCCTGAGAAGCCAGTCGCCTAAGTAAAGGAGGCTCTGACACCTGTCGAGTGCAGGAAGCTCGCCACATTCCGCATGAGCTTCGTGAACACAAGAGGAGCAGTGCCGAGACCGAAGCACAGAGCTCGAAATTGGAACACTTCCTTCCCATATACGAACCTTAGATATAGTTGGAAGGTCGGATGGATAGGGATATGGAAGTAAGCGTCCTGGAGATCAAATGAGGCCATCCAATTGCTTTCCCTTACTGCTGCAAGCAAAGACTTGGAAGTTTCCAAAGTGACTTTGTTTTCAGGATAAACACATTGAGCGCACTCATGTCCAACACTGGTCTCCAACCTCCTGAGTTCCTTGGAGCTAGGCAGAGGAGGTTGTAAAAGCCTGGAGACTGAGGATTTAGAAAACTTCACCACAATTCCCTTCTCTAACAAGAGGGACACCTGTAGGTACAAAGCTTATCTTCTTGCTTCCTCTCGGTATCTGGGAGAGAGATCTATCGGCTTTTGGACAAGAGGAGGTTTCTTTACAAAAGGTAAAGGTATAATGTACCCTTCCTTCCTAAGCCTGCCAGAAGTTCTTCAATCTGGCTGGAGGGAAGGCAAAGATTGACTTGCTAAGACTTCTTATAGTCTTCAACCATTCTCTCAGCAAACGCAAAACTCTCTTAGAATACCGCGAGCACGAATTTAGAAAAAGAGGGAGCTGTAGCAGCCAACCCTAAAGTGAATTCTGAAGGAGGCGAGCGTGGAGCCACAGGAACAAAATGCGAACGAAAAACTTCCTTAAAAACAGTCATGATCTTCTTAAGATATAAAGATTGTTAGGCAGATCTAGGTTCCTCTACTTCAGACAAGACACCCAAAGGTACAGCTGGAAAGGAGAAATATCCTCTTCCTCCTCAGAATAAACTTCATCCGGAAGTCTATGTCTCTACTTGGTTGAGAGGCATTAAGAAGTCGCGATGGAAAAGCTTGACAACTAGCATCAACCTGTGGATAAAGAACAGGTAGAGGTTGAAAGACGACGTCACGTTGGGACTGCATCGACTGACATCGACGTCACGTCGTGACTGCGGTGTCTGAAGTTCGACGTCACGTCGTGACTGTGGTGTCTGACGTTCAACGTCACGTCGTGACTGCAGCTCGACGTCACGGTTGGACTATAAGGACTGACGTTCGACGTCACGTCGAGATTTACGATCAGTATCTCACTTGACAGCAAGGTTAACATTAGGGCTCACGTCAGCGTGACTTAAAGCTTCACGCTTAGATGATTGATGAACCGAGTCACGCTTAGCGGAACCGTGACACTCCGCAGGTAAGGGTTCCTGTCGAACAGGAGCAGGACCGTAGGCCTGCATTAAGGTGGACAGCTTAGACTGCATGTCCTGCAAAACACTAAAGTTAGGATCTTGAACACAAGGATCATACCGTGACGTCGGGAACGTCAGCACTAATAACAGGAGTAGCAGCACTCAAGTCACGTCTGGAACGATCAGATAAAACAACGGCACCATGACTCTTTGCAGGGGCCTCCGGAGCCGCAAAATCTACGTTAAAAAAGAACGTTTAGCAGGTGAACCTTCCTCTGATGAAGGTATACGTTCCGGGCTGCTCCAGTGACTGCAGCCAAGACGCTGACTTTGTTCTGAAGGAACCAATTTCCTCTAAAGAGGTCGTGAAACCTGACGTCAAGATTTCTTACTAACATGAACGTCATCGGAAGATGAGGAGAACTTAGTCTCGTCTCTCTTATAATAAGGACGATCGTGAGGACCAACGTCTGCAACTCGTGAGGGAAACGTCTGTTCGTGGTTTAGTACCTATCGCTCCCTTTGGTCTTGTGACATTCCTTCTCCAAGGGGTTGGGGAGCTTGAAAGAGATCTCGGACTAGGTGAGCGGCAAGTACGAACAGACGAACCCTCCACAACACTGAACATATTTTTCGCACTTATTTCACTGACACTCACATCTTTTAATAATTTCACATCGGACATGAATAAAGCTGATTTCTATCTGTAGCAAGCAATTCTCCCTTAAGCTAAAAGGTTAGAATTGCAAAATATGTCCTTTAGTGTAAGCTCATTAGTGCATAATTGTATCACACATGTAAAAATTAATAAACATATACAAATACAGTATATAAGTAAAAGTGAAATATATAAAGTAAAAGTTAAAAAGGATCAGTGACTTGGGACGAGACTAAAAAACTAGATCGCTAAGAACTACGATTTCTCTCTTCCTCTCCCTGTACAGTGACTTGGGACGAGAATAAAAACCTAGAACGCGAAGAACTATGTTTTACTGTACCTCTCTCTCTCTCTCCCTTTACAGTGACTTGGGACGAGAATAAAAAACTAGATCTTGAAGAACTACGTTTTCTCTCCCTCTCTCTCTATACAGTGACTTGGGACGAGAATAAATATCTGAATCGAGAAGAACAACGTTTCTCACTTTCCATCTCCCTGTATAGTGACTTGGGACGAGAATAAAGATTTGGATCGTTCTCTCTCCCTCTCTCTTGTTACGAGAGTACTGGCTAAGTCACTCACTCTCCGTCAATAAAAGGTTATTTGACTAAAGAAAAATACTAAAAGGACTAATAAATTGTAAAATAACATGTTCCTTTTATTCAGTATTTAAAAAACTTCCGTTTGTAAGAAGAATGAACTAAACGTCAAAATAGATACATAGAGAAACCGTGATTCAGTCTCTCTCTCTATCAATGGACAGAAAACTGCGTAGCATAAATAAACTCACTTAAAATATTTTCTTAAAATATTCATTCCATCGATCCATAAAATTTCAAAATTATCTCTGTATTTAGTAATAATGGAGTAAGGATCAATGAGGCTTAAGTAAGGCAGGAGAGATATAAAAATATAAAGGTAAATCTATAAATATCAACAAGAATTTATAGTGATAAAATAAATACTAAAAATTTAAAGCCTTTCACACACTTCCCATACACTGAGGGAAGGGTCGGCCAATATTCTCTTTCTATCGTGAAAAATCCGGAGAGATAAAAAAAAGTAAGGGAAAAATTTTTCTCTCCCTTCAAAAAGAATTTCTCTTGAAGATCTTTATTGTTCAAGAACAGTCGAAAGAATAACCAACACAGCAAAAGCCATAAACCATAAACAAGTACTTCACCAATTGTAGAAAAATGACAAATTCGGAGATAATTTGTATTTTTCCTAACCATACAAACCTTAGCTATTTACATAGGGGTTTACTTTCGGCGTAGCTGAAATGACAAGCCATTAGAATCTTAACGAGGGTTTATCTACCCTCCGCTAGTTAGCAGGGGGTAGGGAAGGGGTAGCTTGCTACCCCTCCCCCCCCCACACACCGGTGAGTTGTCTCTCACTTCACTTAGAGGTAGGATTTGACTTGGGGGTCAGGGCTGGCGGGAAAATATGTGTAAATAGCTAAGGTTTGTATCGTTAGGAAAAATACGAATTATCTCCGAATTTGTCATTTGTTCCGTAACCGAAATACAAACCATGCTATTTACATAGGGTGACTTACCCCTTAGGAAGGGCAGAAAGTCCCCAGCCTTACTGGCTTTGGCTTTACCCGGGGACCCGAAATCCGAGTGAGCAGCACTCGAGAAAGGCGGTCCCTGCACCTCGCACTTTCCGTTGCTTGCTACGAATGTGCAGCCTACATAAGTTGTGTGTGGAGGAAGTTGTAATGCATCCTAGGAAGTTGACCTGGAGTTCTATAGATAGAAATCTAGGCTAGGACGTTCCCAATACCACCTCGTCAGGGTATGGGGGACGCAAACAGTATTACAGCTAATACTAGGAGCACAAGGGAGCATGGTTTACCTGCAGAGGTTGAGGTCAGCTATGCAGAGACCAGGATACTGCTTTCCCCAAGGGAGGGGAGAATGAAGAATGAAGTAAGGGCCAGACATACTCTTTCAATCACGCAGACTAAAACCGGGTAACAATGCCCCCAACCTTCTGCTACCTGTCCATTAAGGAGCCTGAGGTTAGACCAGCTGTTGTGCAGCCACCACAGGGCCAATAGAGAAGGTATCGAAGCTCCTGTGTGTCACGTCCTACAGGTAGTGGGCTGTGAAGGTCGTTTGGCGCTTCCACACCCCAGCTTGCAAGACCTGCGTCACAGAAAAATTTCTCTTGAAAGCACTCTAGGGCGACGTGACAGAGGAGGGTCAGGATTCAAGGCGTGTTGAATAACCTTCCGGATCCAGGCCGAGATGGTGTTCTTGGTGACCCTCCTCTTCGTCCTTCCTGTGCTTACGAATAACGCTTGCACATGAGGACGGACTGCAGCTGTTCTTTTCAAGTAACGCCTCAGACTCCTCACTGGGCAAAGTAACAGATGGTCTGGGTCACTTGTTACAGAACGAAGACTCGTTACCCCAAAGGAGTCGAACCTAGGGTCTGACACCCCAGGGTTCTGAGTCTTGGCTACAAACTCAGGGACAAACCTGAACATTACCTCCCCCCATCCCCTTGAATGGGCGACGTCGTAAGAAAGACCATGAAGTTCACTGACCCGCTTGGCCGAGGCCAAAGCGAGCAGGAAAGCCGTCTTCCAAGACAGGTGGCGATCAGACGCCTGGCATAATGGTTCAAACGGGGCTCTCCTCAGAGCCCTGAGGACCTGAACCACGTTCCAAGGAGGAGGTCTTACTTCTGACTGAGGGCAGGTAAGCTCATAGCTGCATATGAGTAGAGAAAGTTCCAACGAAGAGGAAATGTCCACTCCTTTCAGCCTAAAAGCCAGGCTTAAGGCTGAGCGATAGCCTTTCACCGCCGGAACTGAAAGGCGCATTTCCTCCCGTAAATACATAAAGAACTCCGCTATAGCTGGAATAGTGGCATCGAGTGGAGAGATACCCCTCCCACGACACCAACCACAGAAGACTTTCCACTTCGCCTGGTAGACTCCGATAGAGGACTTGCGCAGGTGGCGAGACATCCTGTCCGCAATCTGTTGCGAAAATCCTCTCTCCGTGAGGAGACGCTGGATAGTCTCCAGGCGTGAAGCCGAAGCGACGCTACGGCTTTGTGGAAGATGTTGCAGTGTGGTTGTCTGAGTAGCTCGTGTCGTGGGGGGAGTTCCCTCGGAAGCTCCGTCAGGAGCTGCAGAAGGTCCGGGAACCATTCCGCGTGATGCCACAGCGGAGCTACAAGAGTCATGGAGAGATTGACCGATAGTCTGGTCTTGTTGAGCACCCTTCTCATCAGACAGAATGGTGGGAAGGCGTAAACGTCGATGTTGTCCCACCTATGCTGAAAAGCATCTTGCCAGAGAGCCTTGGGGTCCGTGACTGGAGAGCAGTACAGGGGCAGCTTGAAATTCAAGGCTGTCGCGAACAGATCTACTGTCAGGGAACCCCACAAAGTCAGGACTTTGTTGGCTATCTGAGGATCCAAAGACCACTCGGTACTCACTATCGGCGTCGCTCTGCTCAGACTGTCGGCGAGCACATTCCTCTTGCCTGGAATGAAGCGAGCCGAAAGTGTGACCGAGTGGGCTTCGGGCCACCTCAGAATCTCTACTTTAAGATGGGATAGCTGTTGAGAAAAGGTACCTCCCTGCTTGTTGATGTAAGCCACTACCGTGGTGTTGTCGCTCATCACCACTACGGAGTGGCCCGCCAGGGTCCGTTGGAACTGTTGAAGAGCCCGGAAAACGGCCTTCATTTCTAGCAGGTTGATGTGGAGGTACTTTTCTGATTCTGACCAGAGGCCTGAGATCCTTTGGTTCAGAATGTGGGGCCCCCACCCTTCTTTTGACGCGTCCGAAAACAGAGTCAAATCCGGGGGGAGGACGAGAAGATCCACTCCCTTTCGAAGGTTCACGTTGTTCAGCCACCACCGAAGGTCCGTCAGTTCCCTGGATCCTATAGAAACCAGAAAGTCCGGAGAATCGGAGCCTTGATTCCACCGGGACTTTAGCTGCCATTGCAGGGATCTTATCCTGAGGCGGCCGTTTGGAACTAGACGTGCCAAGGAGGAAAGGTGACCTAGAAGACGTAACCATGATTGGGTCGGAAGCTCTTCCCGCCTGAGGAAAGGTTCTGCGACCCTCCTCAGCCTTGCTATCCTGTCGTCTGATGGAAAGGCTTTGTGGAGATCGGTGTCTAATATCATGCCTAGATATACCAGTTGTTTCGTCGGAAGCAGAGAGGACTTCTCGAGATTTACCATGATCCCCAGATCTCGGCAAACCTCCAGAAGCCTGTCCCGGTGTCGAAGAAGGGTCAACTCCGAGTCTGCCAGGATCAGCCAGTCGTCCAGATAACGAAGGAGACATATGCCATTCCTGTGCGCCCAAGACGAAATCAGTGTGTACACTCTGGTGAACACCTGAGGAGCTGTGGAGAGACCGAAACACAGCACCTTGAACTGGTAGATCTTGCTGTCTAGGCTGAATCTCAAGTACTTCCTGGAAGACGGATGGATTGGGATCTGGAAGTACGCATCCTTCAGATCCGGTGTGCACATGAAGTCTTGCGGTCTCACTGCAAGTCTGATCGTGTCTGCTGTCTCCATGCTGAACGAAGTTTGTTTGACAAACTTGTTCAGGGCTGAGAGATCGATGACTGGTCTCCAGCCTCCAGACGCCTTTTTTACAAGAAAGAGTTGACTGAAGAAGCCTGGGGAGCCGTCGTCGACCTCCTGGAGAGCATCCTTCTTGAGCATGGTCTCAACCTCTGCCCAAAGGGCTAACACTGGATTCGCTGTCAGGGGAGGTGGAGATGTCGTGAATGGGACGCGATAACCCTGGCCGATCACAGAGACCGTCCAAGAATCGGCCCCAAGTTGCTGCCACCTGTGCACGCAACTTTTCAGGCATCCCCCCAGGTGGACACGCGGGGGGATTGCCGATCTAGCGCTTGCGGCCACGGCCGCTGCCCCTAGGATTCTTTCCTCCCCTAGAGGACTTGCCGCGCCTTCTGTCCTTGATTTGAAAGGGCTGCGGCTTAGACACCGCTGCCTTAGCTGCCGGAGCCTGCTTCGGTGTCTTGCGAGGCTGCTGTTGCTGTTGAGGTGCCGGAGGCTTGTAGGGCCGAGATGTCAGGGCCCTCTGGAGGAGAGAATCTTGATTCGATCTCCCCCACCTCTCAGCTATTCGTTCTATGTCCCTGGGCTCAAGCAGATCCCTCCCAGTGACGGAGGAGTGCCTGAGCCTGCAGACGTCCACGGCGGGGACCTTCGGATGGAACTTCTCGGTCACTGCGTCGCGACACTTGAGGATTGAGTTAGCCCACAGGTTAGCAACCTGGTGAGCGAGGAACTCGATCGAACGCGTTCCCGAGAGGAGGAAGGTCTCCAAAGCCTTCCTATTGCTCTCTTTGGACAGATCCTCAGAGCACAATAGCATGCCCAGAGATCCCAGCCAAACGTCCAGCCACGAAGTCTTCGCGACCTTCTCAAGGTTCAGGACCTCCGACGCCGAGAACGTCACCTGCCGGGCGGAGAGCTTCTCGAGAGGAGTTCCCCTGGTCAGCTCTTCCACGGAATGGTGGAGCGGAAGGGCCATACTGGACTCCCCCATGATCTCAAAGTACCTCCTCTGATGCACTCGAGGAGGCGGGAGGAGTTTGAACCCGGCAGAAGAACGACCGGAGGAGGCGAGCTCGGAGAGCTGAGCTTCGACCCTGTCCCTGGCCCCTTTCACCCCTTTGGACCAAGGCAAAGCTGCGCTGGACTTAGGGGGTTTCTGGGTGCCGTAGACTTGGTCTAGCACCGTGTCCTTGCCCTCACGAGGGGCAGTCTCCGGGTCCTTAAACTTGTTGAGTTGCCTCATCAAGCATAGGACCTGCCAGAAAGCGTGTTCCGACTCGAACTGGTCTCCTCCTTGCCGACTGGCAGCTAAGTCTCCGGTCCCCAAAGGCTCATCTTGGGGAGATACGTGGACGTCCTCCCGGGGTCTAGTTTGCTCTGGACGGATCTTGAATGACGATTTAGGAATCGTCTTGGAGTCCTTGGGCTCCCTCCTAGGAGGAATACAGGACTCCAGCAAAGAGGTCCGGAAGGGGCTTCCTCGCGAGAAGTTTCTCTCCGAAGAGGAGGGGTTCCTCCCATTGGTGCCGTGGGGGACAACCCTGCCTCGCTGGACTCTCCTGAGGACGGATCCACCCCGACCGCAGGAGGAGAAACAGCACGCGTAGGAGAAGGCGTAGGCGTCCTCCTGACCGACCTCTTGGGAGCCAACTTCTCCCGAGGAGAAGTCACCACGAAGTCCACTCCTCTCCTTCTCTTCAGCGGGGATGAGTCTGCCGTTGGTTTAAGTCCCATATCAACGAGGGCAGGCTTCACAGCCTGAACCACTGCGTTCGTTATGTGACGGAACCAAGGCTGACGGATAACTGACGCTGTGTCAGTTATCCCTGCTAGAGGGAAGAGGATCTCCTAACCCTTCGGAGTGGACACCACGGGGCCTGCCTGAAAAGAATAGGAAAAAGAATGTTGCATGGACCTCTCCGTAGATCCTTCCTGGTCCTGGTAGGCAATCCTACGCTTGCACGGAGGCGATCCAGAGGCTGATCTGGAAGTCCGTGTCCCTATCAGTTGGCCGCGCTGATGATCCCTGCGAGAATGGGGATCAACGCGTTCCCTCGCCAACGCGCCATCGTGTCCACGCGCCATCGCGCCCACGCCCACGAGCGACCGCTCCCGCGCGCATTCTTCCACACGCGTTTGCCAGGTGGAGAGAACGCCGGCGCTTTGGCGAGCGATGTCGCGTGTACTCCAAAGAACGACGGCGCGTGTCACGGACGGGCGAACGACTGCGCACAGGCGATTTATCGTGCGGGCGAGTCGGAGACCTGGGGCGATCAGACTTAAGAGGGCGATGGCCCCCAGGAGAGCGTTTGCGCACAGGCGAGTGATCGCGTGAACACGCAGGAGATCGTTGGCACGTAGTAAGATTACTGCTCACATCTGAAGAGGTGGACGGAGACGAACACGCAGGCAAACGCTCGCAAACAGGAGCTTTAGCTCGCTGTTGCGCCGGAGCAGGAGGGCGCGCAGATGCGCGTGGGCGAGGCGACGGGATGGAACCCTTGCCTAAGTCCAGATCTGGCGATCGTGGACGCGGTGGTGATTGTTGGCGCGCTGGGAGCGCATCAGGAACAGGCTGAACAGTAGCGCGGCTGCGCACAGGAGAACGAGGGCGCTCAGGAGAACGTGGGTGCGCCTTGCGCACATCAGGAACATGAGGGCGCTGCTTCGCAGGAGAGCGCTGGCGAGCAGGTGATCGCTGGCGAGTTAAGTCCGAAGACTGTAACTCTGGGGAGCGCTTGAGCGCTACTGCACGCGAACGCGCAGGGGAACCCTGACGCGCAAGGGACTTACCCACACCGTGAGTAGAGTCCCTTTTCCCCGAAGGGATCGGTGCCTGTTCGATAACAGGGTGAGAAGGTGCCCAAAGCGAATCTGCAGCCAGGAACGGAGAAGGCAGGTCGGAAGGTCTGACAGGCGTAGGGGATCGCGAACGATCCGCGGAGAGGTCAAGGGGCGCTGCTGTGACGGGCTGCTCCTGACGGGGGGCTCCTCCTTAGGGGGAGGATCAGGAGGGGACGGCCCAAAGAGGCACCTCCTAATTCCTTTATAGGGAGAAGGAAGTCCTCTGCTGCGAAGAGGCCGACGGGCCTTACGTCGAATACGACCACGAGGAAGGGCGTCCGGGTCATCAATCCTCCGAAGAGGAGTCTCTGTCAGCGCGCTCCCCCGAGGGGGAGACCCACCCGCAGGAGAGACCGTGGGACTCCCCTCCCCCCTCGGAGGATCTTCGGAGGGGGGCGGAGAGCTCTCAGCAACGTCCACAACAGGAGCAGTATCAAGGGTTTGACCAGACCCGTCGGAAGGCTCAGCCAAAACAGTGTCGACAAAATCCGAAGGGAATACCTCCGGTATTACCGGCGACTGTTTGACCGCAGCCCCCAACTGGATCAGGTCAAACAGGGCTTCCTTGGAGGGCGAGCCCTTAAGCCCCAAGGAAGCACAAAGCTGGAACAAATCATTATTAGACACAGTTTGGTCATATTCATCAAATTCCAAATTATCCTCCCCCGGAGGAGAAGAGGGAGCTGCCACGCTAAAGGAGGCAATGCCCTCTCCCGCACCCCGAGGTCGGGAAACACCACTAGGGCCTGCGCTACCACTCGGCAGTCTCTCACGAGAGACCGATCGAGTGGGAGCTTCGGAGGAGGTTCGGGCGGCGGAAGAGGAGTCCTTAGAGCCTTCCTTCTTCAAGGTTGCCCCTGAAGGAGAACGGTCTCTCTTGGACTTCTTCTTACGCCGACGGCCGAACTTCTCCCACTGGGAGGCAGACCACTCCCAACACTCAATGCAAGTATTCTCCCTATCACACCGTCGGCCTCGGCACTGCGGGCAAAGGGTGTGAGGTTCAGTGTCCTCCGCTGACATGAAGGTCCCACAAGGGCGGCCAGCGAGTCCAGGGAACTTGCGCATAACGAAGAAAACGGTCAAGGCCAACTTCCAAACACACAGAACTAGAAAATGCAAAAAAACAAATTAAGGCTGTCATTAACGAGGACGAAAACAGCATCGTCTCTACTTCGTCCGAGCCAAAAGTGAAGTGGGACAACTCACTGGTGTGTGGGGGGGGAGGGGTAGCAAGCTACCCCTTCCCTACCCCCTGCTAACTAGCGGGGGGTAGTTAAACCCTTGTTAAAATTCTAATGGCTCGTCATTTCAGCTACGCCGAAAGTAAACCCCTATGTAAATAGCGTGGTTTGTATTTCGGTTACGGAACAACTTGAGGTTAGTGCGAGCAAGGAATCAACGTTTACACCAAACTCGGCAGAGAAGAACTGGAGAACTTTGGAATAGTGATGGTATCCTGGCGAGTGTTGGCGCTAGTGTCCACCCAGCAACCCAACCCCTCGATCGCCCACGAGTTTTGAATCGGCTGCCGGACCGTCGGAGACGTTAGTTATATATACTGTATATCCACTGGCTAAGTTAAATATTTAAAAAGATTGGTTAATGACACATCCTCCCCCGGGGGGAGAGGTGGAGCTGCCTCGCTAGGGGAGGCAACGCCATTTCTCGAACCCCGAGTTTGGAAAACAGAACCATGGTCTACGCCACCACTCGACGACCTCTCGAAAGAGACCGCTCTAATGGGAGCTTCGGAGGAGGTTTGGGCAACGGAAGAAGAGTCCTTGGGTTTTTCTCCTTTCAAAGAAACCTTCGAAGGAGAAAGATCCCGCTTGGACTTCTTCTTACGTCGCCGAGAAAACCTCTCCCACTGGGAGGTAGACCACTCCCTACACTCACCACACTTGTTATTACTTTCACACCGTTGACCTCTACAGTTAGGGCAAAGGGTGTGAGGGTCTGTCTCGACTGCCAACTTGAATGTTCCGCAGGGGCGGTCGGGTAATCCAGGACAGGTGCGCATAGTCGCAGAGGCCAACTTCACACACAAACCTGTCAAAGAAAAAGCAAAAAAGCATTAATGGCTGCCAAAAGAGAGGCGAGGATGAGAGAGGACACGTCCGTCTACCATCCGAGCCGAGAGCAAAGTGAGCTCAAGCACAGGTGTGTGTGTGTGTGTGCGGGGGGGGGGGGGGGGGGGGGGTAGCGAGCTACCCTCCCCTACCCCCGCTAACTAGCGGTGTGGGTAGTAAACCCTCGTTAAATTTTAATAGCTTGTTATTTCAGCTACGCCGAAAGTAATACAGTGAACCCTCGTTTATCGCGGTAGATAGGTTCCAGACCCGGCCGCGATAGGTGAAAATCCGCGAAGTAGTGACACCATATTTTCCTATTTATTTAACATATATATTCAGACTTAAAACCTTCCCTTGTATGTAGTACTGTTAACAAACTACCCTTTAATGTACAGAGCACTTAATGCATGTACTACAGAACCCTAAACTAAAACAGGCACAGATATTAAAGGCGATTTTATATCATGCGTTTCCTAAACACGCCAAATAGCACGATAAAAAATGGCAACCAATGTTTTGTTTATGTTTATCTCTGATCATAATGAAGAAAAAAACGCATTTACACATCTGTGTATAGGTAAGCTTTTGCATCCATTATATTGATTATTCAGTACAGTATGTTGATTTGGTTATTACTAATGTTTTACTTAATTTTTCTTAGGACTTCCAAATGAAATGTTTTTCTTTATGACGCCGCCTTAAACGACGGCGTCATAAAGTACGCTCAGTAAACAAACTAAGGAATTTAACGCGCATGACGAAAGTGATAAATAATGATATTACAGTAAAAGCTTTTATAAAATATGTTATTACAAATATTATTTACCGTATCTATATAAAATCATACATACGTAGCAAAGCAGGAAAACAATCTACGAGAGAGAGAGAGAGAGAGAGAGAGAGAGAGAGAGAGAGAGAGAGAGAGAGAGAGAGAGAGAGTTGTTTCACATACGTCAATGTAAATTTTAAACAAAAAAAATAGCCCCATTTCATATAAAATAGATTACAAATATTTTACTTTATCATATTACAGTAGTCTGTATAATACTGTAAAGTTCAGTACAGTATGTTGTTGTTATAGTCGTGGCGATGAAATTCTCATGAAACAAAAACACGCCATTTGATTACAACAGCTGATTCTCTCTCTCTCTCTCTCTTCTCTCTCTCTCTCTCTCTCTCTCTCTCTCTCTCTCTCTCTCTCTCTCTCTCTCTCTCTCTCTCTCTCTCTCTCTCTTCGTGTTATACAATACTTACATTTAGATGAAGAAACTAAAATTAGTTTTCTTAGTGTCAATACGAAACGAAAAAATTAGGCCGAGTCTACATCCATTTCAATCATAGCTAAAAATACGGCATCCGATTTCATCAGCAAACCACTATTTTTTGAGAAATGATATTTTAATTATAAAATAAATTTTTGAATATACTTACCCGGTGAATATATAGCTGCAACTCTGTTGCTGGACAGACAAAAAACTGTACAAAAAAACTCGCCAGCGATCGCTATACAGGTTGCGGGTGTGCCCATCAGCGCCAGCTGTCGGCCAGATACCAAGCTCCATGTAAACAAAGACTCAATTTTCTCCTCGTCCCACTGCGTCTCTATTGGGGAGGAAGGGAGGGTCATTTAATTTATATATTCACCGGGTAAGTATATTCAAAAATTTATTTTATAATTAAAATATCATTTTTAAATATTTAACTTAGCCGGTGAATATATAGCTGATTCACACCCAGGATGGTGGGTAGATACCAGTAAAATATGTTTACATTTTATGAGTTAAGAGTTTTTATTTCATTTTAGAAGTTATCAAAATAACAAAAACAAAATAAATAGGTACCTGGTAAGGAAGTCGACTTGTACGATTACTCTGCCTTATAAGTACGTCTTCCTTACAGAGCCTCGCGATCCTCTCAGGATGCTGATAGACCCCTAGGAGCTGAAGTATCAAGGGCTGCAACCCATACAACAGGACCTCATCAAACCCCTAATCTGGGCGCTCTCAAGAAATGACTTTGACCACCCGCCAAATCAACCAGGATGCGAAAGGCTTCTTAGCCTTCCGGACAACCCATAAAAACAACATTAAAAACATTTCAAGAGACAGATTAAAAGGATATGGAATTAGGGAATTGTAGTGGTTGAGCCCTCACCCACTACTGCACTCGCTGCTACGAATGGTCCCAGTGTGTAGCAGTTCTCGTAAAGAGACTGGACATCCTTTAGATAAAAAGACGCGAACACTGACTTGCTTCTCCAATAGGTTGCGTCCATTATACTTCGCAGAGATCTATTTTGCTTAAAGGCCACGGAAGTTGCTACAGTTCTAACTTCGTGCGTCTTCACCTTAAGCAAAGCTTGGTCTTCCTCACTCAGATGTGAATGAGCTTCTCGTATTAACAATCTGATAAAGTATGATAAAGCATTCTTTGACATAGGTAAAGATGGTTTCTTAACTGAACACCATAAAGCTTCAGATTGGCCTCGTAAGGGTTTGGTACGCTTTAAATAGAACTTAAGAGCTCTAACAGGGCATAAGACTCTTTCTAGTTCATTGCCTACGATCTCCGATAAGCTGGGAATATCGAAAGATTTAGGCCAAGGCCGAGAAGGCAGCTCATTTTTGGCTAGAAAACCAAGTTGCAGCGAACAGGTGGCTTTTTCTGACGAAAATCCGATGTTCTTGCTGAAGGCATGAATCTCACTGACTCTTTTAGCCGAGGCTAAGCATACCAGGAAAAGAGTCTTTAGAGTGAGATCTTTCAGGGAGGCTGATTGTAACGGCTCAAACCTGTCTGACATGAGGAATTTTAGCACCACGTCTAAATTCCATCCAGGGGTAGCCAAACGACGCTCCTTGGTGGTCTCAAAAGACTTAAGGAGGTCTTGAAGATCTTTACTGTTGGAAAGATCTAAGCCTCTATGCCGGAAGACTGATGCCAACATGCTTCTGTAGCCCTTGATAGTGGGAGCTGAAAGGGATCGTCCTTTTCTCAGGTATAAGAGAAAATCAGCTATTTGAGCTACAGAGGTACTGGTCGAGGATACAGAAACTGACTTGCACCAGTCTCGGAAGGCTTCCTACTTCGACTGGTAGACTCTAATGGTGGACGCTCTCCTTGCTCTAGCAATCGCACTGGCAGCCTCCTTCGAAAAGCCTCTAGCTCTCGAGAGTCTTTCGATAGTCTGAAGGCAGTCAGACGAAGAGCGAGGAGGCTTTGGTGTACAGTACCTTCTTTACGTGAGGCTGACGTAGAAGGTCCACCCTTAGAGGAAGACTTCTGGGAACGTCTACTAGCCATCGAAGTACCTCGGTGAACCATTCTCTCGTGGGCCAGAGGGGAGCAACTAACGTCAACCTTGTCCCTTTGTGAGAGGCGAACTTCTGCAGTACCTTGTTGACAATCTTGAACGGTGGGAATGCGTAGAGATCCAGATGTGACCAATCTAGGAGGAAGGCATCTATATGTATTGCTGCTGGGTCCGGGACTGGGGAGCAATAGATTGGAAGCCTCTTGGTCAGCGAGGTTGCAAAGAGATCTATGGTTGGTTGGCCCCAAGTGGCCCAAAGTCTCTTGCACACATCCTTGTGGAGGGTCCATTCTGTTGGAATTACTTGCCCTTTCCGACTGAGACAATCTGCTATGACATTCAAGTTGCCTTGGATGAACCTCGTTACTAGGGAGATGTCTTGACCTTTTGACCAGATGAGCAGGTCCCTTGCGATCTCGTACAACGTCAGTGAGTGGGTACCTCCTTGTTTGGAGATGTACGCCAAGGCCGTGGTGTTGTCCGAGTTTACTTCCACCACTTTGCCTCGAAGGAGATACTCGAAGCTTTTCAAGGCCAGATGAACTGCCAACAGCTCCTTGCAGTTGATATGCATGCTCCTCTGACTCGAGTTCCACAGAACTGAGCATTCCCGACCGTCCAGTGTCGCGCCCCAGCCCAAGTCCGATGCGTCCGAGAAGAGAACGTGGTAGGGAGTCTGAACAGCCAGGGAAGACCCTCTCTTAGGTTGATATTGTCCTTCCACCAAGTCAGACAAGACTTTATCTTTCCGGAAATCGGGATCGAGACCGCTTCTAGCGTCTTGTCCTTTTTCCAGTGAAAAGCCAGATGGTATTGAAGAGGACGGAGGTGTAGTCTTCCTAGTGATACAAACTGTTCCAGGGATGACAGCGTCCCCACCAGACTCATCCACAGCCTGACTGAGCAGCGTTCCTTCTTCAGCATCTTCTGGATGGATAGCAGGGCTTGATCTATTCTGGGGGCTGATCGTCTTGTTGTTCAGCAACGTCCTCATCAGATAGTTCCTCATCCGAAAACTGATGAGGAAACAGCAACGGAGTGGGCAACGTCTGGCTCGCTGAGTCCGGTCGCACTGGTGCATGCGTGACGGAGCCGGACGCAACGTCATGGAACTGCTGCACAGTCTGTGAACTGTCAACAACCATGGGTGCGCGAGGAAGCACAGCGTCCACCCGAGACTGTCTAGACCGTCTGGGTTGTGCAGTCAACACCATACCAGGTTGCTGAGGTTGACACACCGCGTCACAACAAGTCACCTCTGCTGGTTGTTGAACGTCCTGAACGTCAACAACCACCTCCGAGCGTCGCTTAACGTCAACGTGCGGCTGGCAACCCACACTGGGTTGCATCGGTGGAGGAACCACCTCAACTGGTAGACGCGAGAAGGTTACCTCAGCGTCAACAGGACGCACAACCGACCGGTTGGAAGGTTGTTGGCCAGAAGGTTCGGCAGCAACCTTCTCCGCATTAAAGTCCTCTATCAAGGACGCAAGCTTGGACTGCATGTCTTGCAGCAAAGCCCATTTAGGGTCTACGGGAGCAGGTGCGGCAACAGACGGGGTTAGCGACTGAGGCGGTACCGCTTTCCATCCCTGAAAGCCTTGTTTATGCATGACATAATTGTACAGCAAAACTTCAAAGGCTCGAAAACAGCTGTGAAGTTGACCTGTAAAAAACTTGGAGCGTCTCCTGGCCAGGCGCCAGGGAGAGTCTACGAGATTTGAGAAGTCTATCTGGGCAGAGGCATGAACTCCCAAGCCGAGAACTTCTCTCGTGTCATATCAGACTTTCGCTCTATATGCCAGTTTAAAAGAAGGGAAAGCAAAGGCTGTATCCCCCAAACTCCTCCTGGTGATAAACCAGTCGCCTAGCAAACGTAAAGCTCTCTAGGAGAGCGAGAGAGCACTAGCTTATAAACAACGGCTTCGAAGTAGCTAGGCCTAGTGTAAGCTCTGACGTCTAGGCGAACGAGGAGCAGCAGTTACAAAAAGATCCGGACAAAGATCCTTAAAAAAATCATCATGATTTAATTAAAGTCCATAGAGGGCTAAGCAGCTTTAGGCTCCTCTCCGTCTGACAGAGTCCTCAAGGGAATATCAGTAGGAGGGGAACAGCAACTTCCTCATCTACAGGAACCTTGTCCGATAAAAGCTGAGTCTCAAGCAAGGGAGAGGCCTACCGTGGTGGCAATGCTTTACAAGCAGAGTCCACACGCACTGGTGCATTAGTAGCGGACCAGGACGCAACGTCATGTAACTGCTTGACAGTCTGTGAACTGTCAACAACAACAGGTGCGAGAGACCAGGACGCAACGTCATGTAACTGCTTGACAGTCTGTGAACTGTCAACAACAACAGGTGCGTGAGGACGCACAGCGTCCACTCGAGACTGCTTTGACTGCTTAGACTGAGCAGTCAAAACAACTCTAGAATGCGGAGGTTGACGCTCAGCGTCAAAACAAGTCAACTCCGATTGTTAGCAAACGTCCTGAACATCAACAGGAGCATCAGCAAGTGGCCTAATGTCCAAATGTAGCTGAAAATCCACACGAGACCGCATCGAGTGTGGTTCTAAACAACCTGACTGACGTGACTTAGCTACGCCAACGTCAACAGGAAGCACAAAGGAACGTTAGGTTGGCTGAAAGCCAGGATATCGATGAGATAAACGGCTAGACTCAACGGACTAATCGGCAGAATAGTCTTACATAAGGGAGGCAAGCATATTCTGTATGTCTTGCCGTACAACCCATTAAGGATCAACGGAAATGGTTGTGGTAAGAGACGAGGGTAACGTCTGTGACCGCAACACTTTGCCAACAAAAAAGACTCTCGGAGTCTGTGTTACGCTTTTGTTAGGCGGCGAGCAGTTTTCCGAGACTGCATAGGGTCAGAGCTGTCCTAATGGCTGCAAGCAGGACGCTGGACCTGTCCTAAAAGGACTGACTTTCGCTTAAGGGCTTCGAAACCTTATTACAGGTCTCTTATGCGAAAAGCCTTCGGATGACGAGGAGAAAAAACGTCTCTCTCGCCTTATGGTAGGGGAGATCTTGGTAAGATACACCCGATACCATAGAGGGAAACGTCTGTTCGTTGATCAAGGTCTCTTGAACCCATAAGTCGTTCGACATTACTTCTCCCCTGGGTTTGGGAGCTTGCAAGAGGTCCCGGACTAGGTGAACAACAGGCACGAACAGACGAACCCTCGGACGCAACACTGTAACACTTAGCGCAATATCACTTTATCACTTCGATTTTCTGTTTTGCACTTATTTCACTGAAATCAAAACTTTTACTGATTTCTACCTGAAGCACGCAATTCTACCCTCATCAAAAGGTAGTAATTGCGAAATCAGTCGTATAATGCAAGCTCATTAATACCAGCAAAAAACAGAAAACATATTTTAAGATAAAAAATTCAGTGGCTGGGGAAGAGACTAAACACTAGTTCATTCAAAACTACGTTTTCAATCTCTAACCGCACATAGCCTGGGGACGAGAATAAAAAACTAAAAACGTTTTATCCTTTCTCCCCGTACCGAGACTAGGGACGAGAGCAACTCGAGAACAACGTTACCCGCTTGAACGGAACGTTTTCTCTCCTCTCTCTCCCTCCGTCTCTATCTCTCTCTCTCTTTCTCTCTCGATTTCGCACCTAAGAGAAGAGCCCACTTACATTTCGTCAAAAAAAACATGTTATTTGACCAAAGGAAAAAAACTGAAAGGTTTTTCAATTAAAAAGTTCCTTTAAAATAGAATTTAAAACATTTAAGCTTTGAAAGAAGAATGAACAAAACGTCAGAATCGATTTACTCTTTCTGCAAAGTGAAACCGTGATACTCTCTCTCTCTATCGTAACAATAGAGCGCAAACTGCGTAGTATAAATAAACTAAACGTTAGTTCATCTTTGAAAATAGTACGAAGACTATTCAAAGAAATTCTTTCATAAAATATTTATTAAAAATATTCATTTAAAAGGTTTTAAATCATTAGCTCTTTAAAAGCTATTTACGATTGCAAAGGGCTCAACGTTGTTTAACTTCGGTTTCCAAGATAGGACCGCCTACTCTCAGGAAAGGTCGCATATAAACAAAACATTAAAATTTATTTTTTATGTTTATTATAAATGGAAAGTTAATCGAAGAGGCCTAAGAAAGGCGGAGAGATATAAAATATATAGAGGAAAATCTATAATTAATTTATAACGTGATAAGATAATTACTAAAAGCCTAAACACACTTCCGTCAAAGGGAAGGGTCGGCCATTTAAGAGTCAAAGAAAGTCCATGCTCTCTTTGTCACCAAAAATTAAATCTATCCAAAACGAGTTCAAGATTTAAGATGAAGAAAAAACACCTGCACTGCGAAAGCTCAAACCAGAATATAGTACTTCACCAAAGATGATGGGAAAAACTCCAGGTTTCAACAGCGAGTAAAGTACGTCTTGTCGACACGTCGACAGAGAGAAAATTGAGTCTTTGTTTACATGGAGCTTGGTATCTGGCCGACAGCTGGCGCTGATGGGCACACCCGCAACCTGTATAGCGATCGCTGGCGAGTTTTTTTTGTACAGTTTTTTGTCTGTCGAGCAACAGAGTTGCAGTTATATATTCACCGGCTAAGTTAAATATTTAAAAATATCATTTTATTCTAGAAAATTGCCACTCTTTAAATAGTTAATTGCACATTAAGAAAGCGTGTACTTTTGTTTTTAAATTTCGGGTGTGTTTTAAAAATCGAGTATTGTTGACTTCTTTTTGTTTTACTTTTGGCTGTGATTAGATCAGCTGTCATCTAGCTGCCGCTCTTGAGTGTGTACGAATACACTAACAAAGTATCGTTTATACCATTTCTTAACTTATTCAAACCGTCTACAGTATACAGTTGATATTACATAAGCACCAATGTGTTATAACCTATCAAATTTTTTTGTTTATTACATTTAAACCCCTCCCTCTCTCTCTCTCTCTCTCTCTCTCTCTCTCTCTCTCTCTCTCTCTCTCTCTCTCTCTCTCTACCTCTACCTGTCTCTCTCTGTGGGCTACTTTTCACTACCTCCCATTCCTTACCTCTCTCTATCTCTCTAACAAATGATATCTTTGTTGCTCCTCAAAGTTTCATTTATATTGAAAATCGATCATGATTCAATTTTCCTTACTTTCTCCAATCTCGCACCATCGGTCACATCGCGGTATTTTCGATATTTCCGGAAAATCTGCGATATATGTATATACATGGGTTATGAAAAAAATCCGCGAAGTGGTGAATCCGCGATGGTCGAACCGCGAAGTAGCGAGGGTTCACTGTACCCCTATTAAATAGCGTGGTTTGTACAGTATGTCAGTTACGGAACAAATCCCGCTTGGACCTCTTCTTCCGTCGTCGCGAAAACCTCTCCCACTGGGAAGAAGACCACTCCCTACACTCACTACCCTTGTTGACGCTATCACACTGTTGACCTCCGCAAGAAGGACAAAGGGCGTGAGGATCGGTCTCGACCGCCGACGTGAATGATCCACAGGGGCGGTCGGGAAGTCCAGGGCAGGTGCGCATGGTCGCAAAAGTCAACTTCACACACAGTCTAAGAGAAAAGAAAACGCAAAAAGCATTAATGGCTGCCAATTGTCGGCGAGGATGAAGAACAGCAACGTCCGTTTACCATCCGAGCCGAAAGCAAAGTGGGCTCAATCACAGGTGTATGAGGGGGAGCGGTAGCGAGCTACCCTCCCTACCCCCGCTAACTAGCGGTGTGGGTAGTAAACCCTCTTTAAAAATTAATGGCTTGTCATTTCAGCTACGCTGAAAGTAATACCCCTATTGAATGGCGTGGTTTGTATTCCAGTTACGGAACAAACGGAAGTTAGTGACAAGGCCTCCCCTGGGGGGAGAGGTGGTGATGCTTTGCAAGGGGAAGCAACCTCATCTCTCGAGACCCAGGGTTGGTCAGAAATAAATAGGTCTATGCTACTACTCGACGGTCTCTCGAAAGAGACCGACTGAGTAAGAGCTTTGGAGGAGGTTTGGGCGACGGAAGAAGAGGCCTTGCGGTTTTTCTCCCTTCGAAGCAACCTTCGAAGGAGAAATATCCCACTTGGACCTCTTCTTCCGCCATCGCAAAAACCTTTCCCACTGGGAGGATGACCACTCCCTACACTCACTACACTTGTTGACGCTATCACACCGTTGACCTCTGCAAGGACAAAGGGCACAAGAATCGGTCTCGACCGCCGACATGAATGTTCCACAGGGGCGGTCGGGAAGTCCAGGGCAGGTGCGCATGGTCGCAGAAGTCAACTTCACACACACAATCTAAGAGAAAAGAAAACGCAAAAAGCATTAATGGCTGCCAATTGTCGGCGAGGATGAAGCACAGCAACGTCCGTTCACCATCCGAGCCGAAAGCAAAGTGGGCTCAATCACAGGTGTGTGAGGGGGAGTGGTAGCAAGCTACCCTCCCTACCCCCCACTAACTAGCGGTGTGGGTAGTTAACCCTCGTTAAAAATGAATGGCTCGTCATTTCAGCTACGCCGAAAGTAATACCCCTATTAAATAGCGTGGTTTGTATTCCAGTTACAGAACAAAAAAAAATTTAACATTATTTCCTAAACTAAAGATATTAGTAATATAATGTTTGTATTTCACCCCTTTCCTTGCCATCTCTAAAAGTTTTCTATTGGCTAGAAGTCTTTTGCCGACGGTTTCTCTCATTTGTCCAAGCCGAAGACATTATTGAAGAAAACTTGTTCGGTGTGAATATAGCTGCATGAAATAAGAGAAAACATAAGCATTCGCCTTCTTCATATTTGTTAACAAGACCTTACATTTACTAAATAGCTTGAAATAACTTTTTTCACTGTGGCTATCTATAATCTCAGGTGTCTTGATAAAGGCCTCCACAATCCCATACTCTTCATATAATTCATACATGACAATTTTTTTTTAATGTTAAGCCTTGGCTGCATCGTAGAATTCTTCAAAAGGTATTGCTCTTGTTAGACTCAATTTTGACAATTTGTTATGAAAGTTGTCTTCAGAGAAGTGATACCTTCCACTTGAGTACTTTATAACTCTTTCCGAGAAAGCAATGATAGTCTGTTTTATATGTCATAGACAAATCTGGTGTAAGTTGGTTAGGCTTGGTATTTACTGCAAAGCCAAAATATGGTACATGTATTAGTATTTATTCATACTTTTCGTATTAATATATTTTATAGACTAAAAAAGCAGGACAAATTAACGTCCTTCTTAAGGAGAAGCAGGACAAAGGACAGATTGCTCAAAAACCAGACTTTCCTTCCTAATGCAGGACATCTAGCCACCCTCGTTCCAATGTCCTAATATTGTACTACACTATTCTATAATATAACCAATTCTTACATCATTTTGATTACTTGTTTACTATAACTTCTGGAATTTTAAAACGTCTATAAATTGAAAAATATGGTTTTCTTCAATTATTTTCATGGTAAATATATGATGCTCTAATTTCTAGTGAAACTGGAATTCGCTATAAGAAATGGAGGAGTGCTGGCTAGTTTGGTATTTTTCTCTATAGGTTTAATAGGGGCCGGGGCTTTAGAACTTACATATCAGTCTATTAAAATGTGAAACATGTTTTTCACTCCAAGTCCATTGTTTACATCTGAGAGACTGAAGGGGACTTATTGCACATGCATCTTTTCCATGGTTTGGGGAGGTTTCTGTGCATTTACAAAGACGTATTTGTCAGGTGGTTTTTTTAAACCAATTAACAGCTTAAAAGTACGTCTTCATAAGTTCTCGGATGTTGTTCTATAACTGCCCTTTTTTTCCCACCTTCGTGTTCAGTTTCAACTTAACCACCATCTCGTAAAGATATCTTCAAGAAGGAACTTAGAGGAAGCACATCAATCTATTTTGAAATTTAGTGTAATTTCGTTTATGTCGGCAATTGATTATGATGAAAATGCTCTCTGTTCAGTGTAAAGCTATTGTTACTCATGTGTAATTAAAAAATAACAGCGAAATAATGCCTCAAAGGTCCGATTCGGACTTAATTTTCAGGGAAGGCCAGCACATTTTCTACTGCAAAGCTTTTGTACAGATTGCCAAGAAAAAAAAAGCGACGGTGTCAATTATAAGGTAAGGAATTATTTCTGATTTACTTTGTGACCTGGGAAGGGGGATCCGGCTAGCGGTTGTGACCTGGGAAGGGGGGTCGGGGGGCTTGCCGCCCCGTTGGGGGTTTGTGACCTGGGAAGGGGGGGTCTGGGAGGCTTGCCCCCCAGCTAGAGATTGTGACCTAGGAACTACTAGGTTAGGTTAGGTGGGTTTGTTAGGTTTTGTACCCATTTACAAACCTCAAAAGTGTTAAATAATCATGTTTGGCTGGTTTTCAGCTATTTACATGAACCATATATTTTTCCAACTGGTTATCTTGGGCTTATTTTGCATTTCTGACCAATAATATTACTGCAAATCACTCGTTAATTACATTTCTCCACCCAAATAACCCCAGTTTCCCACTGGGGTCCCCCATAATTGTCTTTATATAAGGGGATCCAAAAACTCATAAACAGGTGGTTTGCCACAATAATCATGATCAGAAATGCATAAAACACAGGATAGCGAGTAGGAAAAATAAATGGTTCATGTACTTGGCTAGAAATAAAATTATCATACGTTTACCATTTTCATTAAAAACTGCATTTCAAGTCCCAGTCAATACACCAAGAACACTCCTCATTTTCTGCTTAACAACTATTAGTTCCCTATCATGTTTTCTTACCATTTTGAATACTTTAATATTATGTCACCTTTTTTCTTTGGGTATCGTTGCTATTTTTATTAACTTTGTGGTCTTCCAGTGGGTTCCATGCGTGTCCTGTTCACCTCCCTTTGTGATTATTATTGGTAGCCTACGGGACCAGACAGGTTAGTTCGACTGAGAAAATAATACATTATCTTACCTTATTCCTATCTTTTTTGTCTGTTAAAATTTGCCGTTAACTTTTCATTCTATTTACTGGTTAGGTTAAGATTACACTGTTCACAATAATATAAGTTACTACCAAAACTTGAAAGGACAGAAGTCAGGAGCATTAGTAGTAACGAAATAGTCACAACTCTGTATCGGTTCACAACTTCTTATTTAACCAAGTTTCCTGTGACTACATTGGAGTGAAATTGAGTCTTTACAGGATTCAATGAAAAATTGAGTTGGGCAATGTGTTTGAAAGTATTACATTTTTTATACAAATGTCTTGCTTTAGTGGAGATATAGTAAATTATAGATGCACTAACAAAAATATGATCTGGATTGTTTACAAGAGTAGGTCATATTTAATGTAGTAATTGACTAATAGTGAGTCTTTAATTATATAAATAAGACTATATGTATGCTGTTGTGGACTTCTGGAGTTACTTCCAAGCGCACTTTTTCTTACTTTATTCTAAGGCTAAGGGGACGGTCCTCTCGGCATGTGCACTACAGCACCTACAAGATATGTCTGCCGTATACATTTGTAAGTACATTCTAAGGATGTCATGATATTGCTGGTAATAAAACAATTCAACTTAAAGAACTGATAAATGAAAAATGCTTTGACATATTAAATAATATGACCACCGTTTTCATTCATATTCCGAGAGAAGGCAAGTTAGGGGGTGGGGGTTAGGCTTTTCGATCGCAATAGTTATTTTAATCTCAAAAATATATCTTTAATTTTGAATACCTGGAAATCACTTTGCATACATAAAAAAAGAAAGAGTATCAAACGTGATAGTCCACACACCTCCTAGGACATATACAATTGTCTCCCTTTTTTTCTTTTTTCTATTTTAGATTGTAAGGACAGTGTGACAAGCGTCACCAAGATCAACTGATACTTTATTCGTTGTTGTTGGGGTATTAAAGCCAACACTTGTTGTTGGCACGGGCCTTTCCCTTGGTTGGCCCGTAGGTGATCTGTAAAAATTTTAAGGTAGTTGCATTAATGGAAATTTGAAAAGTTTTTAGTGGTAGAAAAAGATGTGGATAGGGTAAGGATGATGGTGGTAGTGGTAGAGGGCCATCATTTCTCGGATAGTGGTAGTTTGAAAAGTGGGGATGTAAGGCTTTTGAAGATTAGAGAAAAATTGTGCAGGTGGGGTTGTCCAACCCTTTACTCCCTAGGGTCCCTGCAGAGAGATTTTTAGTGGTAGATTAGTTGAGAAGTGAAAGGGGGTGATGTGAATAGAGCCTTACAATGAGGGGATGAGATGGTGCATGGAATGAGGAGGTCTTACCTTGGTGGAGGTAGTGTTGAAAGCAACTGTGCATGTGTGTCTATGCTTTCGACAATTGCTTTTGCCAGTGTGGCTGCCTCTTTCATGGCATGTGGTGTGTTGGTGTCTACAAGTAGATCACCTCGTAGCTGTGCTGTTTCTCTGCATTCTAGTAGATAGTGCAGTGGAGCTTGTTGTGGTATGACATCACAGTGTTCACACCTTCTCTGGATGTCATCTAGGAGTTCCCAGTTTGCTTTGTAACCCAGCCGGAGTCTGTGTATACATACTGCCAGTTTTCTTGGGGTGTCTGTCTATGGGAGGGGGTTCTAGTTCCGATGCCCATTTGTACCATGTTGCAGAGGGAGAGCCATTCTCTATCCTCATATGTGGTTCCTTGATTAGGTTGTCCTTGAGCTGTGTCTTTATTTTGCTTTTGATTTGTTGCAGTGCAGGCTGTATGTGCACCTGTACATTGTGAATGTGTTTGGTGCTTTTGGCTAGCTCATCAGCCTTTTCATTCCCTGGTATCCCGATGTGACTGGGGATCCAGTTTATAGTTACTAGTCTGTTTCTTTCATTATGTTGATGTAAGAGGATTTTAATGTCCGCTATCAGGGATTTGTTTTCTTTGTTTTTGTCCTGCTGTAGGGCCTGCACTGAGGATCGTGAATCAGTATGGATGACTACTGGTCCTTCCTCATTTTCAATAGAGTATTTTAATGCTTGCTGTATTGCGACAAGCTCTGTCTGCAGGGTGGAGACATTATTGGATGTTCTCCAGCAAGCTGTGAACTTGCAGGAGTGAACTGCCGCTCCTGCTGTTTGGGTTCCAGGATCTACTGTACCATCAGTATAGTAGATCTGTGCCCCTGTTGTTTCTACAGAGGTTATAGCTGCTTCTGCTGCGTTTCTAAGTTCTTCTATTGTGCAGTTTTCTTTTGCCCTTGGGAGTTTGGTGTAGTTGAATTTAGCAACTTGTTTTTTTCCATGGTGGAATGTGTATTGTACTTTGTGCTGTGTCAGGTTTTAATTGTAGGATTGTTTCTGTAAGGCCAAGTCTTTTGATGTTATTGCTATGGTCTTTGCCATAAGAATTTGGGGTTTGCACTTCAGGATGTTTGGATAGTTCCTCTCTTACTCTTCTTTTGGTGATTGAGTCTCTGTCTGACAGGAACATTTTTGCAACTATGCTTGCATTTCTTAGTGCAATTCTGTCTTCAAGGGTAGGTAGTCCGGTTTCTAAGCTTAGGTTGCACAGTCTTGTCCACATTGGGGCTCCCAACATGAGCCTCATGGCATTGTTTTGAATCACTTCAATTGTGCTTTTTTGTAGATCTGTTAGTCCCAGGAGTGTTGGGGCGGCATAGTCTACTAATGATCTGGAACAGGCTAGATAATATTTCTTTTGGACGTGTTCATGTGCTCCATCATTGAGCCTGCACATATATCTCATAGCTGTATTTCTGGCATTTGTTCTTTCCTTGAGATATTTTATCTCTTGCTTGAAAGTGAGCTGTTTGTCTATTATTACCCCGAGGTATGTGTATCTGTCCACCCATTCTAGGGGTTCCATTCCTATTGTGAGTGGTTGTACGGAGTTTGGGGCTTTGATTGTCATTGCTTTTGTTTTGGCAATGTTAATTTTTAGTCCAAGCTCATTGGATTTGTGGCTGATGGAATTGAGTGCTCTTTGCATTTTTATTGTCCTGACTGGCCCTCGAGCTATTACACATACATCATCTGCATAGATAAATATATTTACTCCTTCTGGTAGCTGAAGTGAGGCTATATTTTCCATGAGGATGTTGAAAAGGAGGGGGCTTAGAATTCCTCCTTGTGGCGTACCATTTTCCAATTCATGATATGTGGATATCACTCCTTGAAATTTGACTCTGGCTTGCCTTCCTAGCATGTAGTTTTTAGTCCATGCTAGTAGGTGTCCTTTGACTCCTTTTTTTAGCTACTGATTGCAGCACTGCTACTGCGCTTGCAAGCTCGAAGGCTTTTTCAAAGTCTATGAAGACTATTGTTGCCTTGTTCTGATTTATGCAGCTTAATACATCTGTGATTCATTCAGAGGTACCAATTCCCTCCTGATATGCATATAGCTGCTTGTTTAGGGGGCCAATTTTGTACTTTAATCTGTTTAAGACCATTTTTTCTCCTGTTTTTTCTATACAGGATACCAAGGCTATTGGCCTAGGATTTGTTGGATCCTTTGGCTTGGGGATTGGCTGTGTATCTTGTTGTCTCCAGGTTTGAGGCCTTGTGTGCTCTAGGTGTGTTTTGTTTAGTAATCTTAGGAACGCAGTTTCTCCTGCTGGACCCATGTGTTTGATCATTGTGTAGGTGATTTTGTCAGCTCCTGGTGCAGTGTCTTTCCCTGTCTTTTGTACTGCTCTTAGCTCCTCAACTGTGTATGGGGTGTCTGTGTCATCCTGCTGAAGGCAGGCTGTGTTGATCTCTTCCCATCTGGATGGCGCCAGTTGCTCTTGTTGCATTCTGGTTTCGGGGGAGAGATTGATTGACAGTGTTCTGTTTGCAAAGGATGTTGCAATTCTTTCAGCCTCCTCATGTGGGTGTGGGTGTGTGGCAATTGGTGTCTTTCTCTTTTTTCCGGCTACTCTGCCTAGCCATTTCCAAAGCTGAGTTAGAGTGGTGTATCTTTACAGGCTTGAACACCATTCCATCCATTTTTCAATTCTGATTTCATGGATTCTTTCATTTGTTTCAGTTCTGACTGTTTGTAGTAGCTCTCTGTTTTCTACTGTGGATCTTCTTCTGTATATTTTTGTGACTCTGTTTAGTCTGGTTTTTAGTCTTCTGACTTCTGGGCAGTAGTACCAGGAGTCTTTGTAAGTGTAACTACCTTGTGTTGTTTTTAGTGGCATAGCTCTGTTGGCTGCATTGTGAAAGGCCTCAACTAGGTCTTTTTCTAGTTGATCTATGTCCTCAGGAGGAACGTAGCTGATTGCCCATTCCTCTATGGTTGTTTGAAAGCAGACCTAGTCTGCTAGGTCCTGGTTCCATCTTGGTGGGGGTGGTGGGATTGGAGGTAGTTGTTGCAAGTCCAATTCTGTCACTGTGGCAAAGTGATCACTTATCAGGGTTGAGTGTACTTGCCACTTGGTTAGATGTCTAATGGCTGTTGTGACAAAAGTCAGATCCAGTCTACCACCTCTTATGTGTGTAGGTTGCCCTGTGTTTAGGAGGAGGACTCCTTCAAATTCATCCAGGGCGAAAGCTATGTGTTCCCCTGAGGGGTTTGTCATTGATGGGGATGATAGTATGGGGTGATGTGCATTAAAATCCCCGCAGATAATTGTTGGTGTTCTTTCTGTGTGAGCAAAGAGTTGAGTTAGTTGTAACTCTCCTGTATCCTCCCTATGTAATTTTCTGTATATGTTGTATATGTCTATTTTTTCTATTTAGTAATGTTATTGTTACTGCTAGTGTCTCTATGTTGGTGCCACAGGGAATAGGGTTGTGTAACCTTGTTGTTGGTATGTTAGTTTTAACTAATGTAGCTAGGCCTCTGTCTGTGCCTATCTGTGGTGCGATGTAGGCATTGTAACCTGGGATTTTTAGTTTCTTTCCTGCTGGAAGATTGGTTTCTTGTAGCAGGATGACATCTACATTCTCAGTTTTGCATACTGCAATTAGGGAGGAGATCTTTGATCTAACACCGGCTGAGTTCCAGTTCAGAACTCTTACTCCATGGTGTAGGTTGAAGAGTACTGTCTTGGGTCCCTAGGGGCAAAGGCAATTGCCTTGACCTCGGAGGATGAAGTGGATGAGGTGGATGGGGTGAGCGTGGATGATGGGATGATGGATGGGGTGAGTGGTATGATAGGTGCGGGGACTGAAGTAGAGGATGTGGAAGGTACGGGTGATTGAGGTGATGGAATGGTAGGTGTGGTTGGTGAGGAGTGAGAAGTGATCTCCTGGATAGCAAGAGAGGGGGATTGGGAGAACTTATTCTTGGAGAGCAAGTCATTTAGGACTTGTTCAATGCTGGTTGCAATTGTCTCAGCATTGATTTTTCCAGTTACGGCCTGTGTGACCAATTCAGTCAGTTTATCCTTTAGGACCGTGGTCTTTATGAAGATGGTCCTGGGCAGTGGTTTTGGTCCTTCAGTTGGAGCCCTGGAGGTAGATCTGGCTCTGGGTTTTGACAATGATCTGGTTCTGGAGTTGGAGTGCCTGCTTAGCTCCTCCTGGGTGTAGAATCTCCTCCTGGGTAGAGGTTTGGGGGCCGCTCTTCCTCTTGATGGGTCCCTTTTGTCTTTGGGGAGTGCAGAAATTACCCTTGCTACCCTTTCAGGGCATCCCCAGGCCATTGCTGTATGCCCTTTCTTGCAATTAGAGCACTTCTTTACAGTGGGTATTCCAGCAGCCTTCTTGTCAATGCACTCCTGTGTGGGGTGCTTAAGGCTGCAGACAGCACAGGTTGGGACCTTTGCTTGGCATTGGTCCTTGTGATGCCCAAACTTCTGGCAGTTGTAACATCTGAGGGGATCAGGGTAATACTTGTTGACCCTGAAGCTGCCGAAGATGCCTAGATCAACTCTTCGTGGGTGTGGACCCTTAAATGTTACTAGTATGGCTTTGGTAAGGAAGCCTGCCTTGTTCCGCATGCGTTCTGCTGCAGTGATGTTAGGTAATTTTAATAGGTGGCTTTCCATCATGTCAGTTGGGTAGCCAACCACAACTGCTTTTTTTTAATTTTTCCTCCTCTTTAAGCTCTAGTAGCCTAATGTCTGAGGTGCTCCGTAGGGTTATCAGGGCTCTTGTGTCCCTGGTGGATATGGTCCACTGTCCTTGCCTGTTTGGTTTGGCAATCATTTGTATATTTTTATGTTTATTTTCAAAGGCAGCAATAGCCTTGAAGGCCTCTGATGGGTTTCCAGCTAAGACCCTGAAGAAATAGGTCTTATTCTCTCTAGCAGGCTGGTTGTTGCTTCCTACGGTGAGGTTCCCTTGCTGGGTAGGCACATCATTCCTTGGTTGGTTCCTTCTAGGAAGTTTCTTCTTTCTCCTTACTTCCTGCCAAGGTAGGTTTCCTTCTCCATCAGAGTCGTTGTCAATATTTGTCCTTTTGCAGTTTGTTTGGTCCTGGTCCTGGTCCATCCGTTCTCGTTCCATGCGTTCACGTTCCATCCGTTCTCGTTCCTTGTTCATCCGTTCCTGTTCGGCTTCCATTTCCAGTTCCGTTAGACAGGGTTGCAGGTCAGGGTTCATCTCTATTTCCCCAGTTCCCAGGGCTTCTAGCACGATTTCATATAGTTCATTTACTGAGCTCCAAGATAAGTCCTTGATTTGAAGAAGGGTGAGTAGATCATCAGAGATCATACAGAAAGACAGACAGTGTGCCTGGTGGGGTTGTCCAACCCTTTAAGCCCTAAGGCCCCAAGCAAAGTTATAGTGGAAGTCGTAAAAAGTGAAATAAAGAATCTGGAATTAAAACAATTTTGTTAGTTATATGGGTAGAACACTGACTATCCTATTATTATTATTAGAGCAGTGCTGAAACTGGCTCTTTTTAGCTGTTTACTACCCTGCACAAACAGCTGTTGGGGAGCCTTCTTACTGCGTTCATGCACTAAGACGGCCCAGCAGTCTACTCCTGCAGGTAGGGAGGTTTAGGAATAAAAACACACACAGGAAAATCCTAAAATTTTATTTGTGCTAATTCCTATCTCTATCTGAGAGCTGGCTTATTTCGCCAGTTACCAAAGATCTAAACTATTTTCTAACCTCTAACAACTTGGCTAATAGGCGCCAAGCCTAACAGACCTATGCCACTTGCCACAGACGGCGAAAGTGGGAGATTTTGACCCTTTGGCCCTGCTTCTACTGGAGTTTTAAGACCGCATGGGCTACCAGATTTTCCACAGGAGGATCTGTTAGTTAAGGAAGGTTATGTAGGGAGAGGCAAAGCCTATTCTGGGTAGTCAATATTGATTCCCTTATATCAGGGGGCTGAATACAGCCTATTCAGGGGCAAGGCCCTTGTCAATGCAGCAGTCTACAGCAGCTAAATCACCGAAAAAACGGCGAAAATCGGCGACGAATTCGGCGAAAATCGTCGAAAAACGTCGGCAAAATCGGCGATTTCGGCAGCGGCGGCGATGGCGGCGGTCTTCACAGCAGCTGAGAAACAGCTGGGTGGAGAATCAGCAGCAGGCAGCTGCAGGTAGCAGCAGGGAGAAGGCAGGCAGTAGTCAGCAGCAGCAGCAGCAGCGTCCTCTCTCAGTGGGAGCTGAGTGAGAACTGACTTTATTCGAATATGCACGGGAGTATATTACAAGGTGCGGATGGAAAGGTAGGATGACGCTGGCGCCAAATCAGATTGAAGTGCCCGCCAAAATATATGTGTTTTCTAACACTTATAAATATATGACTTATGGGTTAACAGAAACATGTTATGAAATGATACATATGTCAAAATGTAGCTCTGGTAGAGCGGAATATATATACATGGGAAACCACAGTGTGGCGAAAAGAGAATTCAAATAAATAAGTAATTTGTCGATTTTCTGGACGACGAAGGGATCGGTTTCCTTACAAGTACTTCCCCCCCCCCCCCCCCCAAGACATCGGGCAGCGTAGAGGGCTGATGATCAATCTTCGTATCTTTTCGGGCGTCGGAGGGTTCCTCTTGTTTTTGAACGGAGGGGCGCGCTGGCGGTCAGTGTAAGGATCTCTTCCTCTTGTCGTCGTTTGATGATTTTTCTTTCGTTGGGCGGCTTGTTTTGAGGCGGAGCTCTGGATCTGCCAGGTCCGGCAGAGGCGGCGTCGCTTCCTTCGAGAAACGCTGGTTTCACGCGGTCTATTGAGACCCAGTCCTCTTGGCCATGGACGTCGAGAAGGAAGGCTTTCGTTGTCTTTTTAATTACCCGGTAGGGACCTCGATAAGGTCTAGTCAGTGGTTGTCGATGAGCGTCGACACGGACGAAAACGTACCTGCAGTCATCCAGGCTTTTTGGCTTGAAGTGTTTGGTTCTGTCCTGGTAAGTTTTGAGACACGGCCTGAACTTCCTGGCGATGTCCCTTAGGTGATCCAGCTGCGTGTCGTCGGTTGATGAGGGAAAGAATTCGCCAGGAACTGCGAGCGCTTCCCCGTAAACCTTTTTGGCGGGCGAAGGTTCGCCGTCTGCGCGAGGGGCGGTGCGAAGGCCGAGGAGTACCCATGGAAGTCGTGATTTTGAGTCCCCGTCGGTGCAGCTCGCCATCAGGGACGCCTTGAGGGCGCGGTGAGTTCTTTCGACCATGCCGTTTGCCGCGGGATTGTATGCCGTGGTGCTGTGGAGCGTCGTCCCCATCAGGTTCGCCAAAGCGAGCCATATTCCTGAGAGAAAGCGGGGCCTCTGTCAGTCGTGATGTCGTCAGGAACGCCAAACCTGCTCACCCAGCTTGACAGGAGGGCTTCGGCGCATACTTGAGTCGTAGCTTCGGTCATCGGCGATGCCTCCAACCACCTCGTGGAGCAATCGATGATCGTAAGTAGGTAGCGAGCAGATCCAGAAGGGGGCAATGGTCCCACGACGTCGATGTGTATATGGCCGAAACGTCTTTTTGGCTGGGGAAAATCGCCTACCCCCGATTCGGTGTGATGGCTGACCTTGCTTGACTGGCAGTTGATGCATGACTTCGCCCATTCCCGGGCGTCCTTTTTTATCCCTGGCCAGACAAACTTTTCAGACAGAAGGCGAGCGGTGGTGCGTCCTGAGGGGTGTGAAAGTCCATGGATGATATCGAATATTTTCCTTCTGCAGGAGGCTGGTATCCAGGGACGTGGGCGGCCCATGCTGGTGTCGCAAAGAATAGTTACTCCTGCTGGTCCGAGGGGAATCGCACTTATCTTGAGCGCGGATGGCTCCGTCAGGTGATCCTGTGCTTCTCGGTCGGTGCGTTGTTCGGTTGCGAGATTGGCGTAGTCGATTCCCAGGTGGATCGCGTCAATTTCAATCCTTGAGAGGGCGTCCGCGACTGGGTTTTCCTTTCCTGGGACGTAACGTATGGTGCACCCGAATTCGGCGATTGTTGCGAGATGACGTTGTTGTCGGGAGGACCATGCGTCTGTCGATTTCGTGAAGGCGTGTACGAGGGGTTGATGGTCCGTTGCGATTGTGAAGGGGGTACCCTCCAAGATGTGCCTGAAGTGGCGGACGGCGAGGTAGACAGCGAGGAGTTCCCTATTGAAGGTGCTGTATCTTGTTTCGGTGGGTTTCAATTTCTTGCTGAAGAATGCCAGCGGTCGAGGAGAACCATCGATGAGTTGCTCAAGCACAGCCCCACAGGCGACGTTGCTGGCGTCGGTCGTTAGTCGCAGGGGCGGGTTGTCGTCGAAATGAGCCAGGGTGGTGGCATTCGCAAGGGCATCCTTCGTCCGAGCGAATGCCTGTTGCTGGGGCAAACCCCACTCGAGTTTCTTTGCTTTTCCTTTCAGGACGTCGTCGAGGGGTGACAGGGTTTGTGCGATGTTGGGGATGAAGCGCCTGTAGTAATTGACCATTCCCAGGAACTCCTGAAGTTGGCGGATGGTCGTAGGCATTGGGAACTTCCTGATGGCGTCGACCTTGGTTGTCATGGGTTTTACCCCGCGCGAGGATACGCGGTGACCAAGGAAATCCACTCCCTCCGCACCGAACGTGCATTTGTCGAGGCGTACGACTAGGCCGTTCTCCTGTAGGCGTTTGAGGACGGTGCGGACGTGCCCCCGGTGTTCCTCCTTGGTTATCGAGAATATCAGGATGTCGTCGACGTAGCAGACGCAGAAAGGTAGGTCACCCAGAATGCTATCCATTAGTCGTTGGAAGGTCGCCCCGGCGTTGCGTAGACCGAAGGTTGAGTATGCGAAGGTGTAGGATCCGAACGGCGTGACAATGGCAGTTTTCGGGATGTCTTCCGGGAATACGGGGACCTGGAAATAAGACTTGAGGAGGTCCATCTTGGTAAAATACTTTGCGCCGTGCAACGCGTTCGTTAGTTCCTGCATGTTGGGCAGCGGGTAATGACCGGGTGTTGTGATGAGGTTGAGGCGCCTGTAGTCGCCGCAAGGTCTCCAGGACCCGTCCGGCTTTTTAACCATGTGCAGGGGTGATGCCCAGGGGCTCGATGCTTTCTTACAGATACCCATGCGTTCCATGTCCTCGAAGGCGCGTTTGGCATGCTTCAGTTTCTGGGGCGGTAGGCGGCGGAATTTGGCGTGAGTGGGAGGTCCTGTCGTTTTGAGGTGGTGGTAGATACCATGCTTGGACGGGGAACCTGGTGAGTGTCGGAGTTCGGGCTTGAAAACCTCGGGAAATTCTCGTAGGAGGTCGGCGTAGGGGTGCGTCGTTACGGCGGATACGGACATTGTTGCAGGGCCGTGTTCTAGGGCGCGGGACTGGCAGGTTCCCGTGTCGATGAGACGTCTGTTAGCGACATCGACGAGGAGTCCGTGGTGGGCGAGGAAATCCGCACCGAGGAGGGGGCGATTGACGTCGGCGATAGCGAAGGGCCAAGAATACGGACGGCCCATGATAGATATCTTGAGGGTCTTGATCCCATAGCACCGTATGGGAGATCCGTTGGCGGCGATGAGTGAGGGAGCGTTTTTGTCGGGACCACGGTCTAGGTCGGACTTTGAAGGAGGGAACGTTGACTGCATTGCGCCGGTGTCCACCATGAGTCTACGGTTGGAAATGGTATCGAGGATATAGAAACCATTCTTGTTTTGGTTAACTGCGGCTGCGATGGTGGCAGGTGGATGCTTCTGTCGTCATCTTCTAGGGAAACTGCATGGTGCTCTACATTTCTTGGCGTCATTGCCGAACTGTTGGTGGTAGAAGCACCATGCCGGGTTAGGCCTAGGGTTCGGTCGCGTCGGTTGCGGTGGTTTCTTTCTTGATAGAATGTTGATCTCGTCGTCCTCAAGGGCCATTGCCGAGGAGTCTATGGAAGAGCAGCTGCTGAAGGAGGAGAACGGAGGTGGTGTTGACGATGATGCTCCGAGGCGAGATGCTTTGGAGGCCACGTGGAGCTTCTGAGCCTTCGACAGGAGTTTGTTCATCGGGAGCGTGTCGGCGTCTGTCAATTGGGCCCGTACATCCTGTGGTAGGCGTCGAAGAAAGATTTCGCGAGATAAGCTAATCTCACGTCGTCGGCCGTTGCTGTCTGTTTCGGGGAGCATAAGCAAGCCGGTTATCTCGTCCCACGCCTCGACAGGAGAGGTGTCACCCATGGGCTTGCCGGCGAGGTCCAGTACTTTCTGTGCCCTTGCTGAGACGGAGAGGGAGTAGATGCCGATGAGTTTCGTTCTCAGGTCGTCGTATGAAACTTGGCCGGCCCGGGCGTCGAGCCATGGGGAAATCTTGTCGAATACCTCTTCAGGTATGGAGGTGAGAACGATGTCAGCCTTGGTGCAGGAGTCGCTGAGTCTAGAGACGCGGAAGAGTACGTCCGCTCTCAGGAACCAGGAAGCGGTGTTGTGTTGAGAAAAGGGTAGCAGTTTGACTTTGGGCGTGGAGGCAAGGCCGTTGGGTGCGATGGGCGTGTTGCTTCCTGCATCGTGGCCAGACGACGAGTCGGGGAAGAGGTGAGAAGTTGATATGTCGGTTAAGCTCATCCTACTGCCTTACGTTCACCGAAGTGTGGGAGAACCAAAGGCAGGCTCGTGCCTAAGGTAACGGAGTATGGAGAAGGTAGCACGGCCGTAATAAGTCCGTTAAGGGCAAAGCCAAAACCGCTGAGGCTACTTTCAACTTCGGGGTCACCAGTTGTAAGGACAGTGAGACAAGCGTCACCAAGATCAACTGATACTTTATTTGAATGTGCACGGAAGTATATTACAAGGTGCGGACGGAAAGGTAGGATGACGCTGGCGCCAAATCAGATTGAAGTGCCCTCCAAAATATATGTGTTTTCTAACACTTACAAATATATGAATTATGGGTTAACAGAAACATGTTATGAAATGATACATATGTCAAAATGTAGCTCTGGTAGAGCAGAATATATATACATGGGAAACCACAGTGTTGCGAAAAGAGAATTCAAATAAATAAGTAATTTGTCGATTTTCTGGACGACGAAGGGATCGGTGTCCTTACAAGATATTCAGTATGCTCATTGAGATGGTTGTTGTGGAAAAAATAAACTGGAATCAGTTATTTGTTAGGAGTTTAATCTTTGAATGGATGACGCATCAAATCATGACGTTTCAGCCTTTGATGAGCTATTGGAATCCTATCAATTGGTTAATAACATTGATTTTGCAACAACTTTGACTGCACAAAAGTTGAACATAGTTTTAAGTGATATTAATACGGAAGAGAATTACATTATTTTTTTTTTTTTCAGTGCAATAGCTTATAACTATTAAATTGCCTTTACAGAAACACACAGGGCTAAAGAAAATATGCTTTAGAATTAAATAGTTTCTCTTACTGCGTATTTATTGAGGAAGTCACAAAGAAAATAAAATATCCGTCAATTAAGCTCTATATTTGTTGATTGCCTTGTGTGAAGAACTTTCTTCACTCTTCTTCTTCCCATTTTAAATTTATGTAATGTGCATTACATAGTGTAGAAATAGTTGATTGGAGACTGGTAATTACATTCATGGGAAATAGTCGAATTGACTAGTTAAGTCGTTCTTACTTTTCTGTTTTGTTTTGATGTTCGGACATGGACGATAAGTAAACTGAATGATTGCCTTTTGTTAAAATTAAATGTAAATGTTTAACTTTCCCCTTTTTTGTATTCTAATTGAATTAACTAATTAAATGTTAAATGTATTCCTTATAAAGAAACAGTTTTGATTTCCCGTCTTTATTTTTCAACGAATGTTGGAGAGCATTCGAACTAAGGAAAGAAAACGGGAGTCTTTTTCAAGTTGAATCAGACTGGAAGCGTCAGTTGAGCTCAAATCGTTATACCCGGAAGACGGCCGCATTCCTTGGAACGAGTGTTCCTGCTATTAAATAGTGAACTTTTAAGTTCGAAAGAAAACTTCAGCTGTTGACTGCAACATTTTATAGTGCAGGTAAGTTGATAAATAAAGACTTACCTCTAATTTAATAATAATAATAATAATAATAATGTTTATTGGACAAAAACATATTTACATACAAAATATTTACAAAAAAAGATTCGGTCCAAGCCCATGTGGAGCAGAGCTCTTCGGGCAATAATACAAATAAAATAATATATTCAATTAAAAAAAATTATGAAAATTAAATATTGATATAGATAAACTAAATGTACACATACATATACACAAGTATATACATATGCATACATATACAAATACATATACACACATGTACATATACATACACATAGACACATATAAATGAGATTTTCAGCCTAAAAATAAATGGAGTTGTATATTCGTATAATAAAGTATAATAAAGAAGGGCGGAATAATAAATAGTGCAAATTTTGAATTTAAACATTGATATGGTAGAAATGCTAGAATTACAAATGTATACAAGCAATAAACAATATAAGAATTAAGAACATTATTGCATTAATGGTTAGGTCATGAAGAAATATCAACTAATAAAAACTTAGTACACAGATAATAACATATTAGTATATGATTTTTTAAAAGATCGAATGCTAAGCAATGCCTTAAGATAAGCAGGCAGAGTATTCCATTGTTTAACTCCCTGATAGAGATAAAACTGTTCACATTTCTTTACACGTACGAAGGGAAGAGTTAAGTTAGAGTCTCTTGTTCCATATTGGTGTGCTGATTGTACCTGAATAATTTTTTGTCTAATGGATGGATATTTATGCAGCGAAAGTGTTTGAAACATCAAATTCATTAAGGAGAGTTTGTAGGTGTCCTCCAACTTCAGAATCGAGAGAGACCGGAATAGAGGTGATGTATGAGCTAAATAATTACTCGAAGTTATTATTCTCACCAGTTTTTTTTTGCATAATGATTAGCGGTTGCAGGACGTTTCAACTGCAACTCCCCCACGCTGTAATGCATTAATTTAGATGAGGAGATATTAAAGAGTGGTAGAGTTGTTTTAATATATATAGCGGGAAATAATCCTTCAGCCTATATATGATACCTGTAACTTTGGAAATTTTATTGACTATCATATCCACATGCTTACTGAAGGTTAATTTATTGTCAAACATTACTCCTAAAAATTTGATGCCAGTTAGAGATAAATCTAACAATAGACACTCATAACATTTCCGAAAGGGATTGTAGTACGTTTTCTGTTGTTGATATGATGTCACAGCGGGGGTTTTGAAAAAAAAAAAAAATTCTGTAAGTGAGTGCTTCGAGATGACCAGTTATATTCGCATGACAGCCGTGTGTCTAACTTCATAGTTCAAACTGCTATTCGCACCACAACTACTGGTGACGAAATTGGGAACTAGATAGTAGATTAGTTGGCTTCCGCATTTTGCATCTTATCGCTCGGTAATCATTAAGGTCACTCCTGAAATGAGACAGAGTTCCATTAATGATATTTGTTCACTTTCAATGCTTTTGTCTAAATAAAACCGACGAAGCGGTGGCTCAAATAAAGTCATCTTTTTCTATGTAGGCTACATGCATGGATGGTGAGAGAAATTGGCGAAGCATCAAAGCCTTTCAATGCTGGGACTATAATAATAGGAATGAGCACCGTCAAGCTGGTTGATGTCACGTCGAAGTTCGAATTTTCGTTCTCAGCAGGATTTCAGCGAGATCATGCGAGACTTCAGTGACATGCGTGGAGATGGAGGCTGTTGTAACTGTAGGTATGTTATCAAATTAAGATTCGGTTCACAGGGGGTCATACGTTTTGTGGTAATATATGTTCAATGTAGTTTTACATTTATGCTCTCATGTACGTTGTGTTTCTCTGCTTGCATTTACCAGCTTATTATGTTGCTATTTGTGTGTCTTCGCGTATATTATTGCTTGTGGATGTCCCTGTGTTGTCTGGCCCTTACTTTGATGTATTTGTTTGTTATTGTGCATGTAAAGTAGTGCATGTTGTAATAGTGGCTGTTTCTATTGTTTCAGGAGGTGAATCCAGTTTTTGTGTGCAATAAAACCTATAACCTATAACCTATGACAGGTTTTTCATTTTTACAACAATTTATTGTACACAAAATAAAAAATTTGAGAGGCCATGGAACGGTTTCTACGTCCAGAACGCTTCGAGGCTGACCCGGATTCTGCCACCGCTGCTAAGGAATGGACGCACTGGCTGAGGACATTCAACAACTTCTACCAAGCAGTACAGAAGACATCTCCCAGTGCAGACAAACTAATCCTACTCACCAACTACATTGCTCCTCGAGTGTACGACTACATAGCAGACTGTGACACTTATGTTAAGGCTGAGAAAGCACTTGACATCACTGTATGTAAAACCTAGAAATGAGGTATTTGCTAGGCATGTCCTGGCCACACGTAGGCAGGGGTCAGGTGAGTCTCTAGACCAGTTTCTCCAAGCTCTGAAGCTCCTAGCAAAAGACTGTCAGTTCAAAGCAGTGTCGGCAGAGCAGGCGTGTGATAACTATGTTAGAGATGCATTCATCAATGGACTTTCTTCTGGTGCCATTCGTCAAAGACTACTCGAAAATATAACTCTTAACTTGCAAACTGCTTATGAACAGGCACGCACTTTAGAGATGGCTCAGAAACATTCTGCTTCTTATACTACTGTTGAGCCAATTACTGCTGCTGTACCTCAGCCACAAAGTCAGTCAGGTGATTCAGAGTGTTTAGAAAGTAGTGATGAAACTGCTCATCTTGCCGCCACTACTGGCGCCAATCAGTGTTTTTTCTGTGGTTTGAAACGGCACCCTCGGTTCAAATTTCCTGCTAGGGAAGTTTTATGTCTAAAGTGTAAGAAACAAGGACATTATGCAAAAGTGTGTAGGTCAGGGAAACCGGTAGGGGATACCTCTGCTGGTAAAACTAAATATTCAGCAGCAACACTGGCTACTGTGTCTGGGGCTGCGCCTAGTAGTCTTAGTAAATCTTTGAGTTGTTTGAAAGTTAATGGTCTCCCTGTTAATGCACTTATTGATACAGGAAGCTCGGAAAATTTTGTGAGTCAGAAGATTGCTAAAGAAAACAACCTAATCATACTTCCTGACGACGGGCACGTCTCCATGGCTGATGCGTCTCTTTTGTCCAAAGTCTTAGGTCTTTGTTGTGTGGATGTGGAGCTGCAAGGACAAATTTATCCTAGTGTAACACTCAAAGTGCTGCCAGCCCTGTGTAGTGATGTAATTTTGGGGTATGAATTCTTGAAGAATCATTCTGCTCTAGAAATGGCTTTTGGGGGAGCACGCCCACCACTCAAGATATGTGGGCTGGCAGCAGTGAAGTTGGTTGCGCCTGCACTCTTCAGCAATCTGACAGCAGACTGCAGACCCATTGCTGCAAAGTCGAGACATTACTCTCAGGCTGATAAGGAATTTGTCAAAACTGAAATTGGTAGAATGCTACAAGAAGGAATAATAAGACCCAGCCAGTCTCCATGGAGGGCCCAGGTGCTAATCACTGCAGGGCACAATCACAGGAAGAGAATGGTGATTGATTATTCACAAATTATAAACAGGTTTACTGAGCTGGATGTTTACCCTTTGCCTCGGATCGATGAAACAGTGAACAATGTCTCAAGATATAGTGTTTAGCACCTTGGACCTGAAGAGCGCCTACCACCAAGTGCCAATAAGAGAAGACGAAAAGTTGTACACTGCTTTTGAGGCGAGTGGAAAGCTGTATGAGTTCAATCGAATCCCATTTGGTGTGAAGAACGGAGTGGCCACTTTCCAACGAGTTGTGGATCAGATCCTTGCAAAAGAAAAGGTGGAAGGGGCATTTACTTATGTGGACAATGTGACTGTATGTGGAGAGACAGAAGAGGAGCATGACAAAAACCTAAATCATTTCTTGAAAGTGGCGAGGGATTACAACCTCACATTTAATCATGACAAGTGTGATTTCAGGACACAGTCTATAAACCTTCTGGGATACTCTATAAAGGACGGAGAGATCAGACCTGATCCAGAACGACTGCAGCCTCTCTTGAGTCTACCCGTTCCCAAGGATACTGCCTCTCTTCGGAGAATGTTGGGGTTGCTTGCTCATTACTCACGATGGATACCCAACTTCTCTGAGAAAGTCCGGCCTCTTTCACACTCCACGAGGTTCCCATTGTCTTTTGAAGCTTCTCTGACTTTTGAGAAATTGAAGAATGAAATTGCGAAGTCCGTGGTGCAAGCCATTGATCCTACATCCCCTTTCACAGTCGAAACAGATGCCTCAGACCATGCCATTGCCGCTACTCTCACTCAGAATGGACGTCCTGTAGCGTTCTTCTCTCGCACTCTCTCTGACAGTGAACAAAGGCATTCTTCAGTAGAGAAAGAAGCTTATGCCATAGTTGATGCCCTCAGAAGGTGGAAGCATTACCTAATTGGTCATCACTTTAAGCTGATTACTGACCAGCGAAGTGTAACATTCATGTTCGACACAAGATCTTCAAGCAAAATCAAGAACGACAAGATAGCCAGATGGCGCATTGAACTGTCATGCTACCACTATGATATAGTGTATCGTCCAGGTACGGAAAATATTCCTGCAGATGCTCTCTCGCGTGTCTGTGGTGCTGTAGCTACAGACAAACTTAAACAACTGCATGAAAGTCTATGTCATCCTGGAGTGTCAAGGATGGTGCATTTCATCCGAGTTCGGAACCTGGCTTATTCTGTTGAGGATGTAAAGAAGGTTACTGCTTCTTGTCCAATCTGCTCTACTGTCAAACCTCAGTTCTATCAGCCTGATGATGGCCATCTGGTGAAAGCTACTCAGCCATACGAGAGATTGAACTTGGATTTTAAGGGGCCCCTTCCGTCACAGTCGAAAAACAGATACTTGCTCACAGTCATTGACGAATTCTCACGGTTCCCTTTTGCGTTCCCTTGTTCAGACATGACTGCTGGTGCTATCATCAGGTGTTTGGTACAATTGTTTGCACTATTCGGAATACCAGTATACGTACACTCAGACAGGGGAGCCTCTTTCATATCAGAAGAACTGAAGAAATTCTTACTAGAGAAAGGAGTGGCTACCAGTCGCACTACGCCCTACAACCCAAGGGGCAATGGCCAGGTGGAGAGGTACAATGGAATCATATGGAAAACCATTCGGTTAGCTCTCAGAACAAGGAATCTTGATGTCTCGAAATGGGAAGTTGTCCTCCCAGATGCACTTCACTCTATCCGTTCCCTGCTATGTACGTCAACTAATTGTACACCACACGAGCGTTTCCTAAAACATCCTCAGAAGTCCACGTCAGGTCGTACGTTGCCTACCTGGCTCATCACCAAAGGTCCCGCTCTATTAAGACGGCAAGTACGGCACAGCAAGAATGGCCCTCTAGTAGATGAAGTAGAAATAGTAGAAGCTAATCCTGAATATGCTCATGTCAAGTTTCCTGATGGTAGAGAGTCCACTGTGTCTTTGAGGCATCTAGCACCTTTAAGTGGTGATGATAGTAGCAGCGTGGAGGCCACCAGACCTTCACTGCCGCAAACTCTAGAGTCTCTAGGTATATCAGAGTCTGAGGTGCGCCGTCCAGATGCTAGAGCAAGCTCGGAACCTGCTCTTCAAGAAGTCACTCATGACGTTACACCCGGGGAAAGTGCTGTTCAAGAGGTTCCTGCTGCGTCTGGTCAAGGCACTACACCTGTACCACTCCGGAGGTCTGAAAGGACCCGGCGGGCTCCTAAGTATTTTGATGATTATGCTGCTTGAATTTTATAGGTGGGGAGAATGTGGTAATATATGTTCAATGTAGTTTTACATTCATGCTCTTATGTACGTTGTGTTTCTCTGCTGGCATTTACCAGCTTATTATGTTGCTATTTGTGTGTCTTCGCGCATATTATTGCTTGTGGATGTCCCTGTGTTGTCTGGCCCTTACTTTGATGTATTTGTTTGTTATTGTGCATGTAAAGTAGTGCGTGTTGTAATAGTGGCTGTTTCTATTGTTTCAGGAGGTGACTCCAGTTTTTGTGTGCAATAAAACCTATAACCTATAACCTATGACAGGTTTTTTATTTTTACAACACGTTTCACGCAATGTTTATTAAAAGATCTTATATTAAAAAGCAATAATGATGGTTTGGGAGAAATGCTTCGCAGTTTTTTATTCAAGGATTTTTTTAAAAAAGCTGGTCTTTTTTGCGGCTAATACCACCAGACATAGATATTTTTTTTAGCTAATTAGTCAAATTTTCATAATAGAAATATTTCTGATAATATTTTCATTGCTTATTATTATTATTATTATTATTATTATTATTATTATTATTATTATTATTATTATTATTATTATTATTACTAGCTATGCTACAACCCCAGATGGAAAAGCAAGATGTTCTAACCCAAGGGCTCCAACAGGGAAAAAATAGCTCAGTGAGGAAAATAAATGAATAAACGATATAAGAAGCAATGGACAATAAATATAAAATATTTAAAAAATATATAAAAATATATAAAAATTAGAATAGCGCCAACGTTATCCCTGCGTGTCGTATGAGGCGACTAAAAGGGACGGGACGAGGGGGCTGGGAACCCCCTCTCCTGTAAAAAATTCCTGCGAGACATCGACAAGGAGATGGAGCTGGGGGGAGAGTGACTGCTCCCCGCACTCTAGTTTTGGGGTGTCTGAATGTGCGTGGATGTAGTACGATAGAGAGTAAAAGATGTGAGATTGGAAGTATGTTTAGAAGTAGAAGGATGGATGTATTGGCCTTGTGTGAGACAAAGATGAAAGGAAAGGGTGAAGTGATGTTTGGTGAAATGTCTGGTAGAGTGTCTGGGATTGAAAGGGGAAGAGCGAGAGAGGGTGTGGCGTTATTGCTGAGTGAATGGATGACAGGTAAAGTAGTGGAATGGAAGGAGATATCATCTAGATTAATGTGGGTAAGGGTTAGGTTGGGTAGGGAATGTTGGGCGTTTGTCAGTGCGTATGGGCCAGGTAGTGAGAAAAGTGAAGAAGAGCGGAATGAGTTCTGGAATGATTTGACTAGGTGTGTAGAAGGACTGGGTAGAAGGAATTATGTAGTTGTTATGGGTGACTTAAATGCTAGAGTGGGCGCTGGAGAGGTAGAAGGTGTCATTGGTAAGTATGGCGTACCAGGTGAAAATGAGAGTGGTGAGAGACTGGTAGACATGTGTGTTGAACAAGAGATGGTAATAAGTGCTAGCTTCTTTAAAAAGAAAGATAAAAATAAGTATACATGGGTAAGAGTGGCAAATGGAAGAGTAGTAGAAAGGGCATTAATGGATTATGTGTTGGTAACTAAAAGAATGTTTGGAAGATTGAAAGATGTGCACGTGTATAGGGGTATGGCTAACGGTATGTCTGATCATTTTTTGGTGGAAGGAAAATTAGTTGTAGCAAAAGAGTGGGGGAATAGAGTAGGTGGATGTAAAAGGGAGGTAGTGAGGATTGAAGAGCTAATAAAACCGGGGGTAAAAAGTAAATATCAGGAAAGGTTGAAAATGGCATATGATGAGGTGAGAGTAAGAGAAACTGGTAATTTAGAGGAGGAGTGGAAGTTAGTAAAAGAAAATTTTGTTGGGATTGCAAGTGATGTATGTGGTAAGAAGGTTGTTGGAGGCGGCATGAGGAAGGGCAGTGAATGGTGGAATGAAGGAGTGAAGGTGAAAGTGGAAGAGAAAAAGAGGGCTTTTGAAGAATGGCTGCAGAGTAATAGTATAGAGAAGTATGAAAAATATAGAGAGAAAAAGGTGGAAGTAAAGCGCAAGGTACGTGAGGCAAAGAGGGCCGCTGACCTGAGGTGGGGTCAGGGATTGGGTCAGTCATATGAAGAGAATAAGAAGAAGTTTTGGAAAGAAGTGAAGAGAGTAAGGAAGGCTGGCGCAAGAATTGAAGAGACAGTGAAAGATGGAAATGGAAGGTTGTTAAAAGGAGAGGAGGCAAGGAAAAGGTGGGCGGAATATTTTGAAAGTTTGCTGAATGTTGAGGATAATAGGGAGGCAGATATAATTGCTGTTCCAGGTGTTGAGGTGCCAGTGATGGGAGATGAGAATGAGAGAGAGATAACAATAGATGAAGTGAGGAGAGCACTAGATGAAACGAGAGTAGGAAAAGCGTCTGGTATGGATGGTGTGAAAGCTGAGATGTTGAAGGAAGGGGGTGTGACTGTACTTGAATGGTTGGTGAGATTGTTTAATATGTGTTTTGTGTTGTCAATGGTACCAGTAGATTGGGTCTGTGCATGTATTGTACCACTATATAAGGGTAAGGGAGATGTGCATGAGTGTTGTAATTCAAGAGGTATTAGTTTTTTGAGTGTAGTTGGAAAAGTGTATGGTAGAGTATTGATTAATATGATTAAGGATAAAACAGAGAATGCAATCTTGGAAGTACAGGGTGGTTTTAGAAGAGGTAGGGGTTGTATGAATCAGATTTTTACAGTTAGGCAGATATGCGAGAAATATTTAGTAAAAGGTAAGGAGGTGTATGTTGCGTTTATGGATCTGGAGAAAGCATATGATAGAGTTGATAGGGAAGCAATGTGGAATGTGATGAGGTTATATGGAGTTGGTGGAAGGTTGTTGCAAGCAGTGAAAAGTTTATACAAAGGTAGTAAAGCATGTGTTAGAATAGGAAATGAAGTGAGTGATTGGTTTCCGGTGAGAGTGGGGCTGAGACAGGGATGTGTGATGTCGCCGTGGTTGTTTAACTTGTATGTTGATGGAGTGGTGAGAGAGGTGAATGCTCGAGTGCTTGGACGAGGATTAAAACTGGTAGGCGAGAATGACCATGAATGGAAGGTAAATCAGTTGTTGTTTGCGGATGATACTGTACTGGTAGCAGACACAGAAGAGAAGCTTGACCGACTAGTGACAGAATTTGGAAGGGTGTGTGAGAGAAGGAAATTGAGAGTCAATGTGGGTAAGAGTAAGGTTATGAGATGTACGAGAAGGGAAGGTGGTGCAAGGTTGAATGTCATGTTGAATGGAGAGTTACTTGAGGAGGTGGATCAGTTTAAGTACTTGGGGTCTATTGTTGCAGCAAATGGTGGAGTGGAAGCAGATGTACGTCAGAGAGTGAATGAAGGTTGCAAAGTGTTGGGGGCAGTTAAGGGAGTAGTAAAAAATAGAGGGTTGGGCATGAATGTAAAGAGAGTTCTGTATGAGAAAGTGATTGTACCAACTGTGATGTATGGATCGGAGTCGTGGGGAATGAAAGTGAGGGAGAGACAGAAATTGAATGTGTTTGAGATGAAGTGTCTAAGGAGTATGGCTGGTGTATCTCGAGTAGATAGGGTTAGGAACGAAGTGGTGAGGGAGAGAACGGGTGTAAGAAATGAGTTAGCGGCTAGAGTGGATATGAATGTGTTGAGGTGGTTTGGCCATGTTGAGAGAATGGAAAGTGGTTGTCTGCTAAAGAAGGTGATGAATGCAAGAGTTGATGGGAGAAGTACAAGAGGAAGGCCAAGGTTTGGGTGGATGGATGGTGTGAAGAAAGCTCTGGGTGATAGGAGGATAGATGTGAGAGAGGCAAGAGAGCGTGCTAGAAATAGGAATGAATGGCGAGCGATTGTGACGCAGTTCCAGTAGGCCCTGCTGCTTCCTCCGGTGCCTTAGATGACCGCGGAGGTAGCAGCAGTAGGGGAGTCAGCATTATGAAGCTTCATCTGTGGTGGAAATGTGGGAGGTTGGGCTGTGGCACCCTAGCAGTACCAGCTGAACTCGGTTGAGTCCCTGATTAGGCTGAAGGAACATAGAGAGTAGAGGTCTTTTTTTGTTTTGTTTCATTGTCGGTGTCGGCTACCCCCCAAAATTGGGGGAAGTGCCTTGGTATATTGATTGATTGATTGATTAACATCATTAAAACGATATTTCATATAAAAACTGTAAAAAGACTTATGTCAGCCTGCTTAACATGTAGACATTTGCTGCAAGTTTTAACTTTTGAAGTTCTACTAATTCAACTACCCTATAAGGAAGATCATTTCACAACTTTGTCACCGCTGGAATAAAACTTTAAGAGTACTGTGTAGTATTGAGACTCATGATGTAGAAAGTTTGACCATTAGAGTTAACTGCATGCCTAGTATTACGAACAGGATCGAACCGTCCGGGAAGATTTGAATGTAAAGGATGGTCAGAATTATAGAAACAAATATTATGCAATATGCATAATGAGCTGATTGAACGACGGTGCCAGAGATTCATATCTAGATCAGGAATAAGAAATTTGTCAATGCTGAGATCCAGATGTTAAGGAGCCACTGTCCTTGACCTACTTACAATCATACTTTGAGTTTTGTTAGGATTCAACTTCATACACCATAATTTGCACCATGCACTAATTTTAGCTAGCTCTCTATTAAGGGATTCACCAACCCCAGATCTACAGTACATTCAGGGGATGGAATTGATGCAAATAGAGTAGCATCATCTGCTTATGCAACAAGCTTGTTTTCTAGGTCAAACCACATATCATGTGTATACTGTATAGTATGAAAAGTAATGGAACAAGAACACTATCCTGAGGAACACCAGATATCACATTCCTATACTCACTATGGTGCCCATCAGCAACAACTCTTTGCGATTTGTTACTTGAAAATTCAATAATAATGCTAAGAAACAACCCACCCACTCCCAACTGTTTGAGTTTGAAAATAAGGGCCTCATGATTAACAAGGTCAAAGGCAGCACTAAAATCAAGGCCAATCATACGAACTTCCTAACCACAATCAAGGGATTTCTGTACAGCATTGGAGATTGTAAGAAGGGCTTCACATGCTCCAAGGCCTTTACTAAAACCAAATTGGAAACTACGGAACTGATAATTACCCTCAAGAAACCTATTATAGACGTTTTACCAAAATACGTTCAAAAACCTCAGATAATATGGGAGTTATGGAAATTGGGTGGTAATCAGTTGGACTTGAGCTACCACAAACACATTTACATAGTGGAGTAACATTACCCATTCTCCAACAAGTGCTAAAAGCTCCTCTTCTTGCTGACTTGCGCAAAATAACAGATATTTTGGAGCTAAAAAATCTGCAGTCTATGAAAAACAAAGGAAAAATACCATTTGGATCTACATCTCCGTAAGCATCAAAGTCCATTAAGAGATCTTTAATTTCACGAGATCGAAAAGCTAAATTAGTTAGTTTAGCCTGAGGAAATAGAAATGGGGAAGTTTGAGTTTCTGCCAAACACATTAGCCAAAAGGGTTGCCCTTTCCTTTGGATAGTGAGTGACAGAGCCATCTGGTTTAAGTAAAGGCGGAACTGTTACATCTACACCAAAGAGTGCAGATTTAAGGGTAGTCCACCACTTATGCTTCTGGGTTGTATTGGAAAGGGTTTCTTTTATGGTTAAATTGTATTCCTTTTCAGTTGAAGCATAAACTCTCTGAGCAAAAGCTCTAAGCTGAGTATAGTTATTCCAGGTCAAATCTGATCTGTTACCCTTCCAAAAATGATAGGGCTCCTGCTTCTCCAAATAAGTACGTCTACAATCATCATTGAACCATGGTTTGTCCTTCACTCGGTACCATAGCACTCGAAAAGGGATACGCCTATCAATTATGTTGACTAGATTCTCATTCAAAGGGACAACAGGATCAACAATGCAATACAATTGTGATCAATTCAAGCCCAAAAGATCATGCAAAATCCCATATAAAGCTTACATGAGTATGATACATCAGGGACAGGCTGCTTAGTCTTCACCATTAACCCTGGATAGGTACGGTGGGTCGTTTGCGACCCCGAGCGTCAAAAAAAAACAGGTTTTTCTCACGTGACTCACCCCCGTGACTGAATTTGTGGGTGATCGACCTGCAGGAGGTGTCTCCCCTACACGCTCTAGTAGTGTCCAGATGTGCATTGCTGTAGCTGTACTCCTTCCCCGATTTCTGAGACGCGTCGGGGTCGTTCGCGTCCGAGTTTACCCTTCTAGGGTAGTTTGCATAATTATCAAAGTTATTACGTATTATGAAATTGTCGTAGAATGGTGCAACTTGTATAGGTTATCAGTTGTGGAAAGTCTTGGTGGATTGTTTGGCTACCATGTGCATGTTTTTTTTTTTAGTTAAAATGTCGTTCATCACCACGAGGACCATTTTACCGCTAGTGCCCCTTTTTCATTTTTTTTCATTTTTTTGCCAAGTCATTTTTCCGTAAGATATTGCCAAATAGTGTCGTAAAACTTTTGCTTGTTTAGTGTTGGAAAGTGTGTCTAGATGATCTGGCTACCCATGCATGACTTTGTTTTTGTTAGATACGACGTAGTTATTGGTATATTGGGTATTTAACTGCGGTTACCAATTTCTGTTTTTTTTTCAATATTTGTAAAAATTACTACGTAGTAAGGAATTGCCGTATATTATTCATTTTTTTTTTCATGTTTATGTGTTAGAAAGTGTGCCTTGATGGTTGGGCTAACACGTGCATGTCTTTTTTTTTATCTGAGATGTCGTATATTAGAATGTCGGGCATTTTACCGCGAGTGTCCCTTTTTCATTTTTTTTTCATTTTTTTGCCAAGTCATTTTTCCGTAAGATATTGCGAAATAGTGTCGTAAAACTTTTGCTTTTTTAGTGTTGGAAAGTGTGTCTAGATGATCTGGCTACCCATGCGTGATTTTGTTTTTGTCAGATACGACGTAGTTATTGGTATATTGGGTATTTAACTGCGGTTGCCAATTTCTGTTTTTTTTCAATATTTGTAAAAATTTACTACGTAGTAAGGAATTGCCGTATATTATTGATTTTTTTTTCATGTTTATGTGTTAGAAAGTGTGCCTTGATGGTTGTGCTAACACGTGCATGTCTTTTTTTTTATCTGAGATCCCGTATATTAGAATGTTGGATATTTTTCCGCGAGTGCCCCTTATTATTTGTTTTGCATTTTTTTGCTTAGTCATGTTACCGTAAGGAATTGGCAAGTAGTGTCGCAAAACTTATATTTTTATAGTGTTGGAAAGTGTTTCTAGATGATCTGGCTACCCATGCCTATTTTTTTTTTTAGCCAGATATGGCGTATATATAAGTATGTGTTCGATTTTCCTGTGATTGCCATTTTTTCGTTTTTTCCCATTTCTTTCAAAATTACTACGTACTAAGGAACTATCACAGAGTAATATTTCATTTATATGTTTATTTGTCGGAAAATATGCCTTGATGGTTTGCCTAGCACGTGGCTGAAATTTTTTTTTTCTGAAATGCCGTATATTAGAATGGCCATTTTTCCACGAGTGCCCCTTTTTATTTGTTTTGCATTTTTTTGCTTAGTCATGTTACCGTAAGGAATTGGCAAGTAGTGTCGCCAAACTTATAATTTTATAGTGTTGGAAAGTGTTTCTAGATGATCTGGCTACCCATGCCTATCTTCTTTTTTTAGCCAGATATGGCGTATATATAGGTATGTGTTCGATTTTCCTGTGATTGCCATTTTTTCGTTTTTTCCCATTTCTTTCAAAATTACTACGTACTAAGGAACTATCACAGAGTAATTATTCATTTAGATGTTTATTTGTCGGAAAATGTGCCTTGATGGTTTGCCTAGCACGTGGCTGAATTTTTTTTTTTCTGAAATGCCGTATATTAGAATGTTAGCCATTTTTCCTCGAGTGCCCCTTATTATTTGTTTTGCATTTTTTTGCTTAGTCATGTTACCGTAAGGAATTGGCAAGTAGTGTCGCAAAACTTATATTTTTATAGTGTTGGAAAGTGTTTCTAGATGATCTGGCTACCCATGCCTATCTTTTTTTTAGCCAGATATGGCGTATATATAGGTATGTGTTCGATTTTCCGGTGATTGCCATTTTTTCGTTTTTTCCCAATTCTTTCAAAATTACTACGTACTAAGGAACTATCACAGAGTAATGATTCCTCTAGATGTCTATTTGTCGGAAAATTTTGTTTACTTTTTTTTTGATTGAATATCATCAAATTTTTTTAGCTAAAATATTGTTTTACATTTTTTTTTTCGATTTTATTTCCCTTCAAAAAAATTTTTTTGTGTCAGAATTTTAATTTTATAGTCGTCAAATAATCGACAATTATCCAGCAACCCACCATACAATTTTTATGCATATCCAATAATAATTAGATTAGTAAATAACACCTTGAAATTGACATACCCTTCCTACATTTCAAGTGGCAGATTAGGGAGTCTGAGTCAGTGTGGTTGGCGGCCATTTTGTGGACATATCCGAAGCGTAAGCTGCCCTATCTATATATATTCTTGTTCCCTATAGAATTTGTGATATTTTGGTATATTTTTACCTGCATAAATATCATATTATATATTAAATATATGTATTTTTTTACGGAATTTCTAAGTACTCAAAAAATTACCTTTAGATATGGCCCCTGATATAAATGTAATTTACAAAATAATGAAGATTTTTTTACATATTTCTATTTTAGAATAACATATGTTTATTCCCTAAAAAAATTAGCCACTTCCTATTTCATTTGGGTACCCAAAAAAATTCATGAAATTTGGACAAATTTTTTTGGCCAAAAAAAGTTACCCTTTTTTTCTCATTTCAGATCTTCACCTCCATGGGTCTGACTTCATCCAAAATACATCAAGATGTGTCCTAAACATTCAAGAATCAATTCCTAAAAGGATTTGTGTATATATGTATAAACCTTTTTTTTATGAATTTTTATGTCAGGTCTTTTTTTTTCTACTTAATTTTTTAAAATATTTATAATAAATAGTTTTTCTGCAGATGAGTAGTATTTATCTATACAGTTGTTTTAAGCATTCATTGAAGTTTTTTTTGGCAAAAGAAAAAAGGAGGTTACTGCAAAAACTGATTTTTCAAGAATTTTTTTTGGCGTCGGGGTCGTTCGCGTCCGAGTATACCCTTAAAGGGGTGTCCGAGGACCGTACCTATCCAGGGTTAATGAAATCAAGGTATGATCAGATGCCCCAAGTGGAGAACCAACCTTGATTGTTATAACGCCTGGGGAGTCGGTTTATACGAGGTCCAATTAGTTACCAGACCTGTGAGTAGCTTCACTTATGATTTGCTCACAGCCTGATTCAGAGGCAAAGTCTAAAGCTCTTCAGCTATGGCTATCGGTAAGAGAAACAAAATTTATCCACTCGCTTTGGCGAGTATTGGAATCACCAACAAAGACAAAAGAGGCCTTTCTATCATCTTCTTGTATCTTAGTCATGATGGTGAAAGGACAATCGAAGATAGAATCATCCATGTTTGGATTATGGAAGATGGAACACAAATAGAAGTTGTTATGCCTATCACGAACTTTTTTTTACCTGAATCTCATGACATCTACATTCATAGCAGGACTTATGAGAAGTAGGGTATTCAGTCCTATTATATATCGCCATTCCCCTGGCCCTAGGGATGACATCACGTTTCAACATTATTGGCTTCTTAAAACCAGTTATAAGGAGCTCAGATGAATGCCTCATATTAGAAACCAAAGTTTCTGACCACAAATGAATACCATAGTATCTGGACGAAACTGTAAGGTCTTGAATATTTGCAGGAAGACCACGAATATTGCAATACAATAAACGACATTGACAAAATCTAGAACGTACTGGTCCCGGATTTCGCTCAGTGTCTCCAGACAGAATAAGAATTGATGGTAATAAAAAGGTACATCATACTTAGACACTAAAGCAACACGAATGGTAACGAAAACAAAATGCACAGAAATTAATAAAATGATTGATCAAACCCATAGAATATAGAAAAACAAATCGGAAACACTGATCAACATGGAGTAGCCGATACATCATGCAAGGCTAAATACCCTCCAGGATAGTCACTTCAACGGAAGGGGGTGGGGGTGCAGTAAAGATTTATGAATCAACTAGGTCAGATTAAAAAAAAAAATGCATATACATGAAATGGTTTGTTTCCATGATTACGATGGCAATAGAGTTGGTACTGAAACCAGAATATAGAACAATATTACATGAACTGAATAAATGATAGAAGAAGCAAGATTTGGTAATGTTTAAAAACACATCAGCAAGATGACAAAGTCATGTGATGCAAAGATACATTTACCGGGGTCTATATACCAGACACTTTTAAACATTTAAGAGTATTGGTAAATAATATGAATATGAATTTTAGCAAATAACATTTATTATGAATAACTTCGAACGTAGTAAATGGATAAATCAGGTTATTCGCCAATAATAATCTTACTTACCAATCTTATTCATTAAAGGCATTATCCCTTCATAGAATTTTTAAATAATATCTCATGTGATATATGTGTCAAATCCACACACACACACACACACACACACACACACACACACACACACACATATATATATATATATATATATATATATATATATATATATATATATATATATATATATATATATATATATATATATATATATATATATATATCACTAGAATATCACTATGGAAAGATAATATTTTTTTGTATCTGCTTATTACTTTAAATGTATATGGTAAATTATATTGAACACTTTTATAGGGCCTGATAGGGTCTGTCATTTTTCATAGGCTGTTTTCTATTATCCTAAATCCCAACCGAAAGGCTTACATAAATCTAAGAGCATATTACCATTCTTTGGGTAATTGTATTTACCATATTGATATTGCAAGGCTCCCAGATGAATACTGTTATAACTGAGTAAAGTTGACTTTCCATGAAAAAAAAAAAAAAAAAAGAAAAAAAAAAAACTCTATTCGGAAACATATGACATCGACTGTCCGGTCTACCTAAAACTTATTTCATCAGAAATTTAGTTTTCCAGAACCATAGTTGAAGTACCTTAAATTTAGCAATAGTATCAAATAATGAAATTGAAATACGATTACACGGTGCTATTCAGTCTATCTTAGCAATCCAACGTTTACCAACGGTTATAAAAGCGGATGAGCAACTTGGTGGGTTAACGAGAATTTTGGGTGTGGAGAAAATGCCCCCCCCCCCATAATTCTCGATGAAGTTACTAGGAGCAGGGTGACAGATTGCGTTCAAGGCGATAGACAAGATGTCTTTTCTGCTTTTACTCCTGCTACCTGGCAGATGATCCTACTGGATTTAGTATGGACTGGCAGGGATCACTTGCTCTAGTTATATAGGCACTGTGCATCACAAGGAACTGACTATCCTTTGATGAATTTAGCCAATGATCCTCTATGGATATAGTCAGTGTATGGAAAGCGGAAATGACAGAATGGCCTCAAGTTCCGGGTATGTCGGGGGTTGCTATGAAGCTCCCAGTTCATAAATACATACATACATATACCAAGGCACTTCCCCCAATTTTGGGGGGTAGCCGACATCAACAAATGAAACAAAAAAAAAAGGGGCGGGGGACCTCTACTCTCTATGTTCCTCCATCCACCACAGATGAAGCTTCATAATGCTGAATCCCCTACTGCTGCTACCTCCGTGGTCATCTAAGGCATCGGAGGCAGCAGCAGGGCCTACCAGAACTGCATCACAATCGCTCGCCATTCATTCCTATTTCTAGCACGCTCTCTTGCCTCTCTCACATCTATCCTATCACCCAGAGCTTTCTTCACTCCATCCATCCACCCAAACCTTGGCCTTCCTCTTGTACTTCTCCCATCAACTCTTGCATTCATCACCTTCTTTAGCAGACAGCCATTTTCCATTCTCTCAACATGGCCAAACCACCTCAACACATTCATATCCACTCTAGCTGCTAACTCATTTCTTACACCCGTTCTCACTCTCACCACTTCGTTCCTAACCCTATCTACTCGAGATACACCAGCCATACTCCTTAGACACTGCATCTCAAACACATTCAATTTCTGTCTCTCCGTCACTTTCATTCCCCACAACTCCGATCCATACATCACAGTTGGTACAATCACTTTCTCATATAGAACTCTTTTTAAATTCATGCTCAACCCTCTATTTTTTACTACTCCCTTAACTGCCCCCAACACTTTGCAACCTTCATTCACTCTCTGACGTACATATGCTTCCACTCCACCATTTGTTGCAACAACAGACCCCAAGTACTTAAACTGATCCACTTCCTCAAGTAACTCTCCATTCAACATGACATTCAACCTTGCACCACCTTCCCTTCTCGTATATCTCATAACCTTACTCTTACCCACATTAACTATCAACTTCCTTCTCTCACACACTCTTCCAAATTCTGTCACTAATCGGCCAAGCTTCTCTTCTGTGTCTGCAACCAGTGCAGTATCATCCGCAAACAACAACTGATTTACCTCCCATTCATGGTCATTCTCGTCTACCAGTTTTAATCCTCGTCCAAGCACTCGAGCATTCACCTCTCTCACCACTCCATCAACATACAAGTTAAACAACCACGGTGACATCACACATCCCTGTCTCAGCCCTACTCTCACCGGAAACCAATCACTCACTTCATTTCCTATCCTAACACATGCTTTACTACCTTTGTAGAAACTTTTCACTGCTTGCAACAACCTTCCACCAACTCCATATAACCTCATCACATTCCACATTGCTTCCCTATCAACTCTATCATACGCTTTCTCCAGATCCATAAACGCAACATACACCTCCTTACCTTTTGCTAAATATTTCTCGCATATCTGCCTTACTGTAAAAATCTGATTCATACAACCCCTAACTCTTCTAAAACCACCCTGTATTTCTAAGATTGCATTCTCTGTTTTATTCTTAATCCTATTAATCATTACTCTACCATACACTTTTCCAACTACGCTTAACAAACTAATACCTCTTGAATTACAACACTCATGCACATCTCCCTTACCCTTATATAGTGGTACAATACATGCACAAACCCAATCTACTGGTACCATTGACAACACAAAACACATATTAAACAATCTCACCAACCATTCAAGTACAGTCACACCTCCTTCCTTCAACATCTCAGCTCTCACACCATCCATACCAGACGCTTTTCCTACTCTCGTTTCATCTAGTGCTCTCCTCACTTCATCTATTGTAATCTCTCTCTCATGCTCATCTCCCATCACTGGCACCTCAACACCTGCAACAGCAATTATATCTGCCTCCCTATTATCCTCAACATTCAGTAAACTTTCAAAATATTCCGCC